>NC_090742.1:89449601-89474601 GCF_036898095.1 Palaemon carinicauda | reverse complement strand
TGTTGTGTAATAAGAGTGAAAATAAAAAAGCTAGCTCCCTTTTCTTTGCTGTTATCGAAGTTGCTGCACAGGAAGATGAGCGATCTAACAATCATTTTCTTTGTTTTGAATTGAAGGGTGGATTGGCTGGTTGCTTTATCTCATAGCTGCATTATAACGGAGTTGAGATAACAAAGTCATCAATCTTCTGGCTGAAGGAATTCAAATTGACAATAATGATTAATGCCTGAAAATAATTTTATCATCTTCCTAAAGAGTGAATGTATCGATGAGCTGATACAATAACAAGTTAAAAAGTATCAAAATAACATAATTCATGTTTAGAAGTATCAAAACGATATTTATGCAACCCAAAGAACACGTGACATCAGTATAATAAGCTAATACAATGAAACAGTGGTGCTGTAGGGGAAATTAGTTGCACTAAAGGAAAACAAAATGTTCCTCATTAATCTCTTGGTTAATTACCGAAGATGAATAACAGCCAATTAATTCAATTGCTGAACCAATCACTCGGACTTGAAGTCTGATTGGTTTTAGTATTCAGGACGTGACACTGAATCCGTCTTTCGTTCGACCCTCCTATTTCAAACTATAAATCATTATTCAAGAAAGATTGTTTTAAGAGAGAGAGAGAGAGAGAGAGAGAGAGAGAGAGAGAGAGAGAGAGAGAGAGAGAGAGAGAGAGAGAGTGTGTGTGTGAACTTTATGAGTTTTGGTTAGATTGAATCTACCCTGAAAATGATAAAAAGAAATATCAATGCACCTGTCTATTTTCCTTTCTTAAGCGTGTCTCATTTCTCATTAATCAGTTTTAATAGGAGGCCTATATTTTTTTTTCTTGATAAAGCCACAATTGATATTAAAAGAAAAGTAATATTCGTCTATATATGTTGTGTTTCATCCAGGTACATGTTAAGCTAGTTCATTATCCTAAGGCTGAAGAGATATTTCATCTTCAACTTTCCCTGCTGTTTTCAAGATTTTGTCATCACACTCACAGAGAGAGAGAGAGAGAGAGAGAGAGAGAGAGAGAGAGAGAGAGAGATAATATCAATATGTTATTTTCCTTTCTTAATTTCTTATGTTATCAGTCACCATTATGCGAATGAGGCGTTACGTTACAACTGAGAGCCGAGGAGCTTGCAACTAACTTTAATTCAACAGATAACGCATTTATATACAAGAGGTTCCAGACAAGAATGTCACAAAATTTAAAACAGACTTATTCGTGTAAAAGCAGGCTTAAACAGGTTATGTTAGCAGAGAGGGGGAGAGTGAGATATACAAAAGAAGCGAAAATACCGTTACAGTGTACAAGCGTGTGGGAAACACGTGGGGTACATGGATGATTGCCGGATAAAATGCCAATGGAGTCATTGAAGCGAGACATCAAAGCTGCTTAAAGGGTGCAAAGAAAATGTTCAATTCTTCTGTTGGCAGCGGAGTTGAAGACGGTTGTCTGATTTCCGGTGAAGCCCAGGAGATCCGCTAACGGTGTCCATAATTAAGAGGTGATAGTGGTCTCCTGTCAGAAGCAATATGCTCAGGGATACCAAATCTCGTTATCCACCATAAGAGTAAGAAAGATGTACATGAGTTGGACGTAGCAGCTTCAATAAGAATGGCTTTAGGCCAACAGGTGGAGCGATCAGTGACAGTAAACAGTTAATGTTGTACTTGCGATGTGAATAGCAACCATAGTATGTCGACACAAATATGGGAAAAATGCTGAGGTTGAGGAAAGGTGCCCACTCCTGAATTTGTGTGTCAATATACTTTTGAAGTTTAGCATGGAGAACAGGCGTGGACCTAATCCTTAGTATCCTTAATAATGCCATGACAAATGAACTTTGTCATCTGTAGCTGTGCAGTAAAATAGCTCAAGGGATTAGTGTGGGAGCTCACAGACATTTGTATTTATCTCGAGTGCAAAAGATTTGATAACTAAAGTCATCAGTTAGTGGGAGAGGGATCCCCGAATGGTCATTCTTAAGTTTTGTCGTTGGTGCATGGAGTAGTGGCCCTCAAATCAGGATTAAATTGCATTTTGAAGTACATCTATCAAATCTGTGATAAAACATTCATTTTGGCACTATGATTACAGATGTGCCATTCTTAAATGGCTTAATTGGTGCAAAATGCATTTAAATAGGGCTCAAAGGGAGCTCTACAGTCCCATTTTAATCACAATTTGAGTACATCAATGAAGTTTGTGGAAATATACCTTAGAGCTTCCTGATGAAGGATCAGTAATTCTTAAGGGTCTAATTTGGTGTAAAACCCATTTAAGAACGACCTAAAGAGGGCGCTATTTTTGCATATGTAAAACACGTCTTACGTACATTAAGGAAACTGTAGAAATACCATTTAGACCTTCCTGATAAAGGATCAGCAGTTCCTAAGAGACGAAGTTGGTGCAAAACCCATTTAAGAATGGCCTAAAGAGGGTGTTATTATTGGCACATTTAAATGGCCTATATTCTCTTTGTTTAGGCCTATATATTCACCCATGTCACCTCATCTACATGGTCCACAACACTCTACTTTGAGCTCTTCTGTTTATCTTATCACTACTGTTGTTTCACTGAACTTATAAGCAATAAAACTTTAGAACCATAGCACTAATTGTAACTTTTCTTTTCAGGAGGTTGTGATTATAAAAATTAGAGTTGCATAATACCTGCATACTTTGCTTTGTATGGAAGTTAGAGAGTTAAGAATGGTCTAAACTGATGTTTATATTATTGTCTTTGGCTGAGTAATCACAAATTTTGTAATATTTAGAATTAAGTTTAAATTTTGATAACCTACGATCATATTGAGATCTTTTGTGAGTTTTTTGCGGTTATTTTAAAACTTAAGGAAAACTCATAACAGAATCAGGACGACCAGACATACAAATAGAGACTGGGGTCCTTACACCGTTCTTTGAAAGGAAATACCAATACAGGAGAATTGAGGACTGAGCTGGTGATAAATGCAGACCTCTTTGAGAAATGTTAGAAAGAGTATTCTGAATTCACCAAGGCAACTGCATCAGGATATCACAGATACATTGCAAAGTTCCGGATGATGAATGTGGAGTACATTACCAGGTTTCACCAACTTGAAAGAGATATCCAGACTAATAACATCAAGCTCTTTTCTTCACACTGACACTGATTATTGGCCTGCTCTTCGCCATAGGCCACATTAACTATTCCTGGTGGTAAACAAAATACCAAATGGTGTTATTGAATATTGATGCAACTCATCCCGGCCTTAGAGAGATACTTAATCAGGGTGTATTCACAGTGGGAAGGACAGAACATGATTTCAGCAGAATTCCTGTAGATTTACAGCTACAGTGGAACCTCTACATACGATTGCCTTTACACACGATTGTTCCAGCATCCAAAATAAAATTTGATAAAATTTTTATCTCGACACCCGAAGTCATGCTCCAACATCCAACATAGACCATACGCGCAGAATTTTCTCGAAGCGTCGGTTGTAGTTTCGTGCTCACGCCGGTAGATGGCAGCACGTCGCAGGGACGCCATTGAGCGTCGCATCGCTCAGTTCTCTGTTCTTGTGCGCATCGTGTGGTTGTCCTCTGTTCAGTCCTTTATTAACAGTGCTTATTATCTTCCTTTTCTCATGTTTCATTTTTGATTTTACGTATAATCATGGGTCCTAAGAAGCTTAGTTTCGGTACAGGTATTAGTAGTGGTGAGAAGAGGAAGAAGGCAATGCTTTCCTTAGAATTGAAGCAAGACATTATAGAAAAACATGAGCACGGTGTGCGTGTGAATGATATGGCTAAACAATATGGCCCAATTACATCTATGATCTCGACGATCATCAAGCAGAAGTCAGCTGTTAAAGCTGTCAAACCATCGAAGGTGATCAACATTATTTCAAAACGCCGCAGCCCTACCCTGGAAGAGATGGAACGCCTTTTGTTGATATGGATAAAGGACAAAGAGATTGTTGGCGATACGATCACTGAAAAGATCATTTGTGAGAAGGCCAGCGCTATCTAATGTGACTTGAAGGCGGCAGGCTCTGGGGATGACGGGGGGGAGAGTTCAACCGATCTTACGACGGAGGAATTTAAAACGTCTTGCGCTTGGTATGAGAAATTTAAGAGACGGACTGGGATTCATTCAGTTGTTCGGCACAGAGAGGGTTCAAGTTCGAACACTAAGGCTGCAAACGATTTTGTCAAGAAGGTTGAAAAAGATCATGGAGGATAAAGGCTACATAAGAGCAGCAAGTTTTCAATTGTGATGAAACCGGTCTGTTTTGGAAAAATATGCCTAGTCAAACATACATCACTGCCGAAGAGAAGAAAATGCCTGGATATAAGCCTATGAAGGATCGGTTGACTCTTGCCCTATGTGCCAACGCCAGCGGGGACTGCCAAATAAAGTCGTTTTTGGTTTATCATTCCGAAAACCCTAGGGCACTTAAGGCACATAGAGTCAAAAAGGACATGCTGCGTGTTTTCTGGCATGCTAATTCTAAGACTTGGGTTACTAGGCATTTCTTTGTTGAATGGGTAAACCAAGTTTTTGGCCATGCTGTCAAGAAGTATCTTTAGGAGAGGAATTTGCCTTTAAAGCGCTTGCTTTGCTTGGATAATGCTCCTGCTCACCCCCCAGGGCTCGAAGATGATATCATCGTCCAGTTCAAGTTCATCAGAGTGCTGTATCTTCCACCGAACACCACCCTTATCCTCTAGCCCATGGACCAGCAAGTCATTTCTAATTCTAAGAAGCTCTACACCAAGCACTTATTTAAGCAGTGCTTTAATGGCACGCAAAGCACCAACTTAACTTTGGGTGAATTTTGGAGGAGCCATTTCAATATTGTGCACTGCTTGAAAATATATGGATCAGGCTAGGGAGGGAGTAACTCGACGGACACTGAATTCAGCTTGGAAGAAGATTTGGCTTGATAACATTTCTCCCAGAGATTTTGTAGGTTTTGGCCCGAGCCTGAACCTGTGCTTACCGTAGAGGAAGACGTAGAATAGATTGTATCCCTTGGCAAGTCCATGCGTCTGCAGGTCAATGAAGATGACATCACCAAACTCGGCAAGGAGCATCATGAAGAGCTCACCACCGAGGAACTCAAGGAGCTGTATGCCATGTAGGATGATGAGTTCCAAGCGCAGTTGAGTGAGTCGGAGGACATTGAGGAGATAGAGCACATCCTAAGTTCGGCTGAAATAAAAGAGATGTTACAACATCATCAACACGTGGTTGATTTCATTGATAAGTATCACCCACAGAAACTTCAGGTTTGCCATGTAGTTTCACAATTCGATGATGTCTGTTTAACCCATTTCAGAAAAATTCTCAAAAGCCGTACCAAGCAACTTTCTCTCGATAGTTTTTTTAAAAAATCTGCGAAACGATCTAGTGATCGTGATGAAGAGAAAGAAAGTAAAGCAAAGAAAACTAAGATGGAATGGAGTGAAAGTGATGAAAATTAATCATAAGAAAAATGTAAAATGATATAAAATATAAAAATAAAATAATATATAAGCTAAGTAAGGTTAAAGTTCATGGAGTGTAAGTTAGAGTAAGTTACGGTACGTTATCGCAATCACCATTTCTACCTCCTCGCCGACCGTCCGTCTCCTCCTGCGTAGCAAAGCCTACACTTGTGTTGGCCAGTCTCTAAGGGAAAGTGACAATAAAAAACCCTTTTTTTATTTATCATTTCTTTATAATTATTCTTTTTTACATCTCACTTATAAAATGCAATTGTATTATTGCTATGTGTAATTATGTGTAGTAATTTATTAAGGAGTTATCATAGGTTTTTGGGCTTTAGAACGAATTATACAAATTATAGTGTATTCTTATGGGAATATTCGCCCCAACATACGATCGTTTTAACATACGAACCAGGTCCCAGAACGAATTAAGATCGCATGTAGATATTCCACTGTAGAACAAATTATCAATGCAGATGCCACATCTCAACTGACAGGAATCATCTCTTTCACTAATGACTACTCTACTCACCTCAGATGGATGGTTCATTAGTCAGCAGCAAGAGATGAAGAATTGACTAACAAAGAAGATGTGACTACAAAACGTAGACCAAGACGAATTCAACGTGACAATGAGAATCTTCAGAAAATTATCAAACAAATCTTGGATATGAACAATCTATTTGAAACACGGGAAGCTTCAGAGGTATTGTATAATATTTCCACAGGAAAAGGCACCAATGATGAAATCCCTGAAAGCCTCCTCTATGTACCAACCAAAGAACATAACATCTAAATATGTCTGAAAGTCCAATAAAGAAAGAAAAGCTGGAAACCTTAGTAGATGGCTGTGCAAGCATTCGTCAGACAAAGAACATGAAAGTTGCAGTGCTTAAAGGATCACGTGATCTGATAGGACGTCTCCTTGTACTGTCTACCAAGAAGAGACTTGACGTGCAGCATATTCTCCAGTACCCATTGATCCCAATACCCCTGTCTTGACCAGCCTTGAAGAAATAATGGCCAAGACCGATAAGAGCGTGTTCTTTAATATACTGAAAGTAAATTGAAAGGTCTTGAACAGCAGCCAAAGCAGGTCAGTGCTTACATCATAGATGGACATTTCCTCTTACATACCTTTCCACCAAATTTGTCCCCCACATACAGAGGACTAGCAAGAAGTGTTCTTACCCAGAGTTTAACATCAGCCAAACGCATTCACATAGCCTTTGATAACTCTCCACAGACTTCAATTAAGGACACTGAAAGAGACAGGTGGGGATCTGACAACAGAACCTTCATCATCACAGGGTCAGAGCGGAGACGAGTGCCAAGAAGCAGTTACCTCAGTTTCTTGCCAATAAATGGCAAGAGTCTTCATATGCTATCATTTCTGGGGATTGTAAAGACTTCCTAGATATCCAAGGGGAATGTTATAAGTTCCAAGTGACAGAGGGTATAATACAGCGAAACACAGTAGTTCGATTATTCCTTACCAGCTGACCGTGAGAATTGACACAGTGGTCACGGCATCCGATACAGATATTGCAGTGATAATATTGTACCACTGCAATTATTTTCAGTCAACATTGTGGATGGATATTAGAACAGTTTCAAAGAGCAATTGTCATTAAGTCAGCCTGACTGCAAAATGAAAGGAACTAATACCAGATCATTTTACAGCATTGCCAGCTTTCCATGCTTTCACGGGATCAGAGTATATTCAGTGTTTGTTAGGTAAGGTAAGGTCAGGCCTCTCCAAACTCTAGAAAAGTAACCTAACTATCTGAATATCAGAAGACTTTCAGAGAAATGGCAATGAGGTCTAGAGATTCTTGCAGGACGAAAGAAGCTCTGCAGAGGTTCACAGCCACAATGTATGGAGATGAGGATAGAGCAAACACTAGACTGAATGGATGGAGGTATGAGAAGTTTATGAAGACATGGACCAAATGGAAATGGAAAACACCTACTAGCCAAAATGAAGGGCATAGATGCAAGTGGACTACTACCTTGCGAAGATGAGATCAGTCCTTACATGAGGCGTGCCTCCTTTGTTGCTAACAACAAAGAGCAGATCAAACTCATATAGAGCAGCATCCCTCTGAAGAAAATGGCTGGCAGTTGGTTGATGGCCATTACAAACCGGTTTGATTCGAAGGGGAGCAACTCCATGAATGCCTTATCCCAAAATCAGAGGATTTAGAAGCATTGGTCAATGATCAGGATGTCTTGGACATTGCATCTTCAGATGAAGAGGGATGTTGTTATTAGGATAACTAAAATCTTTTTGCAGAAAGGCAGGCTGTGATGATAATTAACTATACCAGTAAATACTAGTTAAATTCATGATTATAAGCATATTCAAATATCTTTTCCTAAGAGAGAGAGAGAGAGAGAGAGAGAGAGAGAGAGAGAGAGAGAGAGAGAGAGAGAGAGAGAGAGAGAGAGAGAGAGAGATTCATCAGCATTTTCAATGCTTCATCTCATAAACTTTAACAATAGATTTATAGGAAATGTGATACATCTCTGTGTACATTAACTAATATGAGTGTGTCTATCAAAAGGTAGTTTTGGTTTCAAAGAGAATAATCACTTACAAATATAAATGTTAGTGCCCGGTCAACGCCTGTAGCAGCATATTATCAGATACTAATGTTTTACCCTACTACCTTGCAAAAGGTGTGAAACATTAGATTTAAAAAAAAAAAATAATTCATGAATTAAATAAGCTAGATATTAAATTATGATATCCGTGTAAAAACCATAAATGAACATTGGCACATATTGTATATCACTCATCACTAGTACACCTTTTCTTGTATTCACGCTTTACCACTGCACCTTTTTTTGTATTCACTCTTCATAGGTGCACCTTTTCTTGTATTCACTCTTCACCAGTGCACCTTTCCTTGTATTCACTCTTTATCAGTGCACCTTTTCTTGTATATGCTCTTCACAAGTGCACCTTTTTTTTTTATTCACTCTTCATCCGTGCACTTTTTCTTGTATTCACTCTCACCAGTGCACCTTTCCTTGTATTTACTCATCACCAGTGCACCTTTTCTTGTATTTGCTCTTCACCAGTGAACATTTTCTTGTATTCGCTAGTCACCAGTGCACCTTTTTTGTATTTGCTCTTCACCAGTGTACCTTTTCTTGTATTCACTCTTCACCAGTGCACCTTTTCTATTATTCACTCTTCACCAGTGCACCTTTTCTTGTATTCACTCATCAGCACCGTACCTTTTCTTATATTTGCTCTTCACCAGTGACCCTTTTTTTTGTATTTACTCCACCAGTGCACTTTTTCATGCATTCGCTCTTCACAACTGCACCTTTTCTTGTATTCGCTCTTCACCAGTGTACGTTTTCTTATATTCGCTCTTCACCAGTGCACTTTTTCTTGTATTTGCTCTTCACCAATGTACCTAAAGATGTATTCACTCTTCACCAGTGCCCCTTTTCTTGTATTCATTCTCACCAGTGCACCATTTCTTGTACTCACTCATCACCAGTGCACCTTTTCTTATATTCACTCTTCACCAGTGTACCTTTTCTTGTATTCACTCTTCACCTGTGAACCTTTTCTTACATTCACTCATCACCAGTGCACCTTTTCTTTTATTCGGTTTCCAACAGTGCACCTTTTCTTGTATTCGCTCTTCACCAGTGCACCTTTTCTTGCATTCACTCATCACTAGTGCACCTTTTCTTGTATTCACTCTTCACCAGTGCACCTTTTCTTGTATTCACTCTTCACAAGTGTACTTTTTCTTGTATAAATAAATACTTAAATTTATAAATTTGAAGTTCCTTTGTTTTTATATATTATATAAAACAAAGATTTCCAGTTTTATTCATGGTACATAGAGAGGTCATGGCGCTAGATAATATACCTCAATCCACCATGAGCTAATATTGCAGTCTCTTTAGGTCGTTCTTAAAAGGATTATGCACCAACTGCGACTC
This sequence comes from Palaemon carinicauda, assembly GCF_036898095.1. Classification (NCBI taxonomy): domain Eukaryota; kingdom Metazoa; phylum Arthropoda; class Malacostraca; order Decapoda; family Palaemonidae; genus Palaemon; species Palaemon carinicauda. Next base: position 89,465,138 of record NC_090742.1, on the reverse strand, counting down.
TTAAGAACTGCTGATCCTTCACCAGGAAGCTCTAAGGTATATTTCCGCAAACTTTCATTGATGTATTCCAATTGTGATTTAAATGTGACTGTAGCGCCCCCTTTGAGCCATTTAAGAATGGCACATCTGTAATCACAGTGCCAAAACATAACTTTTATCACAGGTTTGATAGAAGTACTCAAAAATGCAATTTAAACCTGATTTGGAGGCCAGTTTAAGCTGCCCCCCCTACTCAATGCACCAACAGCATAACTTAAGAATGACCATTCGGATATCTCCATCACACTAACTGATGACTTTAGCTACCAAACCTTTTGTACTTGAGATGTGATACAAATCTATTTAAGCTCTCGGAGAAGATGTGAAAGGCCAGGAATGAAATTAAACACCTGTTGGTACATGGGAGCAAGTGTCCATGGTCGTGGTCTATCACTACTGTACCACCCGTGTGTCACACGATTGTACATAGTAACATTTTTCTTTTTTGTATATATTATCCTTTGTATATTCACTCTCCCCTCGCACTGACATCAACTTGGTACATTTCTTCGTGTGGCAAAGAAGACTGGCTCTCCATTGATCGTCTAAAACCTGCTCATCTCCCACCAGAAGTCCAGTTCCGCATCAAGGGCGTGACTCGCTCAACCACCAAAGCCGATTATGTTCTCTCGGTGATACCCGAGGACACCTTCCTGGAAATCTCCAACTAGCTTTGCGAACAAGGAGACACCCCAATAGCGTATGACGGCCTCAAAACATACCTTCTGCAGCAGTACTCACCGTCACCAGCCGCCTGTATAGAAAAGCTTTTTCAGCTCTCTCAACAACCATTGAGGGACCAAAGAGCTTCGCTGGCCCTCAGTATCGCTCGCCTGCAACCTGCTACAGACAGCTCTCCTCATGAGGTGAACCTACTCCGTGCCCTTTGGGTACGCCATTTACCCGAAACTGTACGCTCTGCCATTCCCGATTTCAATAGGTTACCCATAAAAGACTTGATAACCAAAGCAGAGGGCATTATGGACAGCCACTGCATGACCTTCAAGACCTCCATCAACGCCTCCACTCCTGACGAAGAGGACACCTATTCAACGTCAACCAAAGCTAACATGAATGCCATAGGACACACACGCCTACCCCATGACTTGCCAGAGCGGCGAGAAAGCCACCCATCACCAACCACTCACTCGCGCCCCAACCAATGACTTCTACAGCCACTTACTGCCTCCCACCGGCTGCAGTTTTGCTACTACCACTCCAGCTTTGGGGCTGCCGCGAAAAAATGTGCCAAGTTGCTGTCAGCGCGAGGGGGAGCGAAGATACAAAGGATAATATATAAAGAGAAATGTCGTTACTATGTACAATCGTGTGCCACACAGGTGGTACACTACTGATTTCACAGAGGAGGGTGGCGTTGGAGTCGTCGAGAGGGACGTCTTCACAATGGAGGGATGTGCAAGATGTACTCTGGATATTTTCGTTGGGCTTCTGCGAAGGCAAACTGCGACCAACGGGCTTCTTGACAGGGTGCAATTGTATTCAGCTATGACAGAGAGATGTTGGCATTGACGGGCAGACCAGGGGTGGGACTGTTGAGTGAAGTCATGCACCAGAGGTATGTGGCCCATGTGAATGATGATGGGCTTTCCTTCTAAAAAGTGGCGAAAGTGATGGACAGCCAAGTGTACGGCCATTAGTTCGTGGTCGAAGGTGGTGTAGCTGGATTCCACCTTGGACAGTTTTCTACTGAAGAAGATCAATGGGTGGGCCAAGCCGTTGACCATCTGCTCGAGTACTTCACCAATAGCAACGTCGTTGGTGTCAGTGAAGAAAAGAAGAGGGCCATGTGGCACGGGAAGAGTGAGAGCAACAGGAGTTGATAGGGTATTCTTTGCGTTGCAGAAGGCCGTTTCTTGATGGGAGTCGCACTTCAGGTTTTTTGGCTTATCCTTGGGGGAGGCATAGAGGGGGACAAGAGTGGTGGTGATAGCTGGTTGGCAGGAAATGGTGATGATAGTTGATCATACACAAGAATTCTTGCAGTGATTTGACGGTTGAGGGCGTGGTGAAGTTCTGAATGGCTGCTACCTTCTCAGGAGAAGTTGGACTCCTTTAGGAGTGATGCAGTGCCTAAGAACGATACTTCAATGGTGCTAAAGGTACACTTGTCATTCCGGACTACAGGGCCATTCTGTTGTAGGTGGTTGAGCATGATGCTAAGTGATGGAGGTGTTCCTCATTGAAGAAATAGAACACAAGTATGTCATTCACATAAGATACTCAGAAGAGGATGTCACCTAAAAGGCCATCCATGAGGTGTAAAGTTTCCTCAGCATTACGAAGGCCAAAACAAGAGTAACTGAAGGTTTATGTACCGAATGGGGTGGTAATGGCAGTCTTGGTGAAGCCTTTTGAGTTCATGGGCACCTGATAATTGATAATACCGCTCCAGGAGATCGAGTATGGGGAAATCATTTGCTTTGTGCCAGTAGGATGTCAAATCGGTAATGTTTGGGAGGGGATAGTTATCCGGTTCTGTGTCAATGTTCAGCTGCCTGTAATCCCCACACAGATGCAGGAAGCAGTCTCTCTCCAGGACGATGTGTAAGGGTGACGACCATGGGCTTCAGGCCTTTTGGCAAAGGCCTGTTTCTTCCATTTCGGTGAATGTTTGTGTAGCGGGTGCCAAACGATCCGGTGCCAGACGCCTGAACCTGACAAACACTGGGGTCCCCATCGTCTATATATGGTGATGAATTCCGTGTTTTGGGGGAACCGTGGGTGTTTGGTGAAGTTTTAGACGGAAGACTTCTGAGTATGACGTGAGGAGGCAATCGTAGGCATCCATGGGTGCGCTGATGTGGATAGCGAGGTTGGAGTGGGATGGTTGAAGAGGTCTCAACGAGTAAGAGTCTACGTTGACTTACCATTAGTGAGCAACATCAATCTAGAGATGGAAATTTGAAAGGAAATCTACACCGAGTATTAGCAATGTGATGTCAGTTATGAGAAACTTCCCATGATATTTAGTACTTCCAAATCATAATGCGAGAGCCTTATAGCCATAGGTAGAGATTGCAGATTTGTTGGCTGCTACCTGCTGGACATCAGCAGGCTTAGATAGACTACATCGTGTCCTGTAGAGTGGCCTGGGTAGAAGAGAATGGCAAGCACCCATGCCTACGAAAAATCTTACGTCAGTACCTTCATCATGTAAAAAGAAAAGATTATAGTCAGGGGAAACCATCGTCCCAAGTGATGACCTACTTACAAGTTTTTTGGCAACTAACAACTGTTCGTACATTTCTTCACAACAGAGTGGTAGTAGCATCACTGTGGCCAATAGGGGTCAATAAGTGGCTGTAGAGGTTGTTGATCGGGGTATGAGCGAGTAGCGGCCTAAGTGGTTGGTGGGCAGCTTTGTCGCCGCTCTGACATATAATGGGGTGAGCAATTGTGTTCTACCACATTCACCTCAGCATAGGTCGATGTTGAATAGTTGTCCTCTTCATCAGGAGTGGAGGAGTTGATGGAGGTCTTGAAGGTGAAGTGGCTGTCCATAAGGGTGTCGAGTTTAGCCATCAAGTCCTATATAGCCAAGGTATCAACATCGGGTATGGCAGTGCGTACTGGTTCCGTTAGGCATTGTACCTAAAGGGCACGAAGTAGGTTCATCTCTGCGGAAGGTTGTGGACGACCAGTACTGGTCATTTCCCCGAGAGTGAGTGAAGCCTTTCGGTCCCTAAATGGTTGTTGAAAGAGCTGAAAAAGCTTAGCTATACGGGCGGTTGGTGATGGTGAGTCCTTTTCCAGGAGTTATGTTTCAAGGGTGTTGTACGCTAATGGGGTTTTCCTTGGCACGAGAACACAGTCTGCTTTGGTACCTGAATGAGTCACGCCCTTAATGAGAAATGGGATCTCGGCACACTGAAACCAGCCAAGTGCCTCTCTACTAACAAAGGGTGGTATAATCCTTGGTGTGGCATTAATAAAGGAGTCAGGGTCAGGGGACACCCTCTTCAAACATTAATGCAACTGACTTATTTCAACAGATAACAAGTTTATATACTAGAGGTTCCAGACAAGAATGTCACAAAAACTCAAACAGACATATTCATGTAAAGTCAAGCATAAACAGGTTCTGTTAATAATGAGGAGAGAACGGAAAATACAAGAAAAAAGAAAATACCATTACAGTGTAAGAGCTTGTGTGAAACACGTGCAGTACACCATCTGCAATGTATGAGCGCCCTTACCTTAAAAGTAATTTCTTTTTAAAGACTTTAGTGTGTGATCTTTTGAGAATTTCCCTAAATAAGAAAATAAAAACTGGTACCTATCTTCACCAAAAAGTCAAAAGATAGCATCCTACTAGCTTCCTCCAAGCTTTAGTACCTTATGAAGAACACAACTAAAAAAAAATTAAAAAGAGGATTTCTATGTTTGTAACCAAGCCCAATAATTTACAGGACACTATCAATTTTCATTAAATTAAAGGTGACTATGGTCAGAGTTACTGTTATGACACTGTGAAAACTAATAAGACAGGGAAGCACCTAAGACATATTCTCTCTCAGAATACTGCACCTACCATAAAGACAGCGGCTGTCTTAAATGAGATCTTTATCCCCTATATACCCAATGCTCGCTCACAAAGATCAGCTGTGGAGTTTATTGAATTATTACAGAAATAAGGACCCGAACAAGGTATTGCCTCTCCTGATGTGTAGAGTCTCTTTACATACATCCCAAGAAAACCATAATCATAATAATAAATCAACAATACACATCCAATATAGAACCAAACTCAAATAACAAGATGCCCTGATAAAGAGTTTAATGGCCAATACCATTGAAACCCCGTGCCTCTGTCACCTCGAGGAACTATTATTATTATTATTATTATTACTTACTAAGCTACAACCCTAGTTGGAAAAGCAGTATGCTATAAGCCCAGGGGCTCCAACAGGGAAAATAGCTCAGTGCGGAAAGGAAAAAAGGAAAAATAAAATATTCTAAGAAGAGTAACAACAATAAATATCTCCTATATAAACTATAAAAACTTCAACAAAACAAGAGGAAGAGAAATAAGATAGGAGAGTGGGCTCGAGTGTACCCTCAAGCAAGAGAACTCTAACCCAAGACAGTGAAAGGCCATGGTACAGAGGCTATGGCACTACCCAAGACTAGAGAACAGTGGTTTGATTTTGGAGTGTCCTTCTCCTAGAAGAGCTGCTTACCATAGCTAAAGAGTCTCTTCTACCCTTACCAAGAGGAAAGTGGCACTGAACAATTACAGTGCAGTAACCCCTTGGGTGATGAAGAATTGTTTGTTTGGTAATCTGTGTTGTCAGGTGTATGAGGATAGAGGAGAATATGTAAAAAATATGCCAGACTATTCAGTGTGTATGTAGGCAAAGGGAAAATGAACCGTAACCAGAGAGGAGGATCCAATGTAGTACTGTCTGGCCAGTCAAAAGACCCCATAACTCTCTAGCGGTAGTATCTCAACGGGTGGCTGGTGCCCTGGCCAACCTACTACCTATCAACATAAATATATTGTCTAGCCATGAGACCCTCTCATGGAACTCACTGTGAATATGTATATGGCTAACATTGGAGAAAAGACCTTGAGCCAACACAAAAAGCCAAAAATTAACAGATGGTATATTAATGAAATACCTTTAAAACAAAAAACCATATTGATGCAATCGAATTAGCTGACACGATCGAGAGAAATTCCATGCTCCATTTAGCAACAGAACACAGCCAACAGAACACCCAGCCTTTTATCGATATATTAGTTAAACAACGAGATAACTTGTTCAGGGCACCAGCCACCCGTTCAGATACTACCACTAGAGAGTTATGGGGTCCTTTGACTGGCTAGATTACAGCTTAGACTTTGTAACAAGACCAACCTAGTAGCATCCCTAGTGATGAGAATCTTTACTGTCCCCAGAGGACGTAAAAAAGCATGTATGAATATATTTTTTATGGCCTGAGGAGTTTTGTCAATCTCTCATAAAAGACAACAAATGACATACTACCATGGCACTCTGAAGAGGTATTATGCATTACAGAAATCAGGTGGCCATACGCAAAAATTACATCAATATCCACAACCGAAAAACCGCTATGAAAGAACTGATTTAAAGAATGAAGATCTCCTGCAAGGAAACTACCTAGAACTAACTTATAGCTGAAGCTATAAGTATCGATACCACCATAAGTTGACCTTCGCCAAAATCCTAGCTTTCCAGAGAGTGCTAAGCATCGGAGCTGCTATGGCCAAGTGCCTCTACCCTGGTTTGATCCCTAAAGCAGAGCAGTCTTGACTCCGCGACGGGAAAGTCAGCTCAACTGGTGGTGTGTGTATAAATTCATCACATAATTCACACAAGCAAATGTCCTTGTGTTCTTGTATGTGTGTGTGTGTGTGTGTAATCGGTTGTATATAAGCTACTCAGTCACCGTCTAATATTCAAAGGATCCTCCACCATAATTTGCAACAAGCCCTAAATTTCAGCTAGATCTGTATTAGGGAATTTAGTAGTCACAGGTCTTTTCAGTGGACAGAATTGCTAGAAAGGGAGTAGAATCTTTTACATATATTGTAGAAAGAGTAATGGGCCTAAAACACTACCCTAAAGAAAAGCTGATATTAAATTTCTATATTTAATTTAGTGTCCATCAACAACTACTCTTCAGAATTTGATGTTAAAAAAAATCAACAATGAGACTAAGGACAGACCCCCTACTAAAGAAAGACCACCTTTCCCCTTAAGTTTAAAAAAAAAGACCTCATGTACAGCATTAGAAATATACACAAGACATTCTCAAACCTATTTTTTTCCTAAAATAAAGTTCGAAAACTTAAGAAAACAGTTAGATGCAGAGGATTTGGAATGAATGATGTAGGGCCAAATGAATTTTCCTTTTTTTATATAAAGACTACTGATTTCTTAGTTCCTAAGTTTCTGCTATTTTTGACAAGTTAGGGAGAAGAGGTTCATTTACAAATTGTTGGAAAATTGATAATGATATTTCATTAGGTATATTTGTTTATGGTAGCTCTAACCGATCTGATTACTACCCAATTTCCATAACTCCAATATTATCTTAAGCTTTTTAACGTCCTTTGGCAAAACGTCTGAATAGACATGCTGAAGGTAAGTGTAAGTGTATGTTCTCTGATTGACAATTTGGCTTTCGTAAAGACCGTGGAGCATGTAGTTCCTTCTTACAATCTCCAATGATTACAGTCATCAAAGCTGTATGATTTGCCTTGATTTTAGTACCACGTTTGATTTTGTTAATCATGAGGAACTTGGTTTCAAAATCAAACAGTTGTGGGTAGGTGGGTAATTTCTTAGTATCATTACTGAATTTTGAGTAATACATTGCAAAGAATTGTTGATGGGCACCATTACTTTTCATACTATATACTTTTCATACTATTCACACATGATATGTTGTTTGGCCTAGAAAACCAGCTCATTGGGTATGCAGATTATGCTACTCTCTTTGCACATTTATGTATTCTGAATGTAGGTCTGACATTGCTGAATCCCTTAATATGCCTGTAGCTAAAATTTGTACATGGTGCAAATTATGCTGCATGAAGTTTAACCATAACAAAACTCAAAGTATGATTGTAAGTAGGTCGAGAACAGTGGTCCTTCAACATCTAGATCTCTGTATTGATAATGTTTCTGTAACTCTATTCGACTCTTAAAACTTTAGGTACGATTCTTGATAGCAAGTTGACTTTTGAGAACCCCATTCAGTCTGTTCCTTCTTCAATTGCATAAGAATTTGGGTTCTCGAGAATGTCTTCTAAGCCTTTCAATGATCAATCTATTTTGAAGAGGTGTTTTAATTATTCAATTTTGCTTTTTTTCGAGTATTTTTCTCCTATCTGGCCTTTAGCTGCCGAATCTCAGCCTAATTTGTTGGACAAGAACTTGCAGTCAATTAAAATTCTTAATCCTCATCTAGATATTAATATCTGGCACAGTCATTCTTTTACTTCCTTATACATGTTGCATACCTTTTTCTTTCATAGTTCTGACCATCCTTTGCATACAGATCTTCCAAGACAGTATCCTTGTGCATTTAATACCAAACATGCAGTTAATTCTATCAGTTATACCTTCTCCATCATAAGGCTCAACATTTCACTGCATTCTAAAAGTTTTATTCCGGCTATGACTAGATTGTGGAATAATATTCCTAATCAGGCAGTTAAATCGTTGGAACTTCAAAAGTCAAAATTGAAGCGAATGTTTTATGTTGAAGAAGCTGGCAAAAATCTCTGTTCATGGATTATATATGGTAGATAAATTTTAACGTTATCACTGTTCTTAAAATATTTCGTAATAATTATTCATTACTTCTCATGTGGTTCATTTATTTCCTTATTTTCTTTCCTCACTTAGCTACTTGGGTATTTTTCCCTTTTAGAGTCCTTTGGCTTATAGAATCCAGCTTTCCCAATTGGGTTGTAGCTTAGGTAATAATAATAATAATAATAATAATAATAATAATAATAATAATAATAATAATAATAATAATCCTTGTGGGCAAGGATATTTGCATCTTGAAGATATGGTGGTCAAATAATCCGCAGAATACCGAGGGTTTTGAGAATGTCACATGTGGCAGTAAATGTCATGAGTTGTAAAAGAGATTGACCCGTCACTTAGTGACCTGTATATAGTTATTGGATTGTGGATTATCAAATGGAATATGAAGAGCACAAGTCACCACGGAGATAGGAGACTTGCAACCAATATATGCGGCACACCCGATGAGCAGTCTGTAAGCAGATATCAATGAACTGACACTCGCGTCTACAGTGGTCATCCTTATTTGAATCAAGGCAGTAGATGTTTATGTACCACATTTTGTATGGCTGTAATATTGTATTGGGTCGAAGATAGAATTATAAACCAGGTCACCTGATAAGTGTTTTCTTACAAAGTAACCAGAGGTCTTTCATTTACTGGAGCAAAACCAGTATTCCTAGCACTGTGATGGGTTTCGAGGCTAGTCTTGTTCAGTGAATTATTTTTCTTAACACTCGCTTATCATTGACACATAAACAACAGTTTCTCAGATATTTAAAAGTAGATTTACTCCATCATGAAATAATCTTATTTTGGATAGTCTTTTATACAATTTTTACGAATTTTATTTCAAGAGAGCTTGGGCTTCTTCCATCTTTTGTGTCGAATCTTACTCGGGGGGGGGGGGGGGGGGGGGCGTTGCTACATCCTTGGAGGTTTTCGATGACTAAGGGATTTTGAAATTCTATACTTTTGCCAATATTTTTCGTACCATTGACTCGATACTTTCAGATCTAAACATAGCGCATTTGAGTTAGAGAGAGAGAGAGAGAGAGAGAGAGAGAGAGAGAGAGAGAGAGAGAGAGAGAGAGAGAGAGAGAGGGGGGGGGAAAAGACTGTTTTTCAAGCCCTCTTTTACTACTGTCCAACAGTACATAGAAATCGATTATTCGTAACTTATAGTTAACGCGTCGATGACTCAGAAGCTTACTGTATGCTGTGGAGCAACTTTTATATCTTACACGTACACACTCAAACATATACCCACATGTAACCAAACAGAAACCATAGAGATTTGTATATTTCTGTTTTTCGTGATAAACTTTAAAAAGAGAGTATATCATATGAATGATGTAATTCAAGTAGCTTGTAGTTTAATAGGTATGGAATCATTCACAGCTGTTTTTTGTTTTTGTATGGGAATAGATTCTACATATTCAATATTTGACAAAACTCTCTTGGTAATGATTTTACTTGGATTGTGTAATTAGTACCTACAGTAGAACTTTTATACGTATAGACGTGAAACTATATTTTTATTTTTTCATTTTATTAAATCTATGATGGCGATAGTAGGAAAAACAAATGTAAACAATGAAAGCCTTCATATATATACAAATATAATCATGCGAAGAAAAATGTATTTATTTGCGTCTTTTTATTTTCGTTGATAAAGATTTTTTTTTTTTTTCATATATAAGATATGTCTTTTGTGAATTGTTCTCTTTACCATTCACCTATATCATAAGATACTATTCACAGTATTTTTGAAATTATTATAAATCTCCCTTCCATTTGAGTTTATAATGGTGACCTTTTTTTCCAAAAAATTGCAAGACTTTGACTGAGGTTTAAAGACTCAGGGATACTTACATGTTTGAATAAAGATAGACAGTTTTCTTTTATATCCAAGAATTTTGGATAGCTATGGGTCTTGGTCATTCAAATTGGAGCGATGAACGGAAGAAATATTTCTTGGTGATCTACTGTTTATTTATTCAAAGGTAACATTTCAAAAGTGACTTATTTTTCCTCGTTAGCGACATGTAGATTGTTAGATCATTTATGGTTATTTTACGTATAAGAAAGAACACTTTTGAAATACTCTAACTTAGAGTTCTTTAAGTATAAGGCTTAAATAGTTTAAAAAATAGTAATGACCCAACTCGAGGTGGTAACAGAGTTATACGAAAAAGTTATAGATTTAAATAATACAGATGGCTTACAAAATATACTTTATTACATATCTAAAGTGAATTTACCCTAACACAAAATACCAATAAATTGGTATCAAGAAGATTTTACTTTACACACAATTCTTTACATGATTTATATTCTTAATCTTTACATCTCACTCTACACTCGCTTTTAGTAAATCTGGAGAAAACTCAGTACTACACCAAAATCACTAAGGTACTACTTTCAGACAAAAGCACTAGTTTATATTATAAAATTGCTTTCGATCAACAAATAGCTATACTTCTGAAGTAACAACAGTCCGTATTAAATCCAGAATCTCAATAGTATTATTATATTACAGAATTACAAAAGACACTTTGTGCTTCTTCCGCACAAGAGCACTGGTCTATATTATACAACTGGTTTTGATCATGAGACTATTACTTAATATGACATTAACAGCAGGTTACACCGTTACATAAAAGGATAGGTCTCGTGATAGACCGAGGGACAAAAACTTTGATTATACAGGTTATTTAATAATTTCAGTCGTAAAAAATTTCTACAGGAATAAACTAAGAGACGAAAACAATACCTAACAGTTGAAAATAGCACTAGATTCGTAGACGATTATTTAGTAGAGTAACCAAAGTCAAGGTCGCTGTCCAAAATCTTAAAAGGATTTTGAACAAAACCCTAAAATTAAGAACCCTCGAAATAAGTATTGAATTAGTTAATATTAGAATTAAGAGAGATAATAACAAATTTATTTTATTTTTAATATGCTATTCGGTTTAAACTGAAATGCATTGAAATCTTTCAAGCATTTAGAATAAAAGGGGACATGCGTGCCAGGTATTGAATTCATATAAGAGTGCTACTAAACAACTTTATAGTATCTTCTATATACTATTAGGTTTAAATTAAATTAAATTCTATAATGCTTAGCCCTATATATCTGTGTTTGGTATCAAAATTAATATATTTTCAACCTCTCTCTCTTTAAACATGTTGCACTTTGAGATCATTATTCGTATTGCTAATTTTGCCAGATTAACTGACCCATATGCTCATATAAAATTACCTTCTCGAACGACACCTAAATCCTAAAATCCCGAAAGAGATTAAAGCAAAAGTGTTTCATAAAACTGACAGTTCTTTAAGTCACTCGTATTGTTAGATCTTCCGAAAGAAACACATGCAGCAAGATTCCACCGCCTGCATATACCATTTAAACATACTTTTTCCTTAATCGTTCGTATCCCCAAATCCCCGCCATATTTCAATTAAATCTTTACCCTTTTTATTTTTAAATTCAAACCTTCTAATGCATTTATCCCTTGTAAATCTTTACCTGTACTTCAACTAACTGAGGCCGCCCGCTGGATATAGTCCTCAGCCACCGTTTACCTCGTAAATTCTTACTTGACCTTTGACCGTCCGAGATTAGTAATAACCCCTCCAGTTCCCTCAAGCAAAGACTTAAATCCATCTGCTTCAACGCAGTAATTGTAATCGGCTTATCATTCCCGTGACTGCACCAATTCCCCGGGCTAAATTTCCAAACCCAAAATTTTAAAATCTTAAGACCCTCCTTTCTTAACTTTGTCTACCCAACTGTGTCTTCTCATTCCAGACAAGACGCCATTTTGTTCACTGTGGCCAATGCACATATGCTTAGGTGGGCTTCACAACCTCACCCTACAGAAGATGCCTGCCTCCCTCCTTTCCTACCAGAAGGGGGACTTTACTTGAGACTGGGAAAGCAGAACAGTTATAACCATCACACCGAGAACAGTTACAGCCATTGTAAGAGAAAAAGTCTAACCACCGTGAAGGAAGAACAACTACAACCACTGTACTTGGTACTGCTGAGAAGCAGAGCAACATTTATGATGAGAAGAATAAGTTTACTTCGACCAATTGTGACCTTTTTGTACTCGAAGGAACTAAGTTAATAAGTTATTCCTCCCTGTAACTTTACTTGCTCTTTATAATAGAATCAAGCAAACTAACGTTCCAGTGCATACTTTTACCTTAAAGAACTGAAAGCTCTCCAAATTATCCACACACACACACACACACCCCTCCCCCTCCACTACCTTTATATCTGCTGTTAATCAGATGTTGGTCCTTCGCTACCCCTTGTTACTGATTTATTGAAGTTAGATCACCAAGGCTATGCATATTAGATTCAAACTTTTTTTTTTTTTTACTGTTTACTGCGACCCACAGCAAGAACCACAGTTTGCATTACGACCCATAATACTTAGGTGTAAAAAGACAAACTCTTCTCACTAAGTACATTTAATCAGCCTCTTTAATTTATATGTATATCTTTTATGATCTTCACATTGTTTTATCTATTGTATGAATAAAATATTACTTTTAGAAAAACAAATATGAAGGAAATTCGAACACAAAGGTATAGTACATAATATTAAGAAAAAAATAAAAAAAACATTTAATGAGATCGATATGCTTGTTTGTTCATAAATGGCTTTTTCAATAGTGAACACATAAAGACAATTTTACATGAATATCAAGTGCAGTGTTGAGCCTGTTTCTGTCCTTAGTCTTCAATTAAGTTAATGTGAAAATCCCAGTTCATACAAGTAAGCAATTGTTAAAGGTAATAGTAATAGAATAGCCTTTTAACTTAGAAGTGGAAATTTCCTTTTGTTCTTATCCTAAGATGAGCACAAATTTAATTTTTCAAAATTGTTTTTAAGTATAAAAAAAACAGCTAAGACGCAGCAATTCAGCTTCCTCTTCAGGTAGTAAGTTTAACTCAATATCCTTAATTTTTTGTCACGACCTATTTTATTTTTCACATGACCCACTGATGGGTCGGAACCCACAGTTTGAAAAAAACGCTTTGTTAGAAGATATCCGGCGGGGTAAAAAGGTGACTCCTTTCTATAGGACCTGAAGTGCAAAGTGCTTCACTTAAAGGATCTTTGAACGTTTTCGTAATATTATAGGGAGTACCTGAATCTATTCCTATTCACTTGATAAAAACAGTTTCTAAAAAAAATCCATATTAACTAAGATGAAATATAATTTCAGCAGTGAGACTCGTTTCAAATGTTGTCATTTCCCTTATAATAGTCACATCAACCTTCGAGATAGTGTAATGGCTTCTACATTTCATGAATAATCTATGACGTCACAATAGAACGCAACACATTGGCTTCTGTACTTGGCTACTCGGTGCACCAAACTCACCAGGATTCATAATTCCGTTACGTTACTAACATTTATATTACCGAGAGTTTATATAATAAGAATATTGTGATAGTGCTAATATAAATGATTACTATCACTACTCATAATGTCGTAAAAATTATGAGCTCTTATGACATCCATAATAATCGTACCTCCGAGGAATTATTCCTAAAATAGACACTGAAAATAATATCGAGTATCTTTACTAAATATTTCATACAATAAAAGATTTATTTTTCCAAGTCGTAGGTGGATTTACTTTCTTATGACCTTGATGACAAAAGATAAAAATAAGTTGGATGATAATAAATTTATCAAAATATCTTTATCTTTGACCAAATTTTTAACGTCACGGTCAATCTATTGAATAAAATTCAATATTTTGTCGTATAATTTTCTCCTACTTTTAATAAACTCTGAGTTCAGTGTGTGTCGGAATATTTAAAAGTTTAAAGTACAGAGAAGGACAGGACATTGCACCGTCGTACAGCATTCGTGGAATATTATTTGTCTTGTCCTTTTCTTTCTTTCTCCCACTTTCATTTGGTGAATTTAGTGAAACTTAGTAAGCACTAATCTTTCTCCAAGAGTCAAATCTTGACCTATTTCAAAGGTTACATGTTGGTTCAAAGGTCAGAAGAGCAGAATTTCTCGTATTTTAAATGAACTATGTAAACCATATGATGCAGTAATTTTATTCGATTACAGTTACATTGCATAGTGTTGGTGTTGAATGGTGTGATCTGGTAGGAAGAGCCGATAGAAAAGTAATTTGATAATAATTTACTTCCTTTTTTTGTGTGCTTTGTTATATTGTGTCTTACAAGAAAGTCTTATCTTGCAACAAACTCGCCAACGTTTTTGTCTTGTAGATCCCTATGGGAAAGCATATGAATATAAACTTTTAGTTTAGTTTGGTTCTTTATTCTAGTGATCCTTTTACCTAACCATTACCAGACTTAAATCTATTTCACCGTCATCATTTTCACCAGAATTTCGAATGTCAAAGTTTTCTTGCCCATTGTGGATGATATAGTTATTTAATTAATTTTTTTTTATGATTACCTAATGTGAAAAAGTGTGACAATTACGAAATCTTATTCTCTATAGTACAATTGTAATCCACACATTATTGAAAGGAATTCTGCGAGGCATATTCGGGCTGTTATTTATATACAACGCAACCAAAATAAATGCTGCAGTAACCAATTTTATTTCCTGATATTACATAATAGAACAAACAATGTACAATTACAAGCTTGATATAAACTTGGCCTTTTGACCAATTAAGTTTGCAAACAATGGATCACCTATTGAACATTAGCTCCTTCTACCACCGTCTGCCAATGTCTAGAAAGTTGCAATAATATCTGGGATTTTTTCGTGAGGAGTAATTGGGTATAACAGTCATAAAAGAAAAAAAATCAACAAGAATAATAATAGAAGCGACTTCTCGTGATAATAAAGATCGAACAGCTATACTCGTAAGAAGTTCAGCTCCTTAAACCGATTCTCATTCTATTCAGAGGCTTTTAATCTCCTTTGACTCACTGAGTTCTGTTTCCTTTTCAAGGATGTTACCATCGATCTACCAGCAACGAAATGTTCGAGGGATTCTCAAAAGAAAAAGAGCCATAAAATCACCTCTTACTTTTTAAGCAAGACTCCAGAAGTAGTCAACCGGAAGAATCAAAGCTGAATTAGCCCGCTTTGTTTAAAAAGTAAATGTTGGCAATTGGCATTATATTTCTGTTCGTTCATAGACCAGTAACCAATATCA
>NC_090742.1:89432101-89442101 GCF_036898095.1 Palaemon carinicauda | reverse complement strand
CTTGTAGCATGCTACTCTGTGGTATGTTGGTGACGTCCTTCCTGCCTGGTGATCTCCAGACTGGGGTTCGAGTACCACTCAAGCTCGTTAGTTGCTTGGTCAACTGCACCGTCACCATCCATGTGAGCTAAGGATAGGGGTTTGGGGGAGCCTATAGGTCAATCTACGAGGCATCAGCAGCCATTGCTTGGCACTTGCGACACGATTTTACCTGTTGCCTAACGTTAAAAGCCTCCACATCTATCGTGGGAAGGATTCAATGTTGAAAGCGACAAGATGAAATTGTTTCAGGAAAAAAAGGAGAAATACAGGAGAGCATTGGAACTTGCTGTTTTATGGAATATAAGTTAGACAGAGTATAAGAACAATCATTTTAAATTTGATACACAACAGTTTTTAGCCGAAAAATGTAATGGTGACGTGGCAATGCATATATATATATATATATATATATATATATATATATATATATATATATATATATATATATATATATATATATATATATATATATATATATATATATATATATATATATGCATTGCCACGTCACCATTACATTTTTCGGCTAAACACTGTTGTGTATCAAATTTTAAATGATTGTTCCTATATTCTGTCTAACTTATATTCCATAAAACAGCCAGTTCCAGTCCTCTCTTGTATTTCTCCTTCTTCTCCTGAAACAATTTCATCTTGTCGCTTTCAACATTGAATCCTTCCCACGACTGATGTGAAGGCTTTTAACATTAGGCAACAGGTAAAATTGTGTCGCATGTGCCAAGCAATGGCTGCTGATGCCTCGTAGATTGACCTATAGGCTCCCCCAAACCCCTATCCTTAGATCCCATGGATGGTGACGGTGCAGTGGACAAAGCAACTAACGAGCTTGAGTGGTACTTGAATCCCAGTCTGGAGATCACCAGGCAGGAAGGACGTCACCAACATACCACAGAGTAGCATGCTACAAGTCGCAATGTGTTGAACCGGTTGAAACACACAAGATGGAATAAGATATCTTTTTCCATCTTAGAAACATACTTTGCCTATGCGACAATGTAGCGTTCCACATGTGGCCGAAATGTTACTTTAGTGAAATCCCGCGTCAAGAGAGGGATAGCGAACGAGAGCGAAAGATGTTTAGCAGTTGAAGTAATATATTTTTTTTTTTTTTTTTTTTTTGTAGCGAGTAAAACTGTTAGAATAACTGAAGGGTTGTAGTTATATTTACTAATCATTGTGCAATAACTATTTTTTCCTCGGTTTATTTGTCAAGTTCGTTTTTTTTTTCTTAGACCGCACTTACTCCTTTATTTTTCCCATCCGCTTAAAGACAATTCATTTAACCTCCGCTTCTGAGTGAGGGCGGCTCCTTTCCCTCCCTCCTTTTTGAAAATACAAATTATTAACGAAACGATTTTGGGTAGAACAAAACTGAGAGAAATTGATATAGATATGGGCGACTTTTTGCTGAATAAGGATATTGCGAGTTTGGTTTGATCTAGAAAGATTGATGATTGTAATGATAAAAAAGAATGAAACAGAAAATGTTATTATCTGATTTGTCGAGTTGAATGGAGTTTATTGCTGTTTGTAGATATTCCAATCTAGTGTGGTGAAGGTATTGGTTTTAAGCAGTGTAGGTTCAAGAAAACAAGTTAGTTTTCAATATCTTTCCTCTCTAAGAGTTTAGTTTTATCAAGGATAAGGAAAGGGTAAAGTACTGCATGTGTTTCAGTGAATTTTTTTTGGTATGTAAAATTCAAGGGTATGGACATTCTGCCACATTCTGACTCTCGCCTGAATACATGTTTTCCACAGCATGTTTGATGGTACACTCAGGCACGCAGTTCTATCTTATTTCTCTTCCTTTGTTTTTTGAAGTTTTTATAGTTTATGTATGAAAAGATGTAATTTAATGTTGTTACTGTTCTTAAAATATTTTATTTTAATTGTTCATTACTTCTCTTGGAGTTTGTTTATTTCCTTATTTCCTTTTTCTCACTAGGCTATTTTTCCCTGTTGGAGCCCTGGGGCTAGTAGCATCTTCCATTTTCAACTAGGGTTATAGCTTAGCTTGTAATAATAATAATAATAATAATAATAATAATAATAATAATAATAATAATAATAATAATAATAATAATAATAATAGTAATAATAATAAATGCCTAATCCCAGCCAAAATGTGAGGGTTTAGGTGACAGGGGTGAATATTGTTCTTAGGTCGTCCTAGTGGGCTTTACAAAACAAGCATAAGGCAAAACTTAACTCACTTTTTTTTTTTTAGTTATTTTATTCCCTTTGTCTGTGTTTTTCTTTCCTCCATCATTGCCAGACTAACTTTTTAAATTCATCTTAGCCCAATTTTTTCACATATCATTCAAGAAGTAATCCCTTATTATTATTATTATTATTATTATTATTATTATTATTATTATTATTATTATTATTATTAGCTAAGACAGTTTGTGTTATCAAACTACATCAGCATGGATCCTAATGATTCATGAATACTATTTTTTTCTCTTTCTATTTACAAATGTTTACCAACATTTTATGCAAATGAGTTTTTTTTTTTTTTTGTGAAGGCATTTTTTTCTGGGTCTTGATAATATATTTTGTCATTTTTGGACAATAATAAATGATGAAATATAGGAATAGAAATGTGTAATATATGTTAAACTTTATGGTTATGCTTTTGAGTTCGATATCCTAGACACTTTCAGTTTCGAAAGTTTGTTTCCAATATACCTCCTTTAATTTAGCACTAAACAACAACGAACTGACAAAACCTTGCACGAAGGCTTACCAAAACATACTGACTCGCAAATGAATTTATTTACAGTATATATATATATATATATATATATATATATATATATATATATATATATATATATATATATATATATATATATATATATATATATATATCTGCCTATATACTAACCCAAACATCTCCTTGTATGTGGAAGTTGAAATATTGTCGCACTGATGGTAAGGATTATTCTGTCTAGTCACGAGGAATTCTCCTTTGGGAATTCACAAGCAAAATGAAATCAAGTAAATGGCCTCTGTGTGTTACAGGTCGTCGATTTCAGATGCCAGACACTTCCAGAGTGATACCTTCCATGTCTTGAATGATTGCTAACGGCTAATCCATGTCTCTCTCGGGTGACACGTCACGACAAATGTTCGCATTCGGTGGTAATGGTAACCCTGAGTCTAATATTGCTGGGCGCATAAACATCTTCTCAAGCAGTTATAGTAAATCATTCGGATTTTTATTGCTCATTTTCTGGAACATATGATTCTCGATTTTTTTTTTCTTCATAAGTGTTTTTGATATATGAAATATTTTCTTTCTTTGAAGTTTGAAATCTATAAACGATCTATTCAATTAAAAGAGATTTATGGTTTTCCCAATTTTATTCGAATCTAAAAGCGATAGAACAGTTATTGATAGCAGTTCGAAGGAAAAAAATGTCTTCATATATATTCTTTTTATATCTATTATTTATTTCTTTATTTACAAGAATGTTCATAGAAAAATCGACAGTAAAACCCAATATTCAAATCAATAGAGACAGAAAAAAATTCCCAAAGAATTTTGAAGCATAATTGGATCTCGATTAATGGAATACTATATTTTCAATAGCTTTCAATAGTATCTCAAATTACACCATTTGTTATTTCGATTAGACGTCCTATTCCTTTCAGTCACAATAAAATATTCTATTAGTATCAACAATCTTTTATAAAGAAATATAAGATTTCCACTCATTGGCAAATCCTTATTTTTTTATAACTAATATGATTTTCTATATTATATCTCAAAATAAAAGTAATTCTTTTTAAGTAGCCAATAATGTTCAAACGTGATGCCAACCCAAGGGCCAGGGGAATGGCGGTGTATATTACGACCGAGTACCCTTCTCAAAAGTCCTGCTATGGAAGTGGATGTCATGAGATTTAGGTAATAAAAGTTTGTGGCAGGAATAACAACTTTTATTTGTGTTCGATCTACCGGAATCCAAACATGGATTATTCTATCTTCGATTGTCTTCTACCCATTATGGCTAAGATACAAGAATATGATAGTAAGGTTTCTTTTGTCTTTGTTGGTGATTTTAATGCTCACCATAGGGAGTGGTTAAGTTCTGTTTCTCTTACAGATCGCCATGGCTTAAGAACTTTAGACTTTACCTCTGAATCAGGCTGTGAGTAAATAATAAATGAAGCTACTCACAGGTCTGGTAATTGCTTGGACCTCGTATACACTGACTCCCCTGGCGTTATAACTAGTAAGTTTGGTTTTCCAGTCGGGATATCTGATCATGCCTTGGTTTCATTAGTAGTGAAGACTGAACAGACTGTCCCTGATGTATCATACTCTTTTAAAATTTATATGAAATCTCAAGCAGACTGGAATTGAATTTTGCATGATCTTTTCTGTTTGAATTGGTCGCAATTAAATAGTAGTGTAGATCCTGTTGTCCCTTTGAATGAGAATCTAGTCAACATAATTGATAGGCGTATCCCTTCTTGTATACTAAGGTACCGAGTGAAGGACAAACCGTGGTTCAATGATGATTGTAGACCTGCTTATTTGGAGAAGCAGGAGGCCTATCATCGTTGGAAGGGTAACAGATCAGATTTTACCTGTAATAACTCTACTCAGGTTAGAGCTTTTGCTAAGAGAGTTTATGCTTCAACTGGAAAGGAATACAATTTAACCATAAAAGAAACCCTTTCTGGTACAACTCAGGAACATAAATGGTGGCTTATCCTTAAATCTGCACTCTTTGGTGTAGATGGTTCATTCACTCACTGTCCAAAGGAAAAAGCAACCCTTTCGGCTGATGTTTTTGACAGGAAACAGAGTAATGAAAACTTGAACTTTCTCATTCCCGTTTTCCTGAGGCTAAACTAACTAGTTTAGATTTTCGTTCTCGTGAAATTAAAGTTCTGTTGATGGACCTTGAAGCTTATGAAGGTGTAGACCCAAATGGTATTTTTCCTTTGTTTTTCATAAAGCCTGTAAATTTCTTAGCTCCAAAGTCATATGTTATTTTGTGAAAGTTAGCAAGAAGAGGAGCTTTTAGCACTTGTTGGAGAATTTGTAATGTTACTCCTCTATGTAAATGTGTTTGTGGTAGCTCAAGTCCAGCTGATTACCGCCCAATTTCCATAACTCCCCAATTATCTGAAGTTTTTTAATGTCTTCCAGCAAAACGTCTTAATAGGTTCGCTGAAGGTAATCATCTACTCCCTAGTTTGCAATTTGGTTTTCGTAATGGCCTTGGAGCATGTGATACCCTTCTTACAATCTCCAATGCTGTACAGAAGTCCCTTGATTGTGGTCAGGAAGTTCGTATGATTGGCCTTGATTTTAGTGCTGCCTTTGACCGAGATATCATGAGGCCCTTGTTTTCAAACTCAAACAGTTGGGATTGGGTGGGTCTTTTCTTAGCATTATTATGGATTTTTTAAGTAATAGATCTCAAAGGGCTGTTGTTGATGGGATCCATAGTGAGTATAGGAATGTGATACCTGGTGTTCCACAGGATAGTGTTCTTGGCCCATTACTTTTCATACTATATACACATGACATGTAGTTTGGCCTAGGAAACAAGCTTGTTGCATATGCTAATGAGTCTACTCTCTTTGTATCAATTCCATCCCATGAATGTAGATCTGGGGTTGCTGAATCCCTTAATAGAGATCTAACTAAAATTAGTGCAAGGTGCAAATTACTGGGTATGAAGCTGAATCCTAACAAAACACAAATTATGATTGTAAGTAGGTCAAGGACGGCGGCTCCTCAATATCCGGATCTCAGTATTAATAATGCTTCTTTAAGTTTGTTTGACTTTTAAAATTTTAGGTGACATTTTCGATAGCAAATTTACTTTTGAGAAGCACATTAGGTCTAGGTCTTCTTCCATTGCACAAAAAAATTAGCTTATTGAGAGAGTCTTACAAGATTTTCAGTAATCAATCTATTCTGAAGAAGTGTTTTAATTCTTTCATTCTACTTTGTTTTGAGTATTGTTCTCCTGTCTGGTCTTCAGCTGCTGATTCTCATATTAATTTGTTGGACAGAAACTTACGGTCTATTAAATTTCTTATTCTTGACCTAGATATTAATCTTTGGGGCCGTCGTTCAGTCCATTATGCATGTTGCATGAGATTTTTCATAATTTTGACCATCCTTTACATTCAGATCTCCCTGGACAATTCTTTTCTGTTCGTAATACTAGGCAGGCAGTTAATTCTAATGGCCAGGCCTTTTCCATCATGAGGCTCAATACTACACAGTATTCTAGAAGCTTTATTCCAGCTGTGACCAAGTTGTGGAATGATATCCCTAATCGGGTAGTTGAATTAGTAGAACTTCAAAAGTTCAAAGTTGCAGCGAATGTTTTTATGTTGAACAGGCTGACATGAGTCTTTTTATAGTTTATATATGACATATCTGTTTTGACGTTGTTACTCGTTTTAAAATGATTTATTGTTTATATGTTCTCATCATTTATTTGTTTCCTTATTTCCTTTCCTCACTGGGCTATTTTTCCCTATTCGAGCCCTTAGGCATATGGCATCTTGCTTTTTCAACTAAGGCTGTAGCTTGGCTAATAATAATAATAATAATAATAATAATAATAATAATAATAATAATAATAATAATAATAATAATAATAATAACTGTTTTTATGCGATCTCGACCTTGATAGCCTATCTTCATTTTAGGATAAAGCCTTTTTTTTTTCTAACAGTTATAAACTTGGCCGTTTTATTGATTAATAAGTAAAAGGGCAATTTTAACTGTATCAAACCAGCTTCTATGATAATGAATTCTATACTTTTTTCCCTCCAAAATACAGATTTTTTCCGCAAGGGTTTAATTTCTCCAATAACAATAATGAATGTTTTATTTTAAATTTGGAATAAAGATATGTCCTTTCCCCTTTGTTCGATATAAGTCTTAAAAATGACAGATCATCCTCTCTCTTAATTCTAAGATATAAACTAGGCCTCATCTCAATGTAGTGGTAACTGGCTAATCCTACCATATCTGATCACTTAGCTGGAGTTGTGTAAGTATTTTCTCTGATTCATATTAGCTTAAACATTTGCATTTGCTGTTGGCCTCATGGGATTCCTGATATAGCGGAATCTAAGGTTTTGATGAATTGATAAATACAATTTATGAAGCCAGCTCTTTTGAGTGTTCGTGTTATCAATTAACAGCAATTTGTTTTGAATAATTAATTCATCATATAAAATTTAATTGCATTAGTGAGAAAATAGCGATAGCAACTTTTCATATACCGCTTGAGCAGCATCTGTTTTTAGTTGAACATTTTTTTTTTCTTTTACTAGAAATAATAATGTTCAAGTTTGTTATTAAGATAACTTACAAAACAAAACAGTCGTAATCATAATGATTGGATCGGGGTATTACTGTTAAGGCCGGATACCAAATACTTAAAAACTGAAGTGAAAAGTGCAAATTTATGAAACATCAAAGAAAAGAAATCATGAAACTTCAATTATGATTTCTAAGTAAACGTTATTTTATTCATTATGAATTGTTTAGGAATGATTTCGGAAACTGAATACTTTTCTCTTCGTTTTAGTTGTGATTTTGAGAAGCTATCATCAGTTGGTTTTAAGAGAGAGAGAGAGAGAGAGAGAGAGAGAGAGAGAGAGAGAGAGAGAGAGAGAGAGAGAGAGAGAGAGAGAGAGAGAGAGAATACACCCTAATGTTTCCAGTTAAGAAATATGGCATCCAAAACTCTTATCTTTGTTTATTCAGAGACGAATTTAGATATAATTTTCCAGTCAGTGACATAACTAATTTCCCTTTTATTATATTGTGACATATATGATTACTTATTCCAGAGAGTTTTCACTGTACGTAAGGGTGAAAATATTGCTATACACATTTTGAAATGATAGGTCTCCATATCATCCTGGTATTAATTGGACGGTTTTGTTTTTATTTTCCTCCTCGTTTCCTTTTTTACGTCATTTCTTCATATCCTTTCTTTCTTCCTTCACTAATTCATGGTAGGTGTAACTAACTATATTTCTCATTCATTCATTCATTCGTAACTATACCTCACATTCTGGTTTCCACAATGAAACTCGCCGAAAGCTGTACCTCCAGGATGCTGTAAAACCGACAGAAAAGATTCAAATTTTTGGGTCACGAAGCGAAGAGATCGGAAGCGGAATAGATCAGGGTGGTAATCAAGAGCCCGCCATTCCACTTTGTCGGCTTTGATCCCCCTTGAAGTGCACCTGACTGCATCAATCATTAATCTGGAACACCCTTTGAATGTCTGGTGACGCTAAGTGATTTATCTGGATTCAAATCATCATGTGTGAATATGAGAGCTGTTTTCGTTTTCCATTGGCTTCTAAAACATGTGATAACCACAGTGGATTGAAAATATTCGTGAAATTTCTTAAACAAATTCTTCAAGATAACATAGATGACACACGTTCATAATATCGTGGATTTCTGTAATTCACTCCTTTCTTAGGATAATCATAATTCTTGCAAAATCTTGGAATTTTGTGATAAAGACAAAGTAACTTCCTGACTTTCATTTCTTCTGTGCATTGAATTAACCATAAAACTTTTTTTTAAACTAATTTGTATAGGAAATTTACGTTATCTGTAGCATTTTATTCTAATGTAAAGTATGAAATATGTATAAATGTATACCAAAATGTATGTCGAATAACTGAAGTGTTGAACAGTTCCTTATGAATAAACTTTTATCGAATATAATATTTTTATTTTTATGTTACAATATGGTGTGGCAGGATGTTGCAAAACAACCCCCACACCCTTGAATTACTCTAGCTGACAATAGTCTCCTCTGCACAAACTTTCCCCTTACGTTATCAACTGGACTCTTGGAAAGAAGGGAAATGAAAAAAAAAATCATACTCTTAATTCCCTTTTTCCCTACAAACTAAATATATAATTAACAAAAAAAAAATCTTTCCACAATCAAATAAATCCTAACAAAACTTAAAACTAACCGCAACCCAAACATAAAAACACAAACACACACACACACACACGAACACACACACACACATATATATATATATATATATATATATATATATATATATATATATATATATATATATATATATATATATAAAACTGTACACCATTCATATAAATCCCCCCCAAACTTAACAAACTTAAAATTAAACTTCACACCAACACCCAAATATGTATGTTTATATGATATACTGTATTTTAATAGCACCAACACAGCCGTCAACACACTGCCGAACTGTCTTTCACGGCACAACCACAGCATTGTGGTTAGCAATACACTGTGTGGCAATTTGCCACAACTACCTCCCTGATTGGGGTCCTGGATGTCATCATCATCATCAAAAACATGATCATTAACAGCAGTCGGAATATCATTCGGTCAGGGTCATCAACATTGAACTAAATCTGAACAGTCGTATCCAATTCCATATTATAAGCCAGGTCGTCAACAAACAATTTTACATTCAAAGAAAACCTCTTCAAAGAAGGAATTACGGCTCAAAAATAAACAAAATACTTCCCCGCTGGTCGAAAAAATAACAATGATAATCCAGCATTCACACTACTGACCCTTGCTGCAGTCAAATAAGAAATCCATTAACCCAAGACGTCCACCACTGTCGTAACCTAGCTAAAAACATAAACAATCTCATTTATACAAACAGTCTTTCTCACAACAAACAATCGATACACTAACTACCCCCTCCCCCCCCCTCTCTCTCTCTCTCTCTCTCTCTCTCTCTCTCTCTCTCTCTCTCTCTCTCTCTCTCTCTCTATTTGGCAAACAAAAAAAAAAATGAAAAAAAATTGATACTCCACAATGGTATAAATGTACGGAAATGACAACGCAAGGTAATGATAAGGTACAAATAGAAGTTTAGATTAGGGGACAATTACTCCTAACAC
>NC_090742.1:89424601-89427101 GCF_036898095.1 Palaemon carinicauda | reverse complement strand
AAAGGGAAAGAACCGTAACCAAAGAGAAGGATCCAATATAGTACTGTCAGGCCAGTCAAAGGATCCCCTAACTCTCTAGCGGAAGTATTTCAACAGGCGGCTGGTGCCCTGGCCAACCTACTACCCTGAAAAAGATGTGATGTTGTTCAATTTGTTTATTGTTGGAGCTGTAAGAGAGGTGAATGCTCGATTGCTTAGTCGACAATTGAAACTGATAGATGGGAGTGATCATAAGGGGGTGGTGAATCAGTTGTTTCTGTATGATACTGCATTGGTGTGAGAGAAGGAATTTATGAATAAATGTGGGTAAGAGTAAAGTTATGAGGTGCAAAAAAAAGGGACGATGATGCTTGATTGAATTTCATGTTGAATGGAAAGTTACTTGAGGAAGAATATCAGTTTTAGGTATTGGGGTTCTGTTGTTACTGCATATGGTGGAGTGGAAGGAGATGTAAGTTAGAGAGTGAATGAAGGATGTAAAGTATTGGGGGCAGTAAAAGGAGTGGTAAAAATACAAGGTTAGGGATGAATATAAAGAGGGTTTTATATTATTATTATTATTATTATTATTATTATTATTATTATTATTATTATTATTATTATTATTATTATCACTTGCTAAGCTACAACCCTGATTGGAAAAGCAAGATGCTCTAAGCCCAGGGGCTCCAACAGGGAAAATAGCTCAGTGAGAAAAGGAAACAAGGAAAATATAATATCTTAAATACACTAACAACATTAAAATCAATTTTTTCTAAATGTATGGATCGGAGTCATGGTGATTGAAAGTGTCGAAGACACAGACATTGAATGTGTTCGAGATGAGGTGTATAAGGGTGTATGACTGGTGTATCTCGATTAAATAGGGTCAGGAATGAAGTAACAAGAGTGACAACGGGTGTGAAGAATGAAATTGCAGTTAAGAGTGGATATAAATGTGTGGAGGTTGTTTGGCTATATGTAGAGGTTGCAAAATGTTAATGCATACAAGAGTTGATGGAAGAAGTGCAAGAGGAAGGCCAAGGTTTTTGGCGGATGAATGGAATGAAGAAAGCCTTAGGTGACAGAAGGATAGATATGATGGAGACTAAAAGAGAATACTGGAAATATAAATCAAATGGAGAGCGATCATGCCACAGTTCCAGTATCACCATGGTAACTGCTTAGATAGCAGCAGTAGAGGAATCAGCATATGAAGAGAGGGGAGGGTGGGTTGTGGCATACTAGAACAGTCCATCATAAGGCTAGGAAGAACAAGGAGGAACAATCCCCTTTTGTTTGTTTTTGGATGTCGGTTACTTCCCAACATTAGGGGAAGTACCATGGTAGAAGGACACATACATTTACACAGTGAAAGGCTTTGTGCATCGTCATGATCAGCAAAGCTATACTAGTTAGAACTAATTAAACTAGGTTGGTTTGCTTTGAGCAATCAGACCAAAATCTCCTCCCTCACCAATCCGTAGTGTCCAGTAATATCATGAAAACTGGCCAAAACCCAGGCCACGAATAACACAACTCCACTTAGGGCCCCAGTCCTTGGTGGCAGTGGAATAACTGGTAAGGTTGCCGGGCAGTTACATCCCACTGCAAGGGATGCTAAAAATATCTGAACTAGAACAGACCCCCTTTGGAAACTGAATCTTGCAAATTACAACAATGGACCCCTGTCTAGGAAAGAAGATCTTGCTGCATTACTAGAAGAAGAAATAAATAAATTGGTATATAATAAGACTGAGAAGAATTAGAAGAACTGGGGAATCTTATATAGAATTATAAGAGGGCCATATACTTTGCTTCAAAGGACATGAAAGCAGCAAAGAAACTGGAGTGAGTTTTCTTATTAATAACAATCTTGCAGGTAACATGGAAGAATTTTATAGTACTAATGATAGAATTGCATGATTAACTATAAAATCATATGAAAAAGTACAAACTGAATGCCATTCAAACGTATGCACCAACAGCATCCCATACAAAGAAAGAAATAGACTTTTTATGAAGATCTGGAGATATATATAAAAAAAAACAGAACACTCAATTTACATATGTTTTGGGTGATTTCCATGCTAAAATAGGTAAAAGAATTGAAGAAAATCAGCAGTAGATAAATTTGGAATAGGCGTAAGTAATGAAAGATGATACAGGCTTGTGAAATTTGCTGAGAAAAACAATATTTTAATCATGAACACCCTTTTCTTTTTTGAAAAGGAACATATGACATAGACATGGAGAAGCTTAAATGGAGAAACGTAAAATAGAATATATTTTGTTCTCAGACAAAAGTTAATCTAGTTAATGATGTAACAATGTTAAACAAGTAAAAGTCAAGTAGTCATAGAATGGAGAGATGTAAAATTTCTTCAGATTTAAAGAAAGAAAGTGAAAAAAAAACTAGGAAAGATTAATTATAGAAAAATCTGTTGAGTTTAGTTTAGCAATACAAAATATGTACTCCCAGCTACATGGTGAAATGGATGCAAGTAAAGAAGAAAGGAAC
>NC_090742.1:89417101-89419601 GCF_036898095.1 Palaemon carinicauda | reverse complement strand
CGAATATTCTGGTATATTCTTTACAGATTCTCCTTGGTTTTCAAACACCTCACAACACTGAGATTACCAAATAATTCTTCTTCACCCAAGGGGTTAACTACTGCAATGTAATTGTTCAGTGCCACTTTCCTCTTGGTAAAGGTAGAAGAGACTCTTTAGGGTAGAAGGACACTCCAAAATCAAACCATTGTTCCCTAGTCTTGGATAGTGCCATAGCCTCTGTACCATGGTATTCCCCTGTCTTGGCTTAGAGTTTTCTTGCTTGAGGGTAAACTCGGGCACACTATTCTATCTTATTTTTCTTCCTCTTGTTTGGTTAGAGTTTTTATAGTTTATGTAGGAAATATTTATTTTAATTTTGTTACTGTTCTTAAAATATTTTTTTTCCTTGTTTCCTTGCATCACAGGGCTTTCCCCGTTGGGGCCCCTGGCTTATAGTACCCTGCTTTTCCAGTTAGGGTTGTAGCTTAGCAAATGATAATAATAATAATAATAATAATAATAATAATAATAATAGTAATAATAATAATAATAATAATAATATGTTTCTTCTTTGCACCCATAGAGATTTCACTAATAATTCTATGAGCGATTCTTACACCATAGCCACTCCCTGAATGCATAGCTTTGTCAGCCTCGTCTGATGTTCTGTATAAATATCATGTCTAGTCATTCCTGTCCTTTCTTTTGACTTCATTATCAATACTGGAATATTTAGTATGTAATTTTTATTTCTACTTCGAAAACTTTCAACAACAAAATTCTATCTATCTTTTATTACAATATGCCAATTATCAAATAATATTCATAGCGTTCTCCTGGTAACAGTATGTCCCAAAATTCACTACGAACTTACTGATATCACACCATTTTTCATAATTTGGTGCTCTTCGTCTCTAAAAGTCTCTAAAACTGCAATCGATTCCTTCATTCAATTGCAAATGTTTCTCTATGCTCACCTTCTTGAAGCTTAATTGTATCAAAACTAGGTATTCTATCTACTTTTCAGTTGGGTGTCTTCGGTTTTAATTTCATTGTTACAAAGATGATCTGATGATAACTACCAATATCCTCACTTCTATAGCTTCTTGCATTTCTCAGAGTCTTCCTTCTCCCTGTATTGATGACTATGTGGTCTATTTTATTATTGTATCTACCGCATGGTGAAGTCTATGTATATTTTTTAATGACCTTATGTAGGAAAAGAGTACCCCTATGACAAAATGGTTTGTTGAACAAAAACTTATGAAAAGCTCTCCATATTCATTTGAGAAACAATAACAATCATATTGCACTGCTTTGATTTACATTTTGTAAGTAACAATCTACTATTTACAACTCTCCAATAAGTAAATGTCTTTTCTGCTCTTGGTGTCATCATCATTCCTACCCCTTCTCTTTCAACTCCATCTTTTCTCCCTGAAAGATATACCTTGGTCTAAGATTTCATTACAATCCACTTACAACGTGTTTCGCTTAGGACCATGATATTCAAACTATATTTCATAAATTCATTCTGCATTAGCTGCAAATTTCTAATCTGATTTGTGATTCTAACTATCCATTTACCAATTTTCAACATTCCTTTAGTATTCATAAATCGGGAGATTCTTTGTACCCTGAAACACCAGGGACTGGAGGCCATAGGCTGACTAATTCCATACAGGATTCATTCACTAGATTCATGAAAGGATAACTAGTTCCTTGTGATGTACAGTGCTTATCTAACTAAGGCAAATGACCCCTGCTGGTCCATACTAATTCCGGGTAAGATTATTCACCTTGCATTAGGAGTAGAAGCCTAAGTGGCTGCATGTCTATCGCCTTAAACCTAATCCGTTACACTGCTGCCAGCAACTTCACCGAGATTTAGGGGGTATTTCCTCCACACCCAAACTTCTTGTTACTCCACCAAGTGTCTCATCCACATATATATCCGTTGGCAAACATGGATTGCAAAGATATACTGCCTAGCACTGTATTGCCGCAAATCATTTATGATTGTATCATGAAACATTCATGAAAGTATTAATGTCAGAATTTTCAAAATCTAATGTTACACTTTCAGTCATAAGCTGTACGCTTGTGTATTTGTGTTTATGCATGTCTGTGTAAGTTTGTATATGCATGTGTGTGTGCTTTGGGGACACAGCTTCTCTCTAATGTAATTTCCATTGAGGACGACTGACTTAGTGGCGTCAATGTGTTTCGCACAGCACGTATATTTTTGTGCCATTCTTGATTGGAATGAGTTGTATATATACTATTGTTCCAACTTGTATTCGAATTGTCTCTCAGTCGCCTTCTAATGGCTTACTTGCACAGTGGTAACCAACAGAGTGATACCTGGTTCTTGCCTTCGCCCCTCACTGCTGTGCCTTACTGTTTAAAGATGCAACGCACCAAACCTGCCTCTTTGGCACACGCCACCTCCCTGAAACTACCGCCCTTCACAAGTGGAGAAGCGTTTGCCTGGTTCTAGTGCGCTGAAGTCCAGTTT
>NC_090742.1:89399601-89412101 GCF_036898095.1 Palaemon carinicauda | reverse complement strand
GAGAGAGAGAGAGAGAGAGAGAGAGAGAGAGAGAGAGAGAGAGAGAGAGAGAGAGAGAGAGAGAGAGAGAGAGAGGCTATTTTTTGGTTGCAGTTCTACAACAATCTCCAGTAACCTAACCTTGGTCACGTTTTATATGAGATTTGGCGAATTCCATAAGGTTTCAACTTATTTGGGAAGCGTGGGCTCTGCCTAAAGGCTTCAGAGTTTTCAATTAGATAAAAATGCCAAAAGGCAAATCAGGGGGTTTTTAGGCAACTCTCAGATACACACCAACGCACCCGAGAGACGATTATCCCTGCTAGCTCCGCCTACCTATTGTCCTGGAAGTAAAAAAAAAAGATATCCTCTCGCCGAGTATTCGCGAAGTTTCTAATTTAAAGCCTATGGTAAAGAATCTTCCCAAGCACATGTCATTGAACATTCTCTCTCTCACATGACGCAATACTTCATGAAATATAAAAAAACATTACGCAACCCTTGTTCCTATCTCGCAAGAATCCTACAACACTTTCAAATAGACTATGTAACACTTCATAGCAAACACATGAAATAAAATCAAATTTTTAAAAATATACTTAAATTTACATATGTTTATTTGAATAAAAAAGTACAATGAAACTCAAGACGAATGACTTATGTAATTTACATAAAATACTTGAATCTACATTTCAGGGGCTCATTTTATGGGCTAGGTATCATCTCTTCAATGCACAAACTAAAACAATATATGAAATAAAAATAAAATTATGAATAAATCATTGTATTTACACTAGACCAGCTACGTAAGACAGTTTCCCCCCCAAAAAAAGATTATTTATTTTGAGTCTGAATCCATCCATTCAGCATGAGATAAATAATCTGCAACCACGTTTTCTTTACATGTTCGTTATCTTTACCTGATATACTATTTATATTAATAAAATACAGTTGCAAACATAATGACCACCAAGGTAACCTTTAATTGATGATTTTCATCTTATTCACAAAAGTTAAAGGATTATGATCTTAATGCAATGTAATTTCTTCATTTTGTGGTCAACTTACATAAATTCCAGCCTTCCTTATCGCTGTGACTAACGCTAACAGTTGCTTTTAAACTGCCGAGCTGACTCGTTGCTGTGTCTTCATCTTCGAAGACATAAGACACACAGGATGAAGAATTCCTTCCTTATCTTCTTACAATAAGACAGGTCCAATCCCGTTATCTGACTCATCCACTTGGGTTAGGAATTTCACGGTGAATCCGTTGATTGAAGTATCGGTTTCAAAGTTGATATGGCCCTCCTCAGATTGTTCCTTTTTGAGGATATCTCGATAACATAGGTCCGGTCACTGCTCGCCTCCAATGGCTCTTGTATCTCGTTGACGAGAGGGAATTTTCTTTCCGATGCGTAGACCAACACCTGCTATCCTGCCTTAACATGTCTGTTCGTACTTTTCATGCCAAACCTTTTCTTCGCTCGTCCTTGCCTTGTTTTCACCGATTCCTTTCCTCAAATCCTTGACATTTCCTTCATCCGTTTCCTCTCGATCCTTATCTTTTCCTGCTATCATTTTCTTTGGTCCTTTCCTGAAGGGTTCCCCTCGTACTTTCATCGGGCGTAAGGGAGCTTCCTTGATACACTCGCTGGGCTTTTCAGCTGTTTGACATACATGACATACATGGCAAATCTGGCTCACGTCCTTATGCATGCCGGGCCAGAAAAAGTGTTTTATTATCTTCTCCGTCGTCTTCCTTATCTTGTGCACTACCGCAATCACCTGCCTTCTCAACGATGGGTGAACTAATATTCCCAGGGATATCGGTACCTCTATGCTTCCTCATAAGCAACCCATCCTTAAGATAATAAAAGGTCGGAGACTGCTGTGCCTTCGTCTCATCCATCACAAGGTACAATAACTCTGTTAACCCTGCATCCTCCTATTGCAATCCTATCAGACTTCATCTACTCACTTTTCTATTCATTCAAAGTCCATTTCTTCTTTGTTTACTTAAGTGCTCGTCTGTCGCTCCTTTTTGCTCGGGGTAGATTAATAGTGCTCAAAACTATACCAAGAAAACTAAGGAAGGCACACAGGACATTAATCCACTACGCACCAGCATCGATAATGCTACGACTATTTAATGCGCTTCCAGCTCATCTAAGAAACATATAAGGAGTGAGCGTGGATGTGTTCAAGAATAAGCTTGATAAACACCTAAGATGCATCCCAGACCATCCAAGACTGGAAGATGCAAAGTACAGCGGAAGATGCATTAGCAACTCTCTGGTGGATATACGAGGTGCCTCACACTGAGGGACCTTGGGGAACCTAAACATACAATAAGGAAATAAAGCATAAGGCAATAGATTCCTCTTCTTGCTTACCATCAAGGGAATCCTCTTCTTCGGAAAACAAATCATGGAAGTTCATTGCTCCTTCGATTTCTTTTTCTTCTTCGTCCACTTGTCTGCTCGTCTGTCGTTCCTCTTCGCTCGGACTTAATCTTGAGTTCTTTCCTTGCGTATCATCAAGGGATTCCTTTTCTTCGGAAAAGAAATCCTCCAAATTTATTTCTTCAAGGTCCATTGTTCCTTTATCCTGTTATCCACTCGTCTGTCATCCTCTTTGCTCGGGCTCACTCTTGAGTTCTCTTCTTGGGTATCTTCAAGGGAATCCTCTTCTTTGGAAAACAAATCCTCCAAATTTATTTGTTCATGGTCCATTTTTCTTTATCCTCTTGTCCACACATCTGTCGTTTCTCTTCGCTTGGGATTATCGGGACTTCTCCTCTTGCGTACTATCAAGGGAATCCTCTTCTTTGGAAAACAAATCTTTTAAGTCTATCGCTCCTTCGATTTCTACTTATTCTTCGGCAGCCACTTCCTTCTTCATACTCCTAGTCGAAACACCACTTGGAAACAGAGACGATTAGTCCTTCTCAAGTCCAGTCGTAGGACTATACTTCAAAGGTTTCTTCGTTACAATGGGACAAGGCACGAATGGCGCTCCACCAACCTCATTACCCCGCAGGACGTCTACTCATTTGACAGACATTGAATCTTTTACCGCAAAGTCAAAATTACCTGTCACTAACTCGCATGACAACTTTAAACGGCAAATAGGATTGACCTCCTCCCCTCCTATCCCCTTCAAAATAATCGAGTCCCCTGTGAGAGAATGTTCCACCATAGGATGTACTTCCTGTATAACCACAGTATGGTTATAACCTATGTCGCGTAATATCCTGACCGGGGTTTGCTCACTCCCATCTATTGCTGCTAACCTACCTTCATAAACATATGGTTTAAAGGCATCAATGCTGTTTGGGTTCGTCCTGTTCGTCGTATAAACGGTGGCTGGTTCATTTTCCTCTCCGTCCTTTCCCGATTTCTTCTTAATCTTTGTATTCTGTGAAGTTGAATTATCCTTAATCACTTGGGCGACTGCTTTCAATTGGTTTGACCAACATTTCATAGTAATATGGCCTCTCTTGCCACACTTAAAACAGACAATATCAACCTTCTCCACTTTTATCACAATATTTGAAGGAAGAAGATTCGACGTTTGTTGCTGTGGTACTATCACATTTGGCTTAGGGACAGTACCAGTGCTACTCCCGTTGTAACTGTTGAACTTGTTCCCATAGTTATTTCCGATCTGGTTTCCATGATTCTTCGAATGTTTGACACTTGGTTGGAACGACCGTTCTAACTTCATGCTCGAGGAGGGTTAAAAACTGATAATATTGTAATCTTCACTTAGCGAAGCGGCTTTATCGAGTTTCTTCACCTCTCTCTCTCTCAAGTACAGTCAAATGTGTTCAGGAATTCTTTGTAGATACTGCTCTAGTATTATCAATTCTTCCAAATCAGCCTTCTCCTTTACGTTATCAGCCTCTGTCCATCTCTTAAAACATCGTCGTACCTTAGAAGCGCAATCCAGGAAAGTCATTTTCTTGTCCTTTTTCAAACTTTGGAACATTTCATTATAATATTCAGGGGTCATATGATACACTTGCTTCACTTCTTGATACTCCATCTTCTGGTCCTGAAATAAGGATAAGTAAGCATTACAGCCCTTTCCAAGGAGCACACTCTGCAATAACGCAGACCATTTATCTTCTGACCATTTCATCGTTACTGCGACCGTTTCTAAATGACCGAAGAACTCATCTGGGGACTCATCCGTGAACCTTGGAATTAACCTCAGGGCTTCCGACACATTAAACATGGGTTCATGCCTAGCAGGAGTCGTCTCTTTCTGCTTGTGCTTTCAGCTGGGCGCGGACTAGAAAAAGCTCTAACTCCCGTGCATACCTTGCTTCTTCCATCTCTTTTCATCCTGTCTGGCGATCTCCCACCATTCCATTAACATTTCATGTCTTGCAATCTCTCGGACTTCTTCTCACTTTGCTTCCATTTCTTTCTCTCTTGCTTCCATTTCCTTCTCCTTTGCCATCACCTTCAACTTCATAAAATTCTCCTCCATTGCAATTCATTGAATCTCTGCCTCTACATCCTTATCTCCTTTCATGCCTCAAGTTTGAGGGTCAACCAGTTCTTGCTTCGCTAGAAATTCTTCCTCATCTTCCTCCAACAGTTCACGAGCTGCCACAATATTCGCTTCCGACAACATTCCCGAGTTTATCAAAGCTTCTAAGGCAAGACACTTAATTTGAGCCTTTATCATCCCCCTCATAGTTTACCCATAAAGGACTTGATGACCAAAGCCGACGCCCTTATGGACAGCCACTTCAAGACCTCCATCAACGCCTCCACCCCTGACGAAAAGGATGCCTATTCAACGTCAACTGAAGCTGACATGAATGTCGTAGGACATACACACCCACACCGTGACGTGCCAAAGCAGAGACAAAGCCGCCCACCACCCAACAATCGCTCGCGCCCCAACAAACGACTTCTACAGCCACTAACTACCTCCCATTCGCCGCAGTTTTGCTACTACCACTTCAGATTCGGGGCAACTGCGAAGAAATGTGCCGAGGATTGTCAGTGGCCAAAAAACGTGTAAGTAGGCCATCGCTCGTGGTGGTGGCCTCCCGTGTTTCTAATCTTTTCTTTTTACAGGATGCAGGAACGGGCGTGCGATTTTTGGTAGACACGGGTGCTTGTCGTTCTCTTTTGCCCAGGAAACTCTTCAAGACAGGACGTAGTCTGTCTACATCTGCCGACGTCCGCTTGGTAGCTGCCAACGGATCTGCGATACCCACCTACGGTTACGAGAACCTCACATTATTGTTCGGAAACGGTAAATTCAATTGGAAGTTTCTCGTTGCTGACGTCACCATGCCAATCCTCGGTGCGGATTTCCTCTCTCATTTCCACCTTCTGGTCGATGTCGCCCACCGACGATTGGTCAACGCAGACTCGTACTTATCGACACCTCTTCAACCTGCCCCCTCTAACCTCGCTCTCCACATTAGCGCACCCACGGATGCCTACGCCCACCTCCTCACGTCGTACTTAGAAGTTTTTCGTCCAGAACTTCGCCAAACGCCCACGGTTCCTGCCAAGCACGGTATTTATCACCATATCAAGACGACGGGACCCCCAGTCTTCACAAAATTCAGACGTCTGGCACCGGAACGATTGGCAGCCGCCAAACAGACGTTCGCCGAAATGGAGGAAATGGGCCTTGTCCAAAAGGCCTCCAGCCCATGGTCGTCACCCTTACACATCGTTCTGAAGAAAGACGGCTCCCTCCGTCCGTGCGGGGATTACAGGCGCCTGAACATGCAAACAGAACCGGATCACTACCCCCTCCCAAACATTGCCGACGTGACCTCCTACCTGCACAAAGCAAAGGTTTTCTCTACGCTCGATCTCCTGAAGGGGTATTATCAGGTGCCTATGAACCCAGAAGACATCCCTAAGACTGCCATCCCCACTCCGTTTGGTACATACACCTTCAATTACTCTTGTTTTGGCCTTCGTAATGCTGGGTACCACGTTTCAACGTCTCATGGATGGCATCTTAGGGGACCTCCCTTTCTGTGTATGTTATGTGGACGACATAATTTTGTTCTCCTCCTCAAAAGAGGAACACCTCCGTCACCTGCGCATCGTGCTCGACCGCCTGCAACAAAACGGCCTTGTAGTCCGGTACGACAAGTGTACCTTTGGCGCCAACGAAGTGTCGTTCTTAGGGCACCGCATCACTCCTGAAGTTGTCCACCCCCTCCCTGAGAAGGTAGCAGCCGTTCAGAACTTCCCCGTGCCCTCGACCGTCAAAGCTCTGCAGGAATTCTTGGGCATGATCAACTATTATCACTGTTTTCTGCCAGCCATTGCCGCCACTCTTGCTCCCCTCTACGCCTCCCTCAAGGGCAAGCCGAAGGACCTGAAGTGGGGTCCCCTTCAAGAAGCAGCCTTCTGCAATGCAAAAAAGGCCCTATCAACTGCTGCGACTCTCACTTTTCCTATCCCACACGCCCCTCTCATTCTCTCCACCGATGCCAGCGACGTCGCTATTGGTGCAGTACTCGAGCAAGTGGTCAAAGGCTCGCCCCGCCCATTGGCCTTCTTCAGCAGAAAATTGGCCAAGGCAGAATCGGGTTATTCTACCTTCGATCGAGAATTGCTGGCGGTGCACTTGGCTGTCCGTCACTTTCGCCATTTCTTAGAAGGTACGCCCTTCGTCATTCGCACAGACCACATGCCTCTGGTGCACGCCTTCACTCGACAGTCTGACGCCTGGTCCGCCCGTCAACGCCGACATCTCTCCACCGTGGCTGAATACAATTGCACCCTCCAATACGTCCCTGGGAAAATGAATCCCGTTGCCGATGCCCTGTCAAGAAACACGTTGACTGCCGTTCAACTGGGATTGGATTACAACGCCCATGCGCCGACAGGTGTTTGATTTCATTCACGGCCTTTCACATCCCTAGTGCCGTTCTACTGCACAGCTGCTGAAGGCAAAGTTCATTTGGCACGGCATTTCTAAGGATGCTAAGGATTGGGTCCGCGCCTGTACTTCTTGCCAAATTTCCAAAGTACATCAACACACGGATTCAGGAGTGGGCACCTTTCCTCAACCTCAGCGTCGTTTCGCTCACATTCACGTCGACGTTGTAGGCCCCCTACCCACATCACAAGGACATCGTTACCTGTTTACCGTCATCGACCGCTCCACTTGTTGGCCTGAAGCCATTCCCATGGAAACTGCAATGTCCGCCTCATGTACATCTGCCTTACTCTCTGGATGGATTTCAAGATTCGGTATCCCTGAGCATATTACTTCTGACAGGGGAACCACTTTCACCTCTCAATTGTGGACGTCATTACCGAATCTCCTGGGCATCACCCTACATCAGACAACCGCCTACAACCCCGCTGTCAATGGAATGGTTGAACGGTTTCATCGCACCCTCAAAGCAGCTTTGATGTCCCGCTGCAAGGATTCCAACTGGTTTACTCAGCTTCCCTGGGTCCTCCTGGGACTAAGGACCACTCCTAAAGACGCCCTCGATATCTCTGCAGCTGAAATGGTCGTCCCTGCCGAATTATTTCCTTCTACAACCTCCTCCGACGATCTCCAGCGCATACGTCACGTCGTGGGAAAAATTACTCCGTGCGGCCAGACTTACAAGCCCCCAGCGAAGCATCACATACCAACGGACTTGCACTCTGCAACGCACGTCTTCCTGCGCAACGACACCAGCAAGCCACCACTAACGCCCCCTTACACGGGCCCTTTCCTTGTGATCTGACCCAGTCCGAAAGCATTCCTCCTAAACATTCGGGGCAAAGAAGACTGGGTCTCCATTGATCGTCTAAAACCTGCTTATCTTCTGCCAGATGACCCGCCTACAGTTCGCCTCTCTAGATCAGGGCGCCCTATTTAACATGTTCAGTAGGTCATTTTTAGAGGGAGAGCCATGTACCAACCGTGTGTCACACAATTGTACATAATTCCTTTTGCATATATTATGCTTGTATCTTCGCTCTTCCCTCGCACTAAACGAACATGAAAATTTATGTCTGCTGTTTTCCTCTGTAACATTGTCTGTCTTGTTAACTTGTAATGTCCTGTTGGCTTGAGGTTTTGTATATAAAGGAGAGTGTTCTATAATAATATAACTCAGTTGATTGCATCCTGCCTTTGAGTTCACAACCCTCTCTCGGCACCGTCACAGAGGATTTGTCTTTGGTGAACTCTGGAGGAGTTTGCAGAGCTCTCTCTCTCTCTCTCTCTCTCTCTCTCTCTCTCTCTCTCTCACTTTAAGCCACTGATATACTGGTCAGAAAAAAAGAGTATTCGTCGGCAGTAAAGAGCTGGCTATTGTTGGCTTATATAAATTAATATCATAACTTCATTTAACGAAATTCACCAACATATTGAGTGTCATAGTTATATTATGGTATAAAAGTTAAAGCTTGAATTAATTTTCGTAAAACAATGCTTTGTTTTGAGGATGTTTTGGCCAAAGCTTTTCTGATACAAATCTTACTTGCTTGAATTACTGGCTTTTTATCCTTTTCCTTTGCTTCTCATTTCTTCATCTTATTAATTGGCTTTTTTTATCTCCCATTCTTACCAATCCAATACTCTCATTCCTCAAAAAAATTAAAACGAAATCTTCCGATCTGCACTGCAGCCATGCGTATTCTACACCCCACAGAATTTTCATTTGTTTTAAAAGTGAAAGAATTTCTCATAAGAAGCATCATATAGCGTCCCTGAGGGGAGAGATAAAGATTACTTGCATCATAGAATGCATATAAAAAAGAATGCTTTTACCGTATTTCGCAAAATCTGACATCTAAAGTAAGATGTAGGAAATAACATATTTCATTAGTCATGAATTGCAATTTATGATTGACAGTTCTTCAGAATATCATTATTTTCCACCAAGGATATCGAATCTGGGATTTTTTTTATTGGAATGGCAGTAGTTCCAGCAAAGAGGACAAAGTAAGTAGGTGTTTTTAGAGAGAAGTAGACTGAGAACTTTTACCTTGAAAATCATGTCTTCCAAATCTTGACTAA
This sequence comes from Palaemon carinicauda, assembly GCF_036898095.1. Lineage (NCBI taxonomy): Eukaryota > Metazoa > Arthropoda > Malacostraca > Decapoda > Palaemonidae > Palaemon > Palaemon carinicauda. Next base: position 89,403,101 of record NC_090742.1, on the reverse strand, counting down.
CCTTAAAAGATAACGCAATGGTCCTATCTAAAAGCTTTCATCTGATTCTGTTCTGACGTTTGTGAATTTGCTAACACACAAATACACATAAAGAGGAGAGCTTTAAATATCTTATGAAACATTCCATATTTGAGTAGCGATGCATATATAAAATAAAAAGGATTCAGCTGTATATGCTTGGTTTCTATATAAAAGAGGGAGGCGTGGAAAAGATATGTAAATTGGAAATATACAGTAGGCTTACAAAACAAAAGTAAATAAAAGTTTTTTTTTTTTTTGTTTAATCTCCAAATGGACCTATTATACACGAAAATGTATGATGTAGAGTAATTAATTTACACAACCTCTGAACTTCGAGGTTTGTTATAAAAAAAAAAAAAAATTCAAATATTTTCTTTTTCTACCTTCCCTTGTATTTCAAAATGGAATCCTGTTGTTTGGTTGTCTCTCTGGAAAATAGTTATCACTATTCTAATATTTTCCATTTGATTATATTGTTTACCAGACAAGATAGTAGGCTGTTTTGTTCTTTATGTTTTCATTCCTCCATATGACTATTCTATCATCTGTTTTTTTTTCAGCTTTTTCAAACTATAGTTTTTCAGTATAATTTTTTGGTATTTTAACTGATCTAAGCTGTTCATTATCGTTTTTTTTTACGTATGGTAAGTAATAATAATAATAATAATAATAATAATAATAATAATAATAATAATAATAATAATAATAATAATAATAATAATAATAATAATATATAGGCATCCTAAGTTTTTACTCTTATGTGCTTGGTATTTCAGAGGAAATTATTGCGTGAATATTTACTGTAGCACAATATCCTATATGAAGAAGCAAAGAAAAATGCTTTGGGTATTTCGTAGGTACTTTGAACTATTCTAATGTAAATAATTGAGAGGAAATTCATATTTTCAAAATTAACGTACCTTTCGTTGATTACCGATTTTATTTTCATTTTTCACATCATTCTTTTTATTTTAGTGACAATAGAAAAAATGAAACTATCTGAAATATGAATTACCAATACATATATATATATATATATATATATATATATATATATATATATATATATATATATATATATATATAAATATATATATATATATATATATATATATATATCTATATATATATATATATATATATATATATATACATATATATATATATATATATATATATATATATATATATAGATATATATATATATATATATTTATATATATATATATATAAAGGTTTGGGCTTTAATACGAATCGCACTTAAAGTTGGAGGCGAGGACTGGTCAAGTTTCTGATATTTCTATTGATGATAGTGATCATGACGGTGACTTTATGGCATACAGCAGTACAGATAGTGATGAAGAAATGGTGGCAAATACAGTGAAAGGGAAGCCATAGGAAAGATGGCAAATAGATAAAGTCTGTGACGAAAACGTGGATGCAATGGTGGGGGTCAACTTAAACGTGAAATTATGAACCGAAACTGGATTACGATTACCTGGTGGGGCCAAAAGTATGTACAATAAAAATTCCTGTTGTTTTACAATATATATATATATATATATATATATATATATATATATATATATATATATATATATATATATACATACATTATATATAATATATATATATATATATATATATATATATTAATATATATATATATATATATATATATATATATATATATATATATATATATATATATATATATATATAAATATATATATGTATAATATATATATATATATATATGTATATATATATATATATATATATATATATATATATATATATATATATATATATATATATATATATATATATATATATATATATATATACATTTAGGTTAGCCTATACAGTCATAGCTTGTAATCACCATCATGATGATAATAGATTCTGTTTTCCTTGATCTTAGTCAGTTGTTCCTGCAAACTTGCAAATTTACTGTTACTTAGGAATCTTGTAGGCTTTTCTTTTTCGTACCAGCAATAACTACATCATTATGATGTCTTTAGTGTTTTTCAACATTACATATGTTGCAAGCAAGCAAACAGGAAGCTAATTTAGTGGTTTTCTTGCAAAATGACTGGTACTTTAGTCCTTCGTATGCTTTTCTCAAATAACTGCGTTTAATATCGAGTTTTTTGTCAACATTACTTATGTTACAACTAAGTAAGCAAGCTGGCAAAAGTTTTGGTTTTAAGTCTCTCGTAAACTTTGTCCGTCTGTAACGACATTAATAAAAAAAGAGGTTTCAAGCAATCATGCAATGGCATTTTGTATGCAATATCAAAGGCAGTTTACTTCATTCCATACCATTCATGTCCAATTTGTATAATTTTGAATACAATTCTTGAGATTTTGTTTAGAAACATTCCTTGCAATTTCAAGCAGTTACGAGCAACCTCTAGGAGGTAGAATCTTTTCATTGATACCATATAATTCAAGGTATCATAACCTTTCAGGCTAAAAGAGAATAATTTGTCAAAATTCTGTGAATTACTACGTTTTTGATATTGCTAAATTTACACTTGATTTTTTTTTTTAAGTAGCGGATGTAGATTGTAGCGATGAACGTCTTGTAATTTTATTTTTCCTTCTCTCTCTCTCTCTCTCTCTCTCTCTCTCTCTCTCTCTCTCTCTCTCTCTCTCTCTCTCTCTCTCTCTCTCTCTCTCTCTCTCTCTCTCCACTTGAGAAAATTGTTCGTGATCTAAGATATGTATTGGTAAACGTATAGGTTTCCAATATCACCTTCCTTACTCATCAAACACTGACGGGGTGAAATGAAATGTCGTTTATAGACATTTAGTAGTCTAAAATGGAATAAGAAGTCGTAGTACTTTTGGTTACTCGATTTATAAGTGGATAATTCTTCTAAATTGCAGTCATTCACCTAAAGTAGCCATAATTTGCCAGAATGAGCGTAAGGTTGCAATGAATGAAAAGGATATTTTTGTGAAAAAAAAATCGCTGAGATAATTTCACATAGCCGGAGAAACTCATTTGCTATTGTATTTTATCTTGTTATCGATTGAATTGATGGAATATATCTAAGTTTGTTTTTATTTTACGGGGACTATAAACAAATATTCCACGATAGAAATAGAAAAAAAATCCCTATTCTATATTAAAGAAATGTGAACGTTCTTGATATTAATGCTAATATCTGTTCATGAAATAATCCTTTATTTTGATTTATGAGAATATGATACATTAATTGTAAAAAGTTTGATTATGCGGAGTCATTTACAGGCTAAAACTATATATCTAAAAAAGGGATCCTATTGCTCCAAAAAATGGTTTTGATCTATCCAAGTAAGCAAGTAAGTATCACCTGATTTATCCCTTGTTTTCTATTTGTTTCATTTTTTCATATCATGTATTGTTTATTGATTTGTTTACATCGTAAACTCTTCGATTTATCCTTTGGGAAAGTTTTCAAAAATTTCTCTTCACTAAATTAGCAACA
>NC_090742.1:89385608-89396601 GCF_036898095.1 Palaemon carinicauda | reverse complement strand
ATATATATATATATATATATATATATAGGAGCTTAGCAATGCATAGGAGACAGAGGAGATCCAGCCTGACACCACGGGAGATTTGTGCTTCCGTCAGTCCTCTCACCAGAATCTATTCAAGCAGTACATAATTCCTCTCAAACATTCACAGTGTTTCCTCTAGAACATGAATACTTATTTTTCTCCAATGTATGCCGTGTATAATGTTGTTTAAACGTTTGAGATATTATTTTGTTTAATTCAGCGAAGAGTATCGATATAAGTACATATATATTGTAAAGATTTTGTGACATGCCCTGCATAATTAGATTAAACAGTGAAGTGTATTTATTTTGCTTAACCGTTCAGGAACATTGTGTGAACCAAAGGACATAAGAGTAGCAGTTAGGTATATGTAACTGTAATTTTGATTTATTTTCTATAGTGTTAAACTGTCAACTTTTTTCTTTAATTGTCAAAATTAAATATTTTCATAAATTAGTTTCAAGTGAAACAAAGGATTGTCCAATATTTTTGAAGTGTCTTTTTTTGACTTAGTCTAAGGGCTAGTTCATATTAGAATTTCGAGTGATTATTTTTGGTATTACCATAGGTCTGTTATTTTTATAGATTATATCTATATTTGTAAAGTAAGTATTATTTCGATCACCAATAAATATTTCAGGGCTTTGCTAGTATCTCTTGACTAGAAACTGAAGAAAGAGGTTGATTTAAGAATAATTACTGTTAAAAGTAAAGTAATCATTTACTTTTTTTTTTTAGTGCAAAGTAAAGGGACCTTTTAGATATTCTCCTGTGTATCAAATTATGTAATATAAAAACAGGTTACTTTTGGAGCTCCGGAATTTACGTTATTCACTAGTCACAATATAGTGATACCTCTGGATACGAAAGTTTCTGCTTACAAAAAATTCAGGATGCGAAAAGTGATTCGAAGATTTTTATGCCCCAGGATACGAATAAAATTTCAGGATACGAAAACCTTACGAGATCCCAACTCTTCGCCGAGAATAATTTTAAAAAGCGCGCGCCGCCAGACTTTGAACTTGGGTAGACTCACTTACAGCCTCCCGCTCACCGATTGATTATCTCCCTACTCAGATGCTAGCTGACGCCATAAGATCCTGCTTTCCTATTGGTCAGCAACTATCCCAGCTTGCCTACGCACGGGCGCTCATCTCTCTCTCTCTCTCTTTTCGTTCCGACCGCGGTATCGTTAACAGACATTGTGTGCTTTTGCTTGTTTGACTTAGTGTTAATATACAGTACATTCGTACGCCACGTGTTATCGTTAATAAACATTCGTTACTGTGCACTGTACTGTATTAGTGTTTACTATACATAGACTGTATATAACGTACGTAGTATATTATATTACGTATTACTGTAGCCATGGGTCCCAAGAATGTTGCCGAAGGAAAGAAGAAGGAGACGATGCTTTCGATGGAGACGAAACTTGAAATCGTTTAAAAGTACGAGTCTGGCATGCGTTTAAGTGCGATCGCCAAGGAGTATGGCCGGAATCCATCTACGATAGGCACCATCCTGAAGCAGAAGGCGTCCATAAAAGCAGCGACACCTTCTAAGGGCGTCACTATTTTCTCCAACAAGAGAACCCACGTGCATGACGAGATGGAGAGGCTGCTTCTTGTGTGGATCAAGGACAAAGAGATCTCAGGAGACACCATCACTGAGACTACAATTTGCCAGAAGGCCTCCGCCATTTTCGGTGATCTCGTGCGTGCTCTGGCCGAAGAAGGAGCAGGAGAAGGAACATCCCAGCAGGAACCCCAAGAGTTCAAAGCTTCTCGTGGGTGGTTCGAGAAGTTCAAGAAAAGGACTGGCATCCATTCAGTGGTACGGCATGGGGAGGCAGCCAGCTCGGACACGAAGGCTGCCGAAGCCTTTGTTAAAACGTTTGAAGAGTTGACTCTGCAGGAAGGCTACAGTTCGCAGCAAGTTTTCAATTGCGACGAAACTGGGCTTTTCTGGAAGAAAATGCCTCGTTGGACGTTCATCACGGCGGAGGAGAAGAGGCTACCCGGACATAAGCCTATGAAGGACAGGCTTACCCTTGCTTTTTGTGCAAACGCCAGTGGGGACTGCAAGATAAAGCCCCTGCTGGTGTACCATTCAGAAAATCCCCGAGCCTTCAAAGCCCACAAAGTCATCAAGGAGAACCTTTCCGTGATGTGGAAGGCAAATGCAAAAGCCTGGGTAATGAGGCAACTGTTCATTGATTGGGTGAATGTCTGCTTCGGTCCGACTGTCCGAAAATATTTGGAAGAAAAGCGCCTCCCTATGAAATGTCTGCTGGTGTTGGACAATGCTCCAGCTCACCCTCCTGGCCTCGAGGAATATCTTCTGGCCGAGTATTCCTTCATAAAGGTCCTATATCTACCGCCTAACACCACCCCTCTCCTCCAGCCCATGGACCAGCAAGTTATTTCAAATTTTAAAAAATTGTACACGAAGCATCTCTTCAAGAGATGTTTCCAAGTCACAGAGAGTACAAACCTCACTCTGCGTGAATTTTGGAAAGATCACTTTAACATCGTGATATGCCTCAAACTCATCGATCTCGCTTGGCAGGAAGTTTCGAGGCGTACCCTAAACTCATCTTGGAGGAAGCTGTGGCCTGATGCTGTCTCTGCACGAGACTTCGAGGGGTTCGGGAAGCCTGGAGGCGAAGCCGAGATCGTTGACGATCCTGAACCAATTCAGCAGACTGAGGTGGCTGACATCGTACATCTTTGTACGTCCATGGGGCTGGAAGTTAGCGCGGAGGATATAGATGAATTTATCGAGGAGCACCACGAGGAGTTGACGACGGACGACCTGAAGGAGTTGGAGACGATGCAAGTGAGTGATGTTCAAGAGCAGTTCTCTAGCGGGGATGAGGAGGATGTTACACTTTTGAAAACGGCAGACATCAAGGAAATTCTTGCATGTTTCCATAAAATGGCAGACTACGTCGAAAAGGAACATCCAGAAAAAGTTTATACCAACCGTGCGCTTCAACACTGCAATGACGTTTGCCTAACACATTTTAGAAATGTGTTGAAAAGTAGGCAGAAAGAAGCTTCAATGGATAGTTTCTTATTAAAGAGGCCAGCGGTATTATTAGGCCAAGATGAAGGTGAAAGTGAAGAAAAGAAACAGAAAAGAGGAAGGGATGAAGAATTAGAAGGTGAAAGTAAAGAAAAGAAACAGAAAAAAAGAAAGTGATGAAGAAGTAGAAGGTGAAAGTAAAGAAAAGAAACAGAAAAAAGAAAGTGATGAAGAAGTAGAAGAGATTTAGAAAATATGAAAAACGTAAAGTTATAAAAAAGCAAAAAAAAAAAAATTCAATTTTAAGTTTTATGTTACCGTTAAGTGTTAAAGTAATTTTTTCTTTCATTTTAGAGTTTTCCATATGTAATGTTAAGTGTTAATTATTTCTGCCATTTTTTTATTTCGTAAAGATTAAGTGTTAATATGTTAAGTGTGTAAATTACTGTACGTAGTCTGTCACTTGTTACGTTTTCTGCCTTATGCCATCCTCCTCTGCCGCGACTTCGCTATCGGACATCGTCTCAATCAAAAGGTAAGTTTCAACTTTTTTGTTACACTAATTAACTGTAACCTTTTTTTCAGAGTGTACAGGTATCAATCCTTAATTTAGGTGTACGTACAGGTAACAATACACCTTCACTGATCTAAATGCTTTACATACAGTACCGTAACTTTATACAGTAGTAAAGAAAACGGACCGTTTTCTTTGGGCTTGGGGGGGATAACTTGGCTATAACTACATTATTGAATAATCTCATAGTGGTTTCTGGAATGGATTAGGCTGTTTTTAACGGTTGGGTTAATTATTGAATGATAGAAATGGCTGCATTGCATGTTTATTACTACAGTTTAGCATGTTTATGAAAGAAAAGGTGACTTTTTGTAAGGCTTGGAACGGATTAGGCTATTTACATGTAAAACGCGACTCAGGATACGAAAATATCAGGATACGAAACCTCATCCTGAACGGATTAATTTCGTATCCTGAGGCATCACTGTATATATATATATATATATATATATATATATATATATATATATATATATATATATATATATATATATATATATATATATATATATATATATATATATTAACCAGAATGATATTTGATATTAAATTTTACCTTTCTGAATGGATATTCAATGGAAATTTACTTATAATAACAGCTTCTAGGTGGGCAAATATTCGAACTTATGCCTCTTAGCCGAAGCAATGCCTGCAGGGACTCTAACCAACCATGTTATCAAGAGAGATATAAGTTTATTACAAGTCTACTGTATATATTCCTGTCGAATTCAGGAATCTGTTCCTACACATGAAATCAACCCATCTCCACCATGACAGCTGATTAGTGAGTTTGCAACACGAGGTTATTTATGATTAATATATATCACTAACACCTTGATTTTAATCAATGTAACTATACACCAAAATGGCATTTAAAGGTTTAAAGGCTGCTCATGAATGGTAGGGGCAAAGGACATTGGGATTACCCTATCGAGCAGGACAATGCCCTAGAGATTGACCATATACACATATGATCAGTGCCCAAGCCCCCTCTCCACCCAAGCTAGGACCAAAGAAGGCCAGGCAATGTCTGATGATGACTCAGCAGATATACCTATAGGCTCCCCAAAACTGCCCTCCTTAGCTCAAAAGGATATTGAAGTTGCGGCGACCAAAGAAACTAATGAGTTTGAGCAGGACTTGACCCCTAGTCTGGCGTTCACCAGTAAGGGACGTAATGGCATTTATCATCGAATTCTATCTTTGGGGTTGTATATCCACTGGAAATTCATTTATGATAACAGCTTATGACTGGGCAAAGATTCGAACATATGCCTAAGCCAAAACTATACAGGCACGGACTCTAACTAAACATGCTATCAAGAGATATAATTGTTATCATAAATGAATTTCCAGTGGATATAGGCCTTACATTCCCAAAGGAAGAATTTGTTGTTAAATGCCATTGTTGTTGATACTTACATTAATAAAAATCACGAGTTTAAATTATGTATATATATATATATATATATATATATATATATATATATATATATATATATATATATATATATATATATATATATATATATATACATATATATATATATATATGGAGAGAGAGAGAGAGAGAGAGAGAGAGAGAGAGAGAGAGAGAGAGAGAGAGAGAGAGAGAGAGAGAGAGAGAGAGAGAGAGAGAGCGAGAAACGCAATTTGATTTCCATATTTTAGTTAACCAAGACATTGTGTGATTTGATTTTTTCAATCTTTCATTAAACTCACATTCTCATGATTCTGTATTAGAGATCATAATTCCTAAATATTGAAATGATTTCACCCCATTAATCCTTTCATCTTCCAATGATATTTCATCTTCCATTGCATATACCATTTTCATCATCTCTATCCTTCTTTTTATCTTGAGTCCAACTACATGTTTAACACTTAACTATAGATTTGCCTCTTGATTTAAGAAGAGGTAATCCCATTCTCCGCAATTTCGTCTTAACATGAGGGTGCAATTCATACCGACTAAATTCAACTTAGGTTTCCTATTCTCAACTAATTTCTTGAATTGCTCCCCTGTATTTGGTCTTAAATATTTTTCTTTAAAATTCAATTTACTCTACATATTTTTACTCACATACCACACATACACACACACACACACACACACACACACACACACACACATATATATATATATATATATATATATATATATATATATATATATATATATATATATATATATATAATGTAAATATACACACACATTTGTATATCTGTCCATATATCTATCTGTCTATCTATCTATCTATCTATCTATCAATCTATCTATGTATATATATATATATATATATATATATATATATATATATATATATATATATATATATATATATATATATATATGCCCACACACACATATATATATATCATATATATGTACATATATATATATATATATATATATATATATATATATATATATATATTCATATATTTGTACATATATATATATATATATATATATATATATATATATATATATATATATATATATATATATATATATATATATATACATATATATATGATGTATAGTATGTACATGTATATATATATATATATATATATATATATATATATATATATATATATATATATGTATATATATATATATATATATATACATATATATATATATATATATATATATATATATATATATATATATGTGTGTGTGTGTGTGTGTATTGAATTGATACAAATGTTTATTATTATTATTATTATTATCATTATTATTATTATTATTATTATTATTATCAGCTAAGCTACAACCCTAGCTAAAAAGGAAGGATACCATAAGCCCATTCTGTATATGTGGGTGTTTACGGCTGTAAACATTTGTACTATACAATCGTGAATAGGTTATCTAAAAATCCAAAAATGGGGTGTTGTTCTGGATAAATCAGCAAGAAGGTAATACCGCTCTCGTATCTTAAATCCTTGATGAGGTTCGATAGCAGAACTAATTCACTTCATCATCTTCTTCATATGTCTCTATAAGAGTTCACCAACAACTTGTTGAAGCTGACACGCTTTTCATTCTCCTCACCCATTCATTTATCCCTTTCCAGGATATTAAGCTCTTCTACACCCCTTCAAATTAGCATCATCTTTCTCGTAAATTTTGTGTGTTTTTGTAACCTAAATCTGATAGATTTATGAAATCATAGTTACTTGGGTGATAACCAGTCATTAATAACATGATTAGCAGCAAAGTATTATTGAAAAAGAACAAAACTTTAGCTATAATTTCTTTCGTCTGGTTATTTTAGAGAAATAAATCTCTATGGAGTATAGGCAGTAAATCAAGGGAATCATCCATTTTAGTGACCCGGGCCAAAGAAGTGCCTCTTCTCATACGTCAGCTGCAATATGTGATTCACTTTCATCCTTTGACGTTCCTCTGGCGTGGAAGGATTTACTCTCGAGCAGAAATTTAGGACTCTTTGTATCATGCACTTAGTAATGTACGCATTATCATAAAACATATCTAATTGTGCGGACGCACATTTGGAAGTGAATTATGATTATCAAAAGCGAATGAGTAAAAATAAAAAGCATAGTTTAGCATGTGTACAGTAAAAAAAGATTGAAAGATAAAGTGAATTAGGTTTATTTCTGTTGTTATTGAATGAAATCCCATATCTATAAGAAGTTTCAACTGATTTTTTTTTCGTTGACGATAGTCAACATTTCCTATATTTACAGACCAGAGTAAATATAAATGAATACATATACATTTTTGTATGTACTGTATAACATATTATTATTATTATTATTATTATTATTATTATTATTATTATTATTATTATTATTATTATTATTATTAAATGGTAAGCTACAACCCTACTTGGAAAAGCAGGATCCTATAAGCCCAGGGGCCCCAACGGGGAAAATAGCCCAGTGAGAAAAGGAAACAAGGAAAAATAGAATATTTTAAGAACAGTAACAACATTCAAATGAATATTACCTATATAAACAATAAAAACTTTAACAAATCAAGAGGAAGAGAAACCAGAGAACAGTGTGCCCAAATGTACCCTCAAACAAGAGAACTCTAACCCAAGACAGTGGAAGACCAAGGTACAGAGGCTATGGCACTACCCAAGACTAGAGAACAATGGTTTGATTTTGGAGTGTCCTTCTCCTTGAAGAGCTGCCTACCATAGCTAAAGAGTCTCTGCTACCCTTCCCAAGAGGAAAGTAAAGCCACTGCACAATTACAGTGCAGTAGTTAACCACATGAGAGATGAATTGCTTGGTAATCTCAGAGTTGTTGCGTGTATGAGGACAGAGGAGAATCTGTAAAGAATATGCCAGACTATTCAGTGTCTGTGTAGGAAAGGGAAATAACCATCATCAGAGAGAAGGATCGAATGTAGTACTGTCAGGCCAGTCAAAGGATCCCATAACTCTCTAGCAGTAGTATTTCAACAGGCGGCTGGTGCCCTGGCCAACCTACTACCCTAAAAAAGATGTGATGTTGTTCAATTTGTTTATTGTTGGAGCTGCAAGAGAGGTGAATGCTCGATTGCTTAGTCGACAATTGAAACTGATAGATGGGAGTGATCATAAGGGGGTGGTGAATCAGTTGTTTCCGTATGATACTGCATTGGTGTGAGGGAAGGAAGTTGTGAATTAATGTGGGTAAGAGTAAGGTTATGAGGTGCAAAAAAAGGGAGGACGATGCTTGATTGAATTTCATGTTGAATGGAAAGTTACTTGAGGAAGAAGATCAGTTTTAAGTACTGGGGTTTTGTTGTTACTGCATATGGTGGAGTGGAAGAATATAAAGAGGGTTCTGTAGTTCAATTATTATTATTATTTTTATTATTATTATTATTATTATTATTATTATTATTATTATCATTATTATTATTATTATTATTATTATTATTATTATTATTACTTGCTGATTGGAAAAGCCAGGGGCTCCAACAGGGAAAATAGCTCAGTGAGAAAAGGAAACAAGAAAAATATAATATCTTAAATACACTAACAACATTAAAATCGATTTTTTCTAAATGTATGGATCGGAGTCATGGTGATTGAAAGTGTCGGAGACACAGACATTGAATGTGTTCGAGATGAGTTGTATAAGGGGGTATGACTGGTGTATCTCGATTAAATAAGGTCAGGAATGAAGTAGCAAGAGTGACAACGGGTGTGAAGAATGAAATTGCAGTTAAGAGTGGATATAAATGTGTGGAGGTTGTTTGGCTATATGTAGAGGATGCAAAATGTTAATGCATACAAGAGTTGATGGAAGAAGTGCAAGAGGAAGGCCAAGGTTTTGGGCGGATGAATGGAATGAAGAAAGCCTTAGGTGACAGGAGGATAGATATTAGGGAGACTAAAAGAGAATACTGGAAATATAAATCAAATGGAGAGCGATCATGCCACAGTTCCAATATCACCATGGTAACTGCTTAGATAGCAGCAGTAGAGGAATCAACATATGAAGACAGGGGAGGGTGGGTTGTGGCATACTAGAACAGTCCATCATAAGGCTAGGAAGAACAAGGAGGAACAATCCCCTTTTGTTTGTTTTTGTATGTGCGTTACTTCCCAACATTAGGGGAAGTACCATGGTAGAAGGACAGATAAATTTACAAAGTGAAAGGTTTTGTGCATCACCATGATGAGCAAAGCTATACTAGTTAGGACTAATCAAACTAGGTTGGTTTGCTTTGAGCAATCAGACCAAAATCTCCCCCCATCACCAATGCGTAGTGTCCAGTAATGTCATGAAAACTGGCCAAACCCCAGGACATGAATAACACAACTCCACTTAGGGCCCCAGTCCTTGGCGGCAGTGGAATAACTGCTAAGGTTGCCGGGCAGTTACATCCCACTGCAGGGGATGCTAAAAATACCTGAAATAGAACAGCCCCCCTTTGGAAACTGAACCTTACAAATTACAACAATGGACCCCTGTCTAGGAAAGAAGATCTTGCTGTATTACTAGAAGAAGAAATAAATAAATTGGTATATAATAGAACTGAGTAAAATTAGAAGAACTGGGGAATCTTATATAGAATTAAAAGAGGGCCATATACTTTGCTTCAAAGGACATGGAGGTAGCAAAGAAACTGGAGGGAGTTTTCTTATTAATAACAATCTTGCAGGTAACATGGAAGAATTTTATAGTACTAATGGTAGAATTGCAGGATTAACTATAAAATTATATGAAAAAGTACAAACTGAATGTCATTCAAACGTATGCACCAACAGCATCCCATACAAAGAAAGAAATAGACTTTTTATGAAGATCTGGAGATATATATGAAAAAACAGAAGACTCAATTTACATATATTTTGGGTGATTTCAATGCTAAAGTAGGTAAAAGAAGAGAGGAAAATCAGCAGCAGATACATTTGGAATAGGCGTAAGTAATGAAAGAGGATACATGCTTGTGAAATTTGCTGAGAAAAACAATATTTTAATCATGACATCCTTTTCTTTTCTTAAAAAGAACATAGGACATGGCCATGGAGAAGCTTAAATGGAGAAACGTAAAATAAAATATATTTTGTTCTCAGACAAAAGTTAATTTAGTTAATGATGTAACAATGTTAAACAAGTAAGTCAAGTAGTCATAGAATGAAGAGATGTAAAATTTCTTCACATTTAAAGAAAGAAAGTGAAAAACAAATCCTAAGAAAGAATAATTATAGAAAAATCTGTTGAGTTTAGTTTAGCAATACAAAATATGTACTCCCAGCTACATGGTGAAATGGATGCAAGTAAAGAAGAAATGAACAGTAATTTAACAAAGTTTGTATATTAATCAGCACAAGAGATAGGTGGAAAAGTTCCTGAACAAGATCAGGGAAAAATTTCAGAAAAGACCAAAAACCTAATAAAAAAAAAAAAAGACTCGAATTGAGGGTAAAATCCAAGAGAGATGCAATAGAAAAAGCAGAACTATCTAAAACGACAAACACTCAATAAAAACCTAAGATATTTGTAAACACAATCAGACGAAAATTAAGGAAACAGTAATGAAAGGAAGCATCAAATTGATGAAAATAAGACTTAGAACAGGACGCCAACTGATGTTTGCTTTAAAGGATGAAAATGGAAATATTATCCAGAAAAGAGATCGAGTGATAAAAAATGCTGATGATTCTTATACAATTCTATACAGCAGTGACATAAGGATTAAGTTTGCCAATGAAAATAATGAAACACCTGAATCAATACAAAACGCAACACTAGGAGGAGTAAAGAAAGTAATAAAAGGCATGAAAAGATGCAAGACAATGCGAAAGCTTTTGATTCTGTCAAAACCTCGGCAGTAATAATAGCCCTAAAAACACAATGAATAGATGAATTTTAAGTTAGAACACTTG
>NC_090742.1:89365608-89375608 GCF_036898095.1 Palaemon carinicauda | reverse complement strand
TTATTGTTATGACTTTCATATTGACATAAAAAAATCCTTGAATAAATCCATAAGATGGAAAACTCATTTTAGGACGAACCTATTTCTTTATTACCTCAATTAATCTGGCCACTTTTTAATACTGTTAGTCGATGACAGTAATAAAAAAAAAAAAGCCTCAGATTATAGTGTGAATATGAGCCAAGATACTCTACGCTGTACTAAAGTTCTGAATTTGGCATACATGCTTATCTCCCCTATGTGATAAATGAAATGTGTTTGAGTATATATATATATATATATATATATATATATATATATATATATATATGGCTCTGTGCTCTAGGCACTAACAAAATATATCATACTATGGCTCGTGACTGGGTACCAAATATATAACATATATACTACGACTGGCAAGTTAATCAACCTCCCGAATTCCAACTACTATGTTTGCTTTTACATTAAAACTGTTATACTTTAAAACATTAATACACGAATTCTGAGACCGTTAAATAACTCCCAGACAGCAATACATAAAACACTGAATATCCATAGGTATCCTAAGCACACTCAAAATAAACCTTAGCCTAAGAAAAGAAATAATGCTATGAAAATTGTACGAATGCTTGAAATAATTCTGAATAATGAAATGTTCACTTTTGAAACTTAATGAATAATAGATGACCGGATCACTTTACAAATAACTATGCTTCCAACAGAACCATTTACAAAAAACGTCTTACAATGCCAACACTAGCCCTGATATAATGAATTCAAAATCACCTTTAAGTCTTGCTTATTTTTTGACACACAATTTGCTTTGGAGCACAGAGTCACTTAAGAGAGGACACACTAAAACGTACTAAACACTTTCGATAAATACACTGTATTACGTGTTGGAGAGAGAGAGAGAGAGAGAGAGAGAGAGAGAGAGAGAGAGAGAGAGAGAGAGAGGGAGGAAGGAGGCTATTTTTTGGCTGCAGTTCTACATCAATCTCCAGTAACCTAACCTTGGTCACGTTTTTTATGAGATTTGGCGAATTCCATAAGGTTTCAACTTATTTGGGTGTCAGAGTTTTCAATTAGATAAAAATGTCAAAAGGCAAAACAGGGGGTTTTTAGGCAACTCTCAGATACACACGAACGCACCCGCGAGACACCAATCCCTGCTAGCTCCGCCTACCTATTGTCCCGGAAGTAAAAAAAAGATAACATCCTCTTGCCGGGTATTCACGATGTTTCTAATTTAAAGCCCATGGTAAAGAATCTTCCCAACCACATGTCACTGAACATTCTCTCTCTCACATGACGCAATACTTCATAAAATATAAATGAACATTACGTAAGCCCTTGTTCCTATCTCGCAAGAATCCTACAACACTTTAAAATAGATTACGTAACACTTCATAGCAAACGTACGTGAAAAAAAATCAAATTTTTTAAAATATACTTAAATTTACATGTTTATTTGAATAAGAAAGTACAATGAAACTCAAGACGAATGTCTTATATAATTTACATAAAATACTTAAATCTACATTTGAGGGGCTCATTTTATGGGCTGGGTATCGTCTCTTCAATGCACAAACTAAAACAATATATGAAATAAAAATAAAATTATGAATAAATCATTGTATTTACACTAGACCAGCTACGTAAGATAGTTCCCCCCCAAAAAAAGATTATTTATTTTGAGTCTGAATCCACTGATTCAGCGTGAGATAAATAATCTGCAACCACGTTATCTTTACATGTTCGTTATCTTTACTTGATATACTATTTATATTAATACAATACAATTGCAAATATAATGACCACCAAGGTAACCTCTAATTAATAATTTTCATCTTATTCACAAAAGTTAAAGGATTATGATCTTAATGCAATGTAATTTCTTCATTTTGTGGTCAACTTACATAAATTCCAGCCTTCCTTATCGCTGTGACTAATGCTAACAGTTCCTTTTAAACTGTCGAGCTGACTCGTTGCTGCATCTTCATCTTCGAAAACATAAGACATACGGGATGAAGAATTCCTTCCCTATCTTCTTGCAATAAGACAGGTCTAATCCTGTTATGTGACTCATCCACTTGGGTTAGGAATTTCTCGGTGAATCCGTTGATTGAAGTATCGGTTTCAAAGTTTATATGGCCCTCCTCAGATTTTTCCTTTTTCAGGATATCTCGATAACGTAGGTCCGGTCACTGCTCGGCTCCAAAATCCAGAATGGCTCTTGTAACTCGTTGACGAGAGGGAATATTCTTTCCGATGCGTAGACCAACACCTGCCATCCTACCTTAACCTGTCTGTTCATACTTTTCATGCCAAACCTTTTCTTCTCTCGTCCTTGCCATGTTTTCACCAATTTCTTTCCTCAAATCCTTGACATTTCCCTCATCCGTTTCCTCTCGATCCTTATCTTTTCCTGTTATCATTTTCTTTGGTCCTTTCTTGAAGGGTTCTCCTCGTACTTTCAATGGGCGTAAGGGAGCTTCCTTGGTACACTCGGGCTTTTCACCTGTTTGACATATATGACATGCATGGCAAATCTGGCTCACGTCCTTTTGCATGCCGGGCCAGAAAAAGTGTTTTATTATCTTCTCCGTCATCTTCCTTATCTTGTGCACTACTGCAATCACCTGCCTTCTCAACGATGGTTGAACTAATATTCCAAGGGATATCGGTGGCTCTATGCTTCCTCATAAGCAACCCATCCTCAAGATAAAAACAGGTCGGAGACTGCTGTGCCTCCGTCTCATCCACCACAAGGTACAAGTTGCAATCCTATCAGACTTTATCTACTCACTTGTCTTACTTCTAACAATGAATTTTCTATTCATTCAAAGTCCATTTTTTCTTTGTCTACTTGACTGCTCGTCTGACGCTCCTTTTTGCTTGGGGTAGATTAATAGTGCTCAAAACTATACCAAGAAAACCAAGGAAAGCACTCAGGACATTAATCCACTATGCACCAGCATCGATAATGCAGCGACTATTTAATGCGCTGCCAGCTCATCTAAGAAACGTATCAGGAGTGAGCATGGATGTGTTCAAGAATAAGTTTGATTTAACACCTAAGATGCATCCCAGACCATCCAAGACTGGAAGATGCAAAGTACAGCGGAATATGTATTAGCAACTCTCTGGTGGATATATGAGGTGCCTCACACGGAGGGACCTGGGGGAACCCAAACATAGAATAAGGAAATAAGGCATAAGGCAATAGATTCCACTGCTTGCTTACCATCAAGAGAATCCTCTTCTTCGGAAAACAAATCATGCAAGTTCATTGCTCCTTCAATTTCTTTTTCTTCTTCGTCCACTTGTCCGCTCGTCTGTTGTTCCTCTTCGCTCGGACTTAATCTTGAGTTTTTTCCTTGCGTATCATCAAGGGATTCCTTTTCTTCGGAAAAGAAATCCTCCAAATTTATTTCTTCAAGGTCCATTGTTCCTTTGTCCTCTTGTCCACACGTCTGTCATTTCTCTTTGCTTGGGATTACTCGGGACTTCTCCTCTTGCGTACTATCAAGGGAATCCTCTTTTTTGGAAAACAAATCTTTAAAGTTTATCGCTCCTTCGATTTCTTCTTATTCTTCGGCAGCCACTTCCTTCTTCATTCTCCTAGTCGAAACACCACTTGGAAAAAGAGACGAGTAGTCCTTCTCGAGTCCAGTCGTAGGACTATACTTCAAAGGTTTCTTCGTTATAATGGGACAAGGCACGAATGGCTCTCCACCAACCTCATTACCCAGCAGGACGTCTATTCATTTGACAGCCATTGAATCGTTTACCGCAAAGTCAAAATTACCTGTCACTAACTCGCATGAAAGCTTTAAACGACAAATAGGATTGACCTCCTCCCCTCCTATCCCCTTCAAAATAATTGAGTCCCCTGTGAGAGAATGTTCCACCATAGGATGTACTTCCTGTATAACCACAGTATGGTTATAACCTATGTCGCGTAATATCCTTACCGGGGTTTGCTCACTCCCATCTATTGCTGCTAACCTACCTTCGTAAACATATGGTTTAAAGGCATCAATGCTGTTTGGGTTTGTCCAGTTCGTCATGTAACTGGTTGCTGGTTTATTTTCCTTTCCGTCCTTTCCTGATTGCTTCTTAATCTTTGCATTCTGTGAAGTCGAATTATCCTTAATCACTTGAGCGACTGCTTTCAATTGGTTTGACCAACATTTCTTAGTAATATGGCCTCTTTTGCCACACTTAAAACAGACAATATCAACCTTTTTCACGTCTTTCACAATACTTGAAGGAGGAAGATTCGACGTTTGTTGCTGTGGTACTATCACATTCGGCTTAGGGACAGTACCAGTCCTACTTCCGTTGTAACTGTTGAACTTGTTCCCATAGTTATTTCCGATCTGGTTTCCATGATTCTTCGAATGCTTGACACTTGGTCGGAACGGCCGTTCTAACTTCATGCTCGAGGAGGGTTAACAACTGATAATATTGTAATCTTCACTCAGCGAAGTGGCTTTATCGAGTTTCTTCACCTCTCTCTCTCTGAAGTAAAGTCGAATGTGTTCAGGAATTCTTTGTAGATATTGCTCTAGTATTATCAATTCTCCCAAATCAGCCTTCTCCTTTACGTTAGCAACCTCTGTCCATCTCTTAAAACACCATCGTACCTTAGAAGCGCAATCCAGGAAAGTCATTTTCTCGTCCTTTTTCAAACTTTGAAACCTTTCATTAAAATATTCAGGGGTCATATGATACACTTGCAGCATGCTCAACTTCACTTCTTGATACTCCATCTTCTGGTCCTGGAATAAGGATAAGTAAGCATTACAGCCCTTTCCAAGGAGCACACTCTGCAATAACGCAGACCATTCATCTTCTGACCATTTTATCGTTACTGCGACCGTTTCTAAATGACCGAACAACTCATCTGGGGACTCTTCCGTGAACCTTGGAATTAACCTCAGGGCTTCCGACACATTAAACATGGGTTCATGCCTAGCAGGAGTCGTCTCTGTTTGTGCTTTCAGCTGGGCGCGGGCAGGCAAAAGCTCTAACTCCCGTGCATATCTTGCTTCTTCCATCTTTTTCATCCTGTCTGGCGATTTCCCACCCTTCCATTAACATTGCATGTCTTGCAATCTCTCAGACTTCTTCTTCTCACTTTGCTTCCTTTTCTTTCTCTCTTGCTTCCATTTCCTTCTCCTTTGCCATCACCTTCAACTTCATTAAATTTTCCTCCGTTGCAATTCATCGAATCTCTGCCTCTACATCCTTATCTCCTTTCATGCCTTAAGTTTGAGGGGCAACCAGTCCTTGCTTCGCTAGAAATTCTTCCTCAGCTTCCTCCAACAGTTCACGAGCTGCTACAATATTCTCTTCCGACAACATTCCCGAGTTTATCAACGCTTCTAAGGCAAGACACTTAATTTGAGCCTTTATCATCCCCCTCATAGCATGGCCACCACATGC
The DNA here is from genome assembly GCF_036898095.1 of Palaemon carinicauda. Classification (NCBI taxonomy): domain Eukaryota; kingdom Metazoa; phylum Arthropoda; class Malacostraca; order Decapoda; family Palaemonidae; genus Palaemon; species Palaemon carinicauda. The sequence continues at coordinate 89,370,175 of NC_090742.1, read as the reverse complement.
CAATAATATCGAGAGCTTTGGTTACATTAGCTTCTGACAATTCCTGAACACTTGGGTTACATAAAAACTCTTTGATATTAAACTCTGCCATCTTGTAATTTTAGAATAATTAATTCATCTACAAAAAATAATATAATAACAATACTCAAAATCCTATCAACACTATACTATTCAAAAACTTTTAATAAAAAAGAAAAAAAAACAGCCCTGTTATCACCAATATTTAGAATAGACTCTCTTGATTCGAAGGGTCTGGGTACCAAAATATATTATATGATATAGTTTTCTGCTATGGGCACTAACAAAATATATCATACTATGACTGGAAGCCAAGTGTATAATATTATATATACTACGATTGGCAAGTTAATCAACCTCTCGAATTCCAGCTATCTTGTTTACTTTTACATTAAAACTGTTACACTTAAAAACATTAATACATGATTTCTGAGACCGTTAAATAACTCCAAAACAGCAATATATGAAACAGTGAATATTCAAAGGTCTCTTAAACACACTCAAAACAAACGGGGTAGTTACTTTTAAGTGTTATTAAATCTTATTTTTCTCACTATTTTTGTAAACAGGAATCGACCGTAATCTGATCTTAAAGAATGATGATTGAAATAATACACTTTTAACAAAAATAAATATATTCCATATAAATTACATCATTTTGAAAAGAATTTATGTAACAAAAAAGTCATTAGAAAAAATTAATTCTGAATAAAACTTAGAATAAGTCAATAACCTTACGATCGTAATTATATAATAAACTTGACTTGAACCCTTATATCTCAATAAACCTTAACCTAAGAAGATAGATAATGAAATCAATACTGTACGAATGCTTGAAATAATTAATGCAATGTTCACGTTTGACACTTAATAAATAATACATAACCATAACATTTTACAAATAACTATACTTCCTACAGGGCCGTTTACAAAAAAACGTCACACAATGCCAACACTAGCCCTAGTTGAAAATCACCTTTTAGACTTGCTTATTTTTTAACACGATTTGCTTAGGGGCACAGTGTCACTTAACAGAGGACACACTAAAACGTGGTAAACACTTTCGATAAATACACTGTATTACGTGCTGGAGAGAGAGAGAGAGAGAGAGAGAGAGAGAGAGAGAGAGAGAGAGAGAGAGAGAGAGAGAGAGAGAGGGGGGGGGGGGGGGGCTATTTTCGGGCTGTAGTTCTATCTCGATCTCCAGTAACCTAACCTTGGTCACGTTTTATATCAGATTTAGCGATTCCAGAAGGTTCCAACTTATTTAGGAAGCGAGGGCTCTGCCTAAGGTCGTCAGAGTTTCTAACTAGATAAAAATGCCAAAAGGCGAATCAGGGGGGCTTTAGGCAACCCTCAGATATACACCAACGCACCTGCGAGAAAGCTCTACATTCTAGCTCAGCCTACCTATTGTCCCCGAAGTAAAAAAATGATAACATCCTCTGCCCGGTATTTGCGAAGTTTCTAATTTAAAGCAGATGGTAAAGAATCTTCCAAAGCACATGTCATGGAACCTTCTCTAACATGACTCAATACTTCATGAATATAAAAGAACATTATGTAAGCCCTTGTTCCTATCTCACAGGAATCCTACAACACTTTCAAATAAACTACATAAGACTTTGTAGCAAATGTACCTGAAATAGAAAGTTAATTCTTAAAAAAAGATAGTATATATATATATATATATATATATATATATATATATATATATATATATATATATATATATATATATATATATATATATATATATATATGTATATATATATAAAAGGTCACGCTCAGTAGCATACACAAACATAAAAGTACTTAGTCTCACCTAATCCATCTGGTCGGGGAGAGTGGAAGTAGTCATACCCTGATGAAATGACTTTGTGCTTTTGTTTGCATATCTAATATTTATCCGCCATTTTTCACGGGTCATGGTCACTGGTATAAAATAACAATAGTGATACAATCTAATTTCTGATTGGATGTTAACAATTCTGGAAAAAATATTTGGATTCATATTACTTACATTAAACGAAAAGCTAAACACATTTCACTCAACTGTAGTAAAAAGGAAAAAAAATAAAGCATTGTAATATTTCCTTTATCCTAATCAAAAGGATACCAACATTTGTCTTTGGATACTATAATTGAATTTGTTTTCTGCACTCTTAATGTGACCCATAACCTGAACCTAACTGTTGTTTTTATTGACCTCAGTAAGGATTCGTATATTCTTTTTTATAGAAAAATATGGGGATGCATTACTAGCAGACACTAATTCTACAATTATAACTAAGTGTACGTTCATATGACATGCTTTCCTACTGCCATTGACAATTGCATCAAACAGCTTGTTCTTAATATAAGATTCAGTAAGACCGATCTTTATTTTTTTATTTTTTTTTTTTTGAGACAAATGTTGATTTTGAAATATTAAGACCTTAGTTAGATTTTTCTCCTTTTCGCTTATTTATTTCAAGATGTTTGATATCAATGTTCCTATGTATTATTTCGCAACTAAATTAATTTTTGTTCAGTTTTTATTTACTTTGTACAACTTAATTTCCACTAAACGAATAATTTTCCCTCTTCAGCTGATATTATTCTAACATTTGTCCTCCTTTTTCTTTTACTCTCATTATCATTTGCTATGTAGAGGTAAGATTTATATAAGATGACATGAAATTAAACCTAAAAAAGATTAATCGCCTTCACAACATAAGATATATCAAGTTGTTGGAAAATAGATCTCTTGTGAAATCGGCTTTCTCTAAAGGTTGAAAGAGATTTTCCAAAATGCACAGATTGCATTGAAGAATACTCTGTCTAAATATAACTTTTGTATTACGTTTTTACTCTGAATATATGAATTACCGATAAAAATCACATTAAAAAAAAAAAAAAAAAACTATATAAAAAAGTACAGTTCAATAGAAATTATTTTAAAATTTCTGTAAAAGAATTATAAAAGGAAATAAAACATTGGAAATGATACAATATAACGTTTTGCTTTTATATTTTTTTTATTAGAAGTTGAGAGTTCAAACAATAAATAAAAAAAAAAAAGATATTTTTGACCGTGGAAATCGTGACATATTGAACCCAGTAGATGGATGACAATGACATATCAATCCTAAAACAACAGACCTCAAATATTTTTTGTAGTTTCTATTTGCAGATCGCAAATATACGTAGCCTATATCCAGTTTCTGTGAATATGAGTGGGGATACAGATATGTGAATAAAAAATAAATTATACACACACACACACCCATACACACACACACACATTTTATATATATATATATATATATATATATATATATATATATATATATATATATATATATATATATATACATATATATATATATATATATATATATATATATATATATGTATATATATATATATATATATATATATATATATATATATATATATATATGTATATATATATATATATATATATATATATATATATATATATATATATATTAAACCCCATGACAATTGGGATCATGTGATATTAAAGGGCTTGACAGAAATAAAAGGGAACAGAGCTTATATATATATATATATATATATATATATATATATATATATATATATATATATATATATATAAATAAATATATATATATATATATATATATATATATATATATATATATATATACTGTGTATATATATAGATATATATATATATATATATATATATATATATATATATATATATATATATATATATATATATATATATATATATATATATATATATATAAGCTCTGTTCCCTTTTATTTCTGTCAAGCCCTCTAATATCACATGGTCCCAATTGTCATGGTGTTTAACAACGATCTTGGTTCTTAACGAAAGAGAGGGACACGGAGTCACTGTTATGCTCGTAAGGGTCTGGGGCTGTTGCCCTACTAAAATGTTTCTCCGAGCCCGCGCACGCACTTACTATCTCATGACTTTCTATCGGCAAAATGTACCCTCCTGCTTTTACTGTTATTGTATCTTTTCCCCAAAAATATGAAAATTTGATCATTAGAGATACAATCAATTCCTAAAATAGCCTCGATTCTTGGGATTCCTAAGGTGGGCAAGACAAAAAAATCATGTGTAAGCTTCACAGACCTGACCTTAAATTTGACGATTGTTGTATGGTTCATGTGTAGTTTATTTTCCGGTATGTCAAGAACGATAGATACCGCCGACTGTTGTTGGTTTGATGAGAATCTTTTTTCAATCAGTAAAACACTGGCTCCTGTGTCGATCAGCGCTCGAATGAATTTATCTTACAGGTCAAACCTAACTGCTAACATTCTTAGGCCATTACGAGATATGGGGTATGGGCCAATGACCTCAGCTGCAATGCCGCTGCTCCTTAGTGCTGCGGGGGTGAGGTCGGGGCTACCGATGGAGATCCCAGTGCCTGCTCTGTCACCACGTCCGTCGTCAATGCTTCCTTGTCTACTGCTTGTGATGTCATGTGGACATGGTGGGTGGGTGGGGGATGGGGGGGTGGAGCTCAAACTCCCTCGTCTC
>NC_090742.1:89353108-89360608 GCF_036898095.1 Palaemon carinicauda | reverse complement strand
ATATATATATATATATATATATATATATATATATATATATATATATATATATATATATATGCAGCTGTCTCTAGTCCAATAAATACCTCAGGCATATCTGGGATTTAGCCAGTTTTCATTACCACGTTAGACGGTGCAGATTAGAGTGAATATTATAATATTATTAGTTGAAACTCCCCTACGTGAACAAGTTCAACAGTTACAGCGGAAGTAGCACTGGTACTCTTCCTAAGCAGGATGCTATATTAACACATCAGCAATCGTCGAATCGTCCTCCTTCAAGTATCGTGAAAGATGTGCAGAGGATTAATATTGTCTGTTTTAAGTCTGCAAGAGAGGTCATATCAGAAAAGAATGTTGGTCAAACGAACCGAAAGCAGTCATCTAAGGGATTAAGGATAATTCGACATCACCGAATGCGTAGACGAAGAATTAATCGGGAAAGGACGGAGAGGAAAAAAAACAGCCAACATTTACACCACGAACAGGATGAACCCAAACAATGTGGATGCCTTTGAATCATATATTTATGAAGTTATGTTAGCAGCAATAGACGGGAGAGAGAGAACCCTTGTCAGATATTGAGCGACACAGGCTGCAACCATAGTGTGGGGGTACGAGAAGTACACCCTTTGGTGGATCAGGAGACTCGGTTATTTTGAAGGAAATATAAAGTGAGGAGACTACCCCTATTTTGCGAATTGCTAATAGGTAACTTTGACTTTGTGGTAAAGGATTCATTGGCTGTCAAAGGAGTAGACATCCTGCTGAGTAATGATGTTGGTGAAGCGTCGTTCATGCCTTGTCCCAGTGTAAAGGAGAAACCATTGAAGTATAGTCCTACGACTGAACTTGAGAAGGATTACCCGGATCAGTTTCCTAGTTGTATGATGACTAAGAGTATGAGAAAGAAAGTGGCTGCTGAAGAAGAAAAGGAGATCGAAGGAGCTATGGGTTTGGAGGATTTGCTTCCCGAAGAAGAGGATTCTCTTGATGGTACGCAAGAGGAGAGCTCCCGAATAAGCCCAAGCGAAGAGGAACGACCGACGAGTGGACAAGAAAATAAATAAGAAACGGACCTGGAAGAAATTAAAAACTCAGCATTAAAAGTAGGATAAGTGAGTAGGAAAAGGCTGATAGGATTGCTACAGAAGGATACAACGTTAACAGAGTTATTGTATCGTGTGGTGGACGAGACGGACGCACAGCAGTCTCTGACCTGTTATTATCTTAAGAATGGGTTGCTTATGAGGAAGCATAGAGCCGCCGATATCCCTGGAAATGTCCAATGGGGAATATATCGTCAAATATTAGTTCCCGCACCGTTGAGAAGACAGGTGATCGCTGTCGCATAGGAGCGGGACATATTGGGATAAGGAAGACAACGGAAATGATAATGAAACACTTATTCTGGCCTGGCGGGCATAAGCATGTGACCCAGTTTTACTGTACATTTTACATATGCCAAATGACTGGAAAGCCGAATGAGTACATTATGAGAGCTCTCTTACACCTGAAAAAAGTACGAGAAGAACCCTTCAGCAAGGTAATGATGACATTGTGTGACCTTTACCAAGGATGAAAAAAGGTCACGAATATATTTTAACCTTAACTTGTCCATTAAGCCATACCCGTCAGGAACCTCAGTGCCAAAATAATTGCTGAGAAATTACTAGACTTTTTTACTAAGTTTGGTATACTGGAAATCGTTCAAAGTGACCACGGAACGAATTTTACGTCAAAATAATTTCAGGACATAATGAAACTGTTGGATGTAAAACAGCAACTATCAACTGTTCATCATCCGGAGACCCAGGGTACATTAGAGAGGTTTCATCAAACGGTTAAAAGTATATCAACAAAGATTTGCAACGAAACAGCGAATGAATTGGACATTGGACTACCATTGATGTAATTCTAGGTACGTAATGTTTATCAAGAATGCATGAGAAGTAGCCCGAATGAAATGGTATTTGGACGAGAAGTACGAGGACCAATTAAAATGATAACAGAAAAATGGAAGGACTAGAAGGAAACAGAAGGAGAATATGTCAAGAATTTGAGAAAAAGGATTGGCCGATAAGGAAATTTTCAATATAAAAAGTAAGGACAATCAGTTTTTGATAGGACAGTAGGTATTACTTTTCCTGCCGATAAGGAGATTCCCACTCACCAACAAGTTTCAAGGACCATTCAAGATTTTGGAGAAGATCAGTAACCTGACCTACGTTATCGAGACCCCAGGAAAAATAGAAAATCAAAGGAAAGTACACGTAAACCTACTGAAACCCTAGTTGAGTGAAAACGTAAACCGAAGCATCACCAGTATGTATGACGCAAACCATACCATCCACGGAAGACAACAGATATGAGGTAGGGCCAGTAAGCAAATTGAATAACTTGTCTATCATTCAGAATTTGGGCGAGAAATTAACTTATTTGGACCAGGAGCAACAAGAGGAATTAAGTCGAATCGAACCAACCTGAGGAAGTATGAGATACACCTTAAAACAACGGAAAGACCATTTAAACAACGCGCCTATGGACTGTTGCCGTATCACCAAGAAGTCATGAGAAAAAAAGTGTACTATTTGTTACAAAACAGGTTAGCCAAACAAAGTTCTAGCCTTTACAGTTTTTCATGCTTGCTTGTGAAAAAAAAAACGGACGGATCCTTTACGATATGTACAGACTACCGAAAGGTAAACTCGATCAGTGTGGCCAATAATCATCCATTGCTGCTCATTGACCACCTACTCGACAATATTGGATAAGCCAGGTTCGTCTCCAAAATGGACTTGTTAAAAGGCTATTATCAAATTCCTTTGGACGACAACATATAATAGTTATCTGCTTTTACAATCCTGTTTGGGTTATGTCAATACACCATCATGGTCTATGGTCTAATGATCCCTCCGCTACTTTTCAACGTTTGATGAATAACCTTCTAAGATCGATAGAAGTAGTAGGTGTATATCTTGACGATAGTGTGGTATATTCATCGACCTGGGAAGAACTTCTCAGAATCCTGAAGAAAGTATTTCCAAAGCTGTGAGGAGCATACCTGACGATTAACCTGGAGAAGAGCGAATTTGGAAAGGCAACAGTTCAGTACTTGGAAATTGAAGTAGGAAGAGGACAAATCACCGCGGTAGCTGCTAACGTCAAGTGAATAAGAAAAGAATCACCCCCTACAGCGAGGAAACATTCACAATGCTTTTAAGATATGGCATAATTCTACCGACGTTTTTGCCAGAACTTTTCTGCTGTAGTCGCTCCCTTGACAGATTTAACTAGCCCCAAGAAAAAATTTGTACGGACCAGTGGGTGCCAGGAATCCTTTGACAGGATAAAGGCCATATCAACTTAAAACCCGAAAATATGAGCACCTGATTTCAACAAGAAATTCCTTATTCAAGTGGATGTGTCAGATAACAGGATTGGAGCTGTCTTATGGCAACAAGACGAGGTAGGAATTCTTCGCCTTGTTTGTTCATGTCGTTGAACCTAAAGAAACATCAGCAAGCCTACTCGATAGTTGAAAAGGAACTACTAGCATTAGTCACAGCGATATACAAGTTCAAGGTCTACGTGAATCCACAAAAAAATAAAGAGATTACAGTGTAATCAGATCATAATCCTTCAACTTTTATGAATAAGATGAAAAATAATGATCAAAGTTTAACTAAGTGGTCATTAAGTCTGCAACCGTATTGTATTAATGTAAAGTATATATCAGGTAAAAATATCATGATTGCAGATTATATATCTTAGGATGAATCGATGGATTCAGGCCAGGAATAAATAATCTTTTTGGGGGGAGAGCTATCTTATGAAGCTGGTCTAGTTCAGAGTAAATATGATTATTTAATAATGATATTATTTATATTTTATTTGTGCATTGAAGAGAGGTTAGCCAGCTCTTAAGATGAGGTCTTCTCATGCAAAGTACGTAAGACTTTCGTCGTTAATGTTAGTGTATTCTTTATTCAAGTCAGTATATGTAAATTTACTACCAAGATATTGCGATAAAATAGCTAGTTTCTTAATATCTAGTGCCGAACTCGCTAATTGGACAAAATAGCTAGTAGTGCATTTTAGCTGGTCCCCAAAGAGTTGTTAGACATTATAGGCAATTTCAAGAAAAATATACTGTAGTATGGGTTACGATGAGTACATTAGTAGATAGTTGAAACAAACCAAATTTTACTGTAAGTTACTATATTTATTTTCATCTTTCTTTTGTCTTAATTTAAAAAAAATACACTGATAGTATTTCAGCTTTCACGATAACCGTTATCAAGTCCCACAGAGGAAGTGATAGAGTTAGCTACAAAGGATTTTTGTATCACAAAAAACCAACAAACAAAACTACTTCGAACTTGAGGATTGTAGGGGAACTTTGAAAACTCTGTTGAACTACAAAGAAAATTGTGAAGTAACAATTGGACAAAAACATAGTCTTCCAGATCCTACAAGAATTACCTAAAGTAAAATGAATGAACACACATCAAATGATAGTGCACCACAATAGTTGAACGAAAAAGCAATGGCTTGTGTTGCTAAAAAAAGGGTGCTCCAAAAAGGTATTCAGCGAAGAAATTGAAAAAATTAAGGCTACCTTCCTGAGCCTACATCAAATGACGAATTTATACTTCCTTGATAATTTAAAACCGTTTTAATAAATGTAAATATAGAACCTTCTTACTAGGCTATGTGATGTAACTAGGGATTCAAAGAGAATAATAATATTTTCTAGTAAACTGATGCTCGATCAATCTGTCAATTCGAAAGTCTGAATGTGTGATTGCATGTTCAAAGTTGTTCCTAAATTTTTTTATCAGTAAAATACAATACATGTTGTTAGGGAAACCTTTCCTTTTGTAGGTGTTTATATTGTGAAGCCTGAGAAAACAAGATCAGCATATGATTGAACATTTAAGATTCTGAAAGAGAAGCGGCCAGATTGTGACCTTGAAAATGTAACATTAGATTTCAAAAAGTCTGATATTGTTACTTTCATGAATGTTTTATGATGGAAGTATAAATACTTTGCGGTAATACTGTGCTGGGCAGTATATCTTGGCAATCCATGTTTGCTAACGGTAATATAGGTGGATGAGCAACTTGGTGGAGTAAAGAGAACTTTGGGTGTGGAGAAATGTAATAGATGAGATCTTAAAGAGATATATGAAAATTGTGATTGGTGATCTCGATGCTAAAGTTAGAAGGAATAATCAAGATGTTGAGAATTTGATGGTTGCTGAGGGTTTTGGCGAAGATGCAAATGAGAATGGAATACTTTTTATGAGATTTTGTTCAACATACAACTTCTCATTGGAGGTACCCTTTCTTAGCACAAGGTCATCCACATGCATATATTGATTTCACTATATGGCAATTTCAAAATCAAATAGATATGTCCTAGACACTAATAAAAAGAGAAGGAGGACTTTGAGAAATGTAAGAAGCTATAGAGGTACAGATATTGGTAGTGATCACCAGCTCCTCATTGCAACGCTGAAATTAGAATTCAAAATATCCAACAGAAAGGTAGATAGAATATCTATGTTTATACAACTAAGCTTCTGATGAAGAAGATGAGCACAGAGAAACATTTGTAATTGAATGTAGGACTCGAGTTTCAGACTCAGAGACTTTAAGAGACGAAGAGCAGACAGTTAATGAAGAATGGTGTGATTTTAAGAACATATATCAGTCAGTTCGAAGTGAAGTTTTGAGACATGCTGTTACAAGGAGGAAACCATGGGTATCAAATGGGAATGAGATACTATAAAATGGAGAAAAACACAGAAATTTATTGCTGAATGTTTTCGAGGGAGTAATGAAAATTACAAGGTAGAGCATGATAAGCATTCCAGTATTGATAGTGAGATCAAAAGAAAAGCTAGGAATGACTTGAGACAATACTTGGAGTTAGAAATAAAAGCAGATGAGGCTGACAAAGCTATAAATTGTGAGAGTGGCTATGTTGTAAGAATGGAATCTCTTAGGGGGCAAAGAAGAAGAAGCATATACCCATCAACTAGATTGAAAGATCTGTTATAACAACAGAATGTGAAGAAAGGCAACTTTGGATGGAACACTTCAGTAAGGTCATGATTAGGAGATATAAAGGGAATAATTTGATTGATTGATTGATTAATTAATATACCTGAAGCTGAGGAAGACCTTGATGTGCCCATGAATGAATTGAGTGTATTTGAACTCGGAGCTATAACTGAAAAACTCAGGATATGGAAATCTTGTGGTCGCGATGGAATAACTGCTGAGATGATATTGGCCTTAAATAAAGTGATCCCCAGAATACTTACAAGATCAATTGTAGAAGGTGTCGTGAAGAGCCACACCTGATGAACGGGAGCTAGGAGTGTTGTGAAAAAGCCAAAAAAGGTTGTCCTAATTCATTGCAATAATTACAGAGGCATCACACTTACGTTACTTGTCATGAAAATATATAGTATGCTTATCCAAAAGAGACTAGAGAGAAAGATTGATGAAAAGCCGAGAGATGAATAAGCAGAATTTCGAAAAAGTAGAAGTTTCACTTGCCTAATTATCGTTTTAAGATATGTTGTACTGCAGGGTGTACAATATAGAATCCACTTTTGATGGTATTTGTGCAATATGAAAAAGCCTTTGATAGTGTGCACAGGCCAATTTTTGAAGATTCCAACGTTATGATGGAGTTCCTCTTAAATAAGTAAATTTGATAAATTCTGTTCATGAGCATAGCAAAGGGCAAAGTTAATCTTAGTGGAGGCCTATCAAATAAATTTCCAGTGAACAGTGGAGTACTCCAAGAAAATTTGTTGTCAACTATGTTTTTTATCCGCCTTATAGTATATTTCGTTTTGGATCATACAACGTAACAATCCTTTAAATCTTATATAAAAAGGGTTCTTACGAAAAGCGTCTAAACTATGTGTATCTATGAACATCCAAAAGAAATATTCCGAAGAAACTAGTAACCAAAGGAATAAATGTATTACTAAATTACTGAGAAGCTTAATGGTAAAAGTATACCTTACCGATCACAGATCCATTGCAATTTTATGCACAAGAAAAAGATAACCAAAAGAGTTCCATCACAGTTATAGCTCCTTCTAATGTTTGCATTTAAAGAAGTTACCGTTCAACAAAAGATGTAATGAAGCTGAAGAAAATAGAGTGTTCTAAGATAGAAAGAATGGAGAGAGGAAAAGAAAAAGTAGTCTTTATAAAGGGAGAGGAAGACTGAAAAAAAAATACGATTGTTGTGTTAAATTTCTTTAGATTCTATTTTAACAACAACAATAAGCTTTTCCAGTTTATTATTTGATACCATACTTCTTTCAATTGAATGATAGAAAAGTATTGACAATTACAATGTTGCTTTCTGGTAACTATTTTGATTCATAGGCATTGTTCTAAACTATTTCAAACTTATCAATAGTTTCAAGTAAAGTCAATATGATAATAAACGGTAGTGAACCTTAT
>NC_090742.1:89340608-89343108 GCF_036898095.1 Palaemon carinicauda | reverse complement strand
GACTGCTGGCATTTCATTGCATTCACGATCCTGGAAAGCAGATTCCAAAAATAAAACAATGTACATATATACTTGTAATTTCAAAAACCTTTACCTTCTATATCAAAGTTAAATTTCAGCGAAAAATTTCCTTTTTTTTTCTCTCTCTCTCTCTCCTTATCTTTGCCGTGTAATAAAACTTTTGTTACGTAAACACTCAAAGTTTAACAATAAAGTTTCCCTCGTTAATATGAACAGTCAAGATGGAGAGGACTTTCACTCTGGAATATTCTACTTAAGAATTTTTACCTCCATTTTATTAATAACCATTGGTATAAAGCACCAAACCTCAAGTTAAAGCATCAATTGCCTCTGTACCTGGACACCAATATTAGAGATTAAAAACCTCAACATATTTTTAAAGGTAGCAAAACAGTCTAAAGAATGAATAACTCTAACAAGTCCATAACTCTGAAAAATGTAAACAAGAATTGACCATTCATCCATGTTAGTTGACAACACTTCAAAAAATCCGCTCTTTTGTACTCTTTCTGGGCTTACATACATTGATGACCTGAACAGTGTATTCAGTACAAGTTTAAATTCTTTGGTTTTCTATGATTTCCAAATCTGGCTTTTTGCTACCTACTTGCATTAAAATCGAAAATTTTATCTGGAACAACGTTCAAACATTGCCAAAGTACTTTACATAATTCTGTCGACTGCCTCCTGCTCCTTCATGTTTAATTTTAAAGATTAATTTGCTGTCCAGTTTCCAACCACTCTTTTCATGATATATAAAAAAAAATGCGCTGTATTCATCGCTAAAAACTTCAGAATTACTCCAAACCTACTACTGAGGTGTCACAACATATAAATTTCCCAACACCAGAGGCGTCACAATATAACTATTAAATCTGAGGAGTCACAATATAGCGGTAAATTCCCTATGAGGCGTCGCAATATATTTATAAGATTGCCTACATCCGAGGCTTCGCAATGTGATAAATTGCCTACATCTGATGCGTCACAATATAGTAATTAACTGCCTACATCTTAGGCGTCGCAATAGAGTGATAAACTGCCTACATCTGAGGCGTCACAATATAGTGATAAACTGCCTACATCTGAGGCGTCACAATATAGTGATAAACTGCCTACATCTGAGGCGTCACAATATAGTGATAAACTGCCTACATCTGAGGCGTCACAATATAGTGATAAACTGCCTACATCTGAGGCGTCACAATATAGTGATAAACTGCCTACACCTTAGGCGTCACAATATAGTGATAAACTGCCTACACCTTAGGCGTCACAATATAGTGATAAACTGCCTACACCTTAGGCGTCACAATATAGTGATAAACTGCCTACACCTTAGGCGTCACAATATAGTGATAAACTGCCTACACCTTAGGCGTCACAATATAGTGATAAACTGCCTACACCTTAGGCGTCACAATATAGTGATAAACTGCCTACACCTTAGGCGTCACAATATAGTGATAAACTGCCTACACCTTAGGCGTCACAATATAGTGATAAACTGCCTACACCTTAGGCGTCACAATATAGTGATAAACTGCCTACATTTTAGGCGTCACAATATATTGATAAACTGCCTACATCTTAGGCGTCACAATGAAGTAATAGGTTAAATAAGTCTGATGCAAGTATATAGTTAAAGTAACGACCAAAATAAAAAGAACGAATTTCTGCGTCAAAACGTGATCTCAACCAGAGCATCTGATATTTCTTCATTAAGTTCTCAACTAGCTTTGCTCAATATGTAAAAATACAGAAATACTTCATCGTTTTCATTTTAACAATACCTTTCACGACAAATTTCGTGGAAATTATGTAACAGACAATTCTGTCCAAAAGATATTCGTTAAAATAACGTTTTCGTTAATTCAGAAAGTTAGTCATCTAAACAAGGTCTTTAACGACATAGTTTATCCTAATACTGTAGTTACGAAATTCGCCTTCAGTATTCGTCCTTTGTAAACCTTTCCAAATACAATTTAGAGTCTGAAAACCAATTATACTTTCTTGTAAATAAATCCAAATCTTGAAGCTTTTAAAGTAAATAGCTAGCATCCAATGCCCCTTCAAATCAACCATCCGCAGCTATGCCATCATCTAAAAATACTTCAATCTTCACTTCCTTAGATCTCCAATATCTAACAGACTTAAGAACTTTAGTAAAGATGTACCGCCGCTTCAAAAATATCTAAAGAAGATCCATTATAAAAAAAACTTTTTAAATTTTTCCCCAATGAGAAAGATATTGGCAACGTTTTAATAGATTTCTATGCGATAAGCAGACTGTAGACTGATTAAATCCTTAAAAAGTTTGTAATAAAAAACCAGCCTTTGCTTACCATTTCCATTCTTGGTCACCGTCAAAGGAATTATTTCTTAGTTTTTCTGATACCAGTGTCACCCATTCTCTTTTAATAAATTTTGATTCGTCCCTTCCTGACCTATTGTTACACAATCCAACAACCACAGTAAC
>NC_090742.1:89318108-89325608 GCF_036898095.1 Palaemon carinicauda | reverse complement strand
TGGGTTCTGTTATCAGTGAGGGGTAAAGCGAGATACACAACAAAAATAAAATACCTTTACAGTATACTAGCATACGTCAAACGCGTGCGGTACATAGTTCGCTCCCAAAAGAGTCATGCATTTGAAATAGGGTGCCATGCTCTTCAGAGGAATACTAATAATTTGCCAGAGATACGCAGGTTTTATGCAGTCATTGGAGACCCAGACTTCTTTGCCAAAAAGGTTAATTAAGAAAGCCTTCAGATTGTGATGGATTAGGACATGTAAGGAGTAATATGGTGTGGCTTGCTAGTGTCTTTGTGCAGGAAAAAGTGCATTGCAGAGTGCAAATCTGTCAGTATGTGTTCATTAGCTAAGGTCGTGTAAATCTGACAGCATGGAGTAAAATTTCCCACGAAGTGAAGTAGTTGCTGGAGATTGTCAAAAGAGGCTGCAGATGGAAGAAATTCGGCAGGGATGACCAACGGGTTGTCATATACTATTTCAGCTGCTGAGACATACATGGTGTCTTGAAGAATGGCCATTAGTCTTAGAAGGATACAGGGAAGCTGAGTAAACCAGTTGGAGTTCCTGCTGCTGGACATCAAAGCTGCTTTGAGGGTGCGATGAAAACATGCAACCATTCAATTGGCAGCAGGATTCTAGGTGGTTGTCTAATGTAAGGCAATCTCCAATTGATATTTGAAACTGGTACCCTTGTCAGAAGTAATATTCTCAGGGATACCGAATCTCGCTATATACCATAATAATAAGACAGATGTACATGAAGCGGACATTACAATTTCTATGGGAATGGCTTCAGTCCAATAACTGCAGCGGTCAATGACATAAAACTGTAACGATGTCTTTGAGATGTGGGTAGGGGACCTACTACTCTGACGTGAATGTAGGTAAAACGATGGTGAGGTTGAAGAAAGTTGCCCAGTCCTGAATCTGTGTGTCAATGTACTTTGGAAGATTGGCATGAAGTACATGCACAGACCCAACGGAATGGAACTATTGTGCGCGGCCCTTTAGGCGCAGTTGTTTTGGCACGACTGTTTGGGCGCCACCTGACAGTTGGGCATGGCCGTTTGAGCGCCAGCCAGACATTAGTAATAATTTGTTTATAAATTCTTAATCATTTAAAACTTCAAAACTTTTATTGAGAAGTAAAAACAGGTTTGGGAAAATGTAAAAACATACACTAAAATCTAAAATCGTAATGTAGCTTTATTTACTGCATTTGGTAATTATGAGCAAGGCTTCAGAAATACTCGACAGCATCTATGTTTTCATATCTAAAAAGACTTTCATGTATTCTTTTGTCTGAATCGCTATACATTTTTAGTTTTTGTGGTGATTCATTTCCTCGTCTGTTCTGACGACCAATATACTGTATGTATCTTCTGCAGTAGTACGGTCAGTAGAGCATCCAAATACTCACTGATCTTATTCAAAAGCACAGAGACAATGGCAATAATCGCTTTAGCTTTTAACGCAAAATCATGATCAGTGTTATACAAACTAGTGAACCTGATTGTAGTTAGATGTTTTTTTCATATTTTGAGCTGAATTAGGAAAAAAAAAAAAAAACATCCCTTTATTTCAACATCAGGTTATGTATCATTCATATCAGTGAGAGTAGCTTGTTCAAAATCACTGACGATTGAACTGGGTTTCAAGTTGGAGTAATACCTCCTCAGTCATCATAGAGATAAAAAGAGTTTTTAGAAAAAAAGAAAATATATATATATATATATAAAAAAGGTAAAAGAACAAAACATTTCAGCTAACTCAACTGGGGTTAAGGACTGACTTACTAGACGTAGTTCGTTACAGTTGGCAGGAACAAAAGCTCCTGAACAAATAGCTAAATGAGGAGAAAGCTAGTTTTCATGTTTCTATATACGATATTATCTTTCAATTCATGACTGCTATATTGTAATTTTGTCCATCCATACAGACAGATTTATAAATAAAAAATGTTCTTAAGGTTTATAAATATAAGATTTATAAATAAAACAAATGTCTTTAGCTCTAAAATGACTGTCGCCAAATAGGCTAGCGCCAAATCAGCTGGCGCCCAAACGGCCGTGCCTAAACAGACTCAATCCCTAGCATCCTTAGAAATGCTGTGCACAATGAACGTCGTCTTCAGTAAATATGCAGTAGATCGGCTTGAGGATGGGAAAGACCATGAATGAAATTGAACACCTGTTGACTTGGTACTCTGGATCTTTTCATTGACCTTCTGCCAAGTTATAATTCAATCCCAGAGGAATGCTGGCCAATGTGTTCATTGGCAGGGCATCTGCAATGGAATTCATTTTCTGAGACACTTTTTGAAGGGTGCAATTGTATTCAACTATGATGGAAAGGTGTCATTGTTGACAGGTGGACTGGGCATCAGACTGTCGAGTAAAGGCATGCACCGGTGGTATGTGGTGTGTCCGAATAATGAAGGGCGCACCTGAAAGAATGTGGCGAAAGTGATGGACAGCCAAATGTATCTTCAGCAATTCGCAATCGGAGGTAGCATAGTCGGATTCTAGCTTGAACAGGTTTCTACTAAAGAAGGTCAATTGGCGGGGCGAGCCATAGACCACCTGCTGAAGGACTGCACCAACAGTGACGTTGCTGGATATACTTGAGAGGAGAGGTGCATTTGGCACAAGAAAAGTGTTGATAGGGCTTTCTTTACGTTACAAAAGGCTGCTTCTTGAAGTGGGCCCCACTTCAGATTTTTTGGCTTACCCTTAAGGGAGGCATAGAGGAAAGCAAGAGTGGCGGCGGTGGTTGGCAGGAAAAGATGATAATAGTTGATCATTCCCAAAAATTCTTGCAGGGTTTTGACGGTCAAGGGCATAGGGAAATTCTGAACGTCTGCTACCTTCTCAGGGAGGTTATGGACTCCTTCATGAGTTATGTAGTGCCCTAAGAACGATACCTCATTGGTGAAAAGGGTACACTTGTCGTACGGACTACTAGGTCATTTTGTTGTATGCAGTCGAGCACGATGCGTAGGTGATGGAGGTGTTCCTCTTTAGAGTAAAGGTACACAAGGATGTCATTAATGTATCATTCACAGATGGGGAGGTTCCCTAATATGCCCTCCATGGGACATTGAAATGTGGCACTAGCTTTACAAAGGCCATGACAGGAGTAATAGAAGGTGTATCTATAAAAGCTGATAATGGCAGTCTTTGGGATGTATTTTGGGTTCATGAGCACCAAATAATACCCCTTTAGGGGGTCGAGCATGGAGAAAATCTTCGCTTTGTGCAAGTAGGAGGTCACAGTAGCCATGTTTGGAAGAGGATAGTGATTCGTTTCTGTCTGCATATTCAGATGCCTGTAATCACCACACGGACTCAGGGAGCAATCTTCCTTAGGGTAATTTGTACGGGGGACAACCGTGGTTTGAAGGCCTTTTGGCGAAGGCCCATTTCTTCCATTTTGGCAAACTTTTATTTCGCAGTTGTCAAATGATCCGGTGCTAGCCACCTAAATTTAGTGAGAAACTGAGGCCCCCTTTGTCTTGATATGGTGATAAATACTATGTTTGGAAGAAGGAGGGAGCGTAGGCATCTGTGGTTGTGTTGATGTGTAGAACAAGGTCAGGGGAGGCAGGTTGAAGAGATATTGAAGAGTAAGATTCTGCGTTGATTAATTGTCAATGAGTAACATCAATCAGGAAGTGGTTATGTGAGAGGAGATCTACACTGAGAATTGGCAATGTGACATCAGCAATGAGGAACTTCCAATGATACTTCCTGTTACCAAATGATAGTCTGAGGGTCTCGTACCAATTGGTGGGGAACATATATTTGTTGACAGCTACCAGGTGTATGTCAGCAGGCTTAGACAGAAGACATCGTGTCCTAGAGAGTGACCTTGGTAGAAGAGAACGGCAAGTACCAGTGTCTACCACAAATGTCATGCCTGTATCTGCATCATGTAAAAAGAAAAGACTAGTGATAGGGGAAGTCATCACTACAATTGATGGGTTACTTTCATGTTATATGGCCACTAAAAACTGTTCATAATTTCTTCTCAGTAGCCCCAAATCTGGAGTAGTAGTAGCATAACTACGGCGAATAGGCGTTAGTAAGTGGCTGTAGAGATGGTTGATTGGCCACGTGTGAGTGGGGACATATATGGGTCGTGGGCGGCTTTGTCACCACTTCGGCATGGCACAGGGTAGGGGTCTGTATCCTGTTGCATTCACATCAGCTTTGGTCGATATTGAATAATTGTCTTCATCATCAGGAATGGATTCGTTGATGAAGATCTTGAAGGTGGTGAAGTAGCCATCCATAAGGGCATCAACTTTGGTCATCAGGTCCTTCATGGGAAAAATATCGACATCGGGTATGGCAGCGTGTACAGGTTCGAGTAGGCGATGTACCCAAAATACAAGAAGTAGGTTTACCTCCCAAAGAGAGCTGTCTGTGGTAGGACGCACTGAAGTGATATTAATCATTTTTTTGAGAGCAAGCGAAGCCTTTTGGTCACCCAACAGTTGTTGAGAGAGCAAAAAAAAAAGCTTAGCTACACGGACAGCTGGCGATGGTGAGCACTGCTCCAGGAGATATGTATAGAGGGCGTCACTTGCTATTTTGGTGTCCCCATAGTCATATAACCAATTTGAGATTTCCGTAAAGGTGCCCTCAGGGATCCCCGCGAGAACATATGTGCAAGCGGACTGTTAGGTTGTAACTCTGAGGCGAGGTGAATGCAACTGACTTATTTTCAACAGAAACCAAGCTTATATACAAGTTTCCCAGCAAGAATGTCAGCAAAAATAAAAAAAAACTTATGCATGTGAAGGCAAGCTTAAACAGGTTCTGTTATGAGTGAGGGAGATGCTACATATACAAAGAAAAAAAATACTATCATTAGAGTACTCAAACTCCTTCACCACGTCAAGGTATCCCTACTCAGAAATATATATATATATATATATATATATATATATATATATATATATATATATATATATATATATATATATATATATATATATATATATTTATTTATTGAGAGAGAGAGAGAGAGAGAGAGAGAGAGAGAGAGAGAGAGAGAGAGAGAGAGAGAGAGAGAGAGAGAGAGGCAGACAGACAGACAGAGATAACTAAGAAGGATGGGATGGGACAAGGGGTCTAAAAATACTATTTCTTGTTATTGTAATCTCTGAGAAATATCCAGAAGAAGAGGAGTTCGGGGAAAGTGATTGCTCCCCACCCTTCATTTTTGGGGTGTTTGAATGTGCGTGGATGTAGTTCAAAGAGTGTAAAAGATGTGTGATTAGTTGTGTGTTTTGTAATAGGAGGTTGGAAGTATTGCCCTTATGTGAGACAATGATAAAGGGGAAAGATGAAGTGATGTTTGGTGAAGTGGCCGTAGAGTGTCTGGGATTGAGAGGGGAGTGGTGAGAGAGGCTTTGGCTTTATTGTTTCATAAAGGGATCAAGCTACGGTAGTGGATTGAAAGGAGGTGTCATCTAAGTTAATATGGGTATGAGTTTTATTGGTTAGGGAATGTTGGGCTTTTGTTAGTGCATATGGACTGGGCTGCAAGAAAAGGGAAGAAGAGTGGAATGGATTTCCGAATAAGTTAACTAGGTGTGTGAAAGGACGGACTTAAATGGCAAAGTGGGTGCTGTAGAGGTAAAATTGTCATTGGGAAGTATGGGGTACAAGATGAAATTGAAAGTGATAAGAGACTGCTAAATAAGTGTAGTGACCAAGATCTAGTGATAAATTAAAGTTTTTTTTTTTTTCAAGAAAAGAGATATAGATAAGTATACATGGATAAGAGTAGGAAGTGGGAGATTGGTAGGAAGACCATTGATGGATTATGTGTTGATAATAAAAAGGATGTTTGGAAGATTGAGAGAGGTTCATGCTTTAGGGGTATGGTTACTGGTATGTCAGATAATTTTTTTTTTAGAGGGTTGAAGGAAAATTAGTTGCAGAAAAAGATTGAGGAAATATAATGGGGGTTTGTAAAAAGGATATAGTGAAAGTGAAAGAGCTGAAAAAACAGAGGTAAAAAGGTTGGAAGTTGTATATGACAGGGTGATTGATTGATTGATTGATCGATTGAAAGTTTTCTGGCCTCCTGACATCTAAGTGTCAGGGTGAGAATAAGAAAAACTGGTGATCTAGAGAAGGAGTGTAAGCTAGTAAATTTTGTTGGGCATGGAAGTGGCGTGTGAGGTAAGAAAATTGTTGGAGGTTGCATGAAGAAGAATAGTGGAAGGTGGAATGGAGTGAAGATGAAGGTGAAAGAGTTAAAAAAGTTATGTGAAAAATGGCTGCAGGGTAATGGTATAGAGTAGTATGGACGATATCGAGAAAAAATGTGGAAGTAAAATGGACAGTAGCTACGACTAAGAGGACAGATATCTAACTGGAGGTGAGGTCAGTGAATGGGCAGTTCGTATGAAGACATTAGGAAGTTTTGGAAAGAAGTGAAGAGGATAAGGAAGACTGTATCAGGGAGTTAGGAGATAGTGAAAGATGGAAATGGAAGGTTGTTGAAAGGAGGTGAGGTGAGAAAAATATTTTTAAAGGTTGCTGAATGTTGAGGATGATAGCATGGCACATATAGTTGCTGTTGCATGTATTGAGGTGCCAGTGATAGACGATGGGAAAGAGAGAGAGAGAGAGAGAGAGAGAGAGAGAGAGAGAGAGAGAGAGAGAGAGAGAGAGAGAGAGAGATTACAAGAGAGGAAGTGAAGAGAAAACTAGATGAAACGAGAACATAAGCACCTGGTATGGAAAGTGAGAGATGAGATGTTAAAGAAAGGGGGTATGACTATGCTGGAATAGTGGGTAAGATTATTTGATATCTGATTTTTTTTGTTAATGGTGCCAGTGGACTGGGCGTGTGCGTGCAGTGTTCCATTGCATAAAGGTAAGGGAGATGTACATGAGTGTTGTAATCCTAGGGGTATTAGTTTATTGAGTGTCTTTGGAAAAGTGTATAGTAGAGTGGTAATCCTTTGAATTAAGAATAAAACCGAGGAGGTAATCTTTGAAGTGGAGGGTGGCTCTAAAAGAGGTAGGGAGTAGAGATTGTATGGAACAAATTTCCATGGAAAAGCAGATATGTGAGAAATATTTAGCAAAAGGTAAGAAAGTATACTTTACATCTATCCATCTGGAGAAAAATAATGATAGAGTTGATAGGGATTTTATATGTAATCTGATGATGTTGATTGGAATTGGTGGAAGATTGTTACAATCAGTGAAGAGTTTATACATAGGAAATAAAATGTGTGTTATGATAGGAATGAAGTGAGTAAGAGGTTTCCCGTTAGAGTGAGGCTGAGACCAGGATGCATGAGGTGAAGACTAGAGTGCTTGGTCGAGGATTGAAACTGCTAGAAAAGAATTATCATAAGTGGGAGGTGAATCAGTTGTTTACTAATGATATTGCATTAGTTACTTGCTCTGAGGAGGAGCTATGTCAATTAGTGACAGAGTTTGGAAGGGTGTGTGACAGAAGGAA
>NC_090742.1:89288108-89308108 GCF_036898095.1 Palaemon carinicauda | reverse complement strand
GATAATATTGCATATTAACGTTATAAGCAGGATCCCCCACATAATCTCACCGTTAAGTTCCAGGATAATCAGAACTTTACCAGACAGAGAATGATGAAAATGATAATCTAACAATTGAGGGCAGATGTAAGAAGTCTTAGTTGTTTTTGTGTGAAATTTTTAAGTGATAATTACGTCAAATTACAGCTATTCATTCAAATTACCTTCCCCACTTGCCAAAAATAACAAGAGTGTGTAACACTAGAGAGGATTATATTTGCAAGAAAACATTTTGCCATTTCACAGAATCTGAAACACAAACCCTAATAATTATTGTTTTAATTTTTTCTCTTAATAGGAGAACTTGGTCTTTTTTTATCCTTTAAGGTGAAGTTACAGTTACTTTCTAATGACGCATCATTTTATATCTTATATTTAAAAACATTGGAGTTTTGCATTTATTATTCCCTCATTTTATTTCACAACGTTTTAATTCTAGTAAATTTTCTGATTAGTGGGACTGCATTAAATTGCACGAGCAAATGTATATGAACTTATGTATATATCAACTTAAGTTGATGAAACAAGAATACCAAAAAGATTTGAATGCTTCGAGATAAGGTATCTATTGATTAGTTTAATCTGTTTAGCAATATCTCTGACATCGGCTTCCCTGATTTGCGCAAGACTCTCAATTCACTTTGTCCTGGAATAAACGTGATAAGAGGACTCACTTCTCTTAAATGATAAGTCTATACCTAGAACTTCGAAATAAATTCTCTCTCTCTCTCTCTCTCTCTCTCTCTCTCTTCTCTCTCTCTCTCTCTCTCTCTCCTCCTCTCTCTCTCCTCTCTCTCTCACTTGAGTGTATGATGGTATTTTTAGATGATAGCTACCTGATTCCAAGTAATATATTTTACGTTACCTGGGGTTATGCAAACAAATTGCGTAATGTGATGAGAAAAAGATGAGCTCTGAGTTCATGGGAAAAGACTAACTTTAATCATTCTCGGGTCCATAACTATTTAACCTTACGAGAAATGTTCATAATGCTTCCTTTCTCCAAATGAGGCAAAAGTTCCTTCAATTCACTAATCTTTCCTTATTCATCAAATGAATTAGCTTTGAGTATGTTTATAATCTTTTGCAAAAAGTTTATACTATGATTATTTTAATTATTGGAATTTAATTTGATTTTCCTTATAGATGATTATCTTCATTTTTGTCTTCGCTTTATTAATGAATACCTTTTCGTTCGGTGTTAGAAAGGAATATGAAAACTTGTAGTTTTATAATGATTTATAATACCATGAAAGAGATACATAAAGCATTTCCCTATTTTTTCTCTGGCTCACAATAATGACCCACATTTCATTATGCCGTTCCAGGAGGCTTGAACAAACATGGCAACTGGAAATATCGCCTGATTCATATTTGCATGGCAAACAAGACCAGCTAATGGATTTTGCTATTGCGTTTTTATGGATCAAATAATTACCTCCATGACTAATGATGGACACTTGACTGATAA
The DNA here is from genome assembly GCF_036898095.1 of Palaemon carinicauda. NCBI lineage: Eukaryota > Metazoa > Arthropoda > Malacostraca > Decapoda > Palaemonidae > Palaemon > Palaemon carinicauda. The sequence goes on along the minus strand of NC_090742.1, from coordinate 89,306,598 downwards.
TGCCTACATCAAGTTAATTGCTCGAAAGTAATAAAAAATATTTTTTTCTGGCTAATTTGGGGTTTTGAACAATGACTTTTAATATTTCAGGTAACAAAGATTAATAAATAAACCCAACTTCGACATGAAAATGAGGGACAATACAGATTTGAAAATCTATATAAAATAGTACAAAGATTGATTTTATCTTATCTTATATTCGGTGCATTCCCCAAATAATTGAGATATATACAATGAACATATGTGAGTATATCAAATATATAAACGGAAAATGACTGAAATATCTCAAAACCAAAGAGAAAAAGATGTGTAAAATTTCTCAGGCAGGATCAAATATTCCTTGAATATCAATGACTCGAATTTCATGACCTCAAAGGCTGTCAATAAATGATTGTGTTTATTGCTCCTTTTTTGTAATTTTTTTCCTTTTTTTTGACATTCTCGTCTGTGAAATCTCTTGGTGCATATTAACGGCTTTTCACGCTTGTTCTATTTGAATATGTGATCTATGATACTACTACTACTACTACTACTACTACTACTACTAGTACTTATTATTATTATATTATTATTAGTAGTAGTAGTAGTAGTAGTAGTAGTAGTAGTAGTAGTAGTCGTAGTAGTAGTAGTAGTAGTAGTAGTAATAATAATAATAATAATAATAATAATAATAATAATAATAATAATAATAAAAATCTACTCCATTAAACAAAAATGACTCATATTTTTTTTTTACTTTTTGGTTATTCATAAAATTAATATATCATAATTGATCCGTTTTCTTGTCCAATGTAAGCCCTATGTATATGTATTTATGAAAGCGAGTTTAGTATAAGTCGTTGTGTCTGTGATGTCCTTTACTGATATATGTATTTAAACATCCCTCTGAATTTGACCTTTTGTTGAGCTCCCTTTGCCTGATCAATATGCTGAAGACATGTGCAAAATAACAACATACATCTGCACTCGGTCCTGTTTGTAATAATTGAATGCAAAGTCAAAGAGCATGGACGGGAAAATCGCGTAAAGGAGATTAGTATGATTTGTTTGCAAGGTTTTTTCCAAGATATTCTTCATCGATCATTGAAATAATCTAAAAATTATTTGAAATAAGTATTTCAAGTTGAAAAAAAATAACTCTTTCCATCCTTACTTCATATTTAAAAATATTGTTATGAATACATCCAGAAAAGGATAGACACACAAATTCATCATAAATAGTTGTGATATATAAAATAAAAATGAATCATTGTCACAAAATTCAAAAATGTGAAAATTATGTGTAAGGGAAGAAATATATCATGAATTATCTATGAGAAAGGTAAACAATGTTGAAAAATGTGACAACCATCGAATGTAATCATATTTTCAGGAAGAGTTATATCTAATTTTAGTCATTCTTAAAAAGGTGTTGCGAATAAAAAAATGCGCAATAAAAATAAAAACCTCCAAAAATTGGCGCAAGAAAATTTCCCAATATTCATCTTCGCGAATAGCCTATTTTTAAAGCTAGATAGCTATAACTATACTTATTCATCCTTTAAAAAAATGTTCAAAAGCATTTTGAAATTTTTTTCACAAAACATTGTAATGGATATTAGCTCTAAACTTTGTACAGAGTTTGAAAAATTTAGTGTGAAGGAGGATCAACCAGTTAGAAAAAAAAATTAACAATGAACAATTATTCATATGCACAGAAAACTGGGTTGAAGACTGAAGTTCTCTCTCTCTCTCTCTCTCTCTCTCTCTCTCTCTCTCTCTCTCTCTCTCTCTCTCTCGCTCTCTCTCTCTCTCTCTCTCTCTCTCTCTCTCTCTCTCTCTCTCTCTCTCTCTCTCTCTCTCTCTCTTTACTATTCATATGTCAATGATTAACCATTGCAGGTGACTTTAAAGGGTTTGCAAAACCTTTATACATACGCAATCATTCAAACATTCTTTTACCGATCAACATCTATAATTCTTACTGGAAGATGTGCAGAAAGAAACAAAAACCTCCCCACATTGAAAGATGGGAAATTGATGAAACCAACAAAGGGAAAGGGAAAGGGAAGGATCAAATACAGCTAAGCATGTATGGGTCTGCATTTGCTTCCTTATAAGATTTGCATCAAAGCATATATGAAAGGACCATTAGAAACGGAAGGGGAATTGGGATGGCGAATTTTGTTTCAAGACTCCAAACATTGGTAAGGGTTGTTTCACGGTATTTACACACAAATAAGTACAAGTAAAAAAAAAAGGAAACAAAGCAAGTAGATCACTGATAAAAAACCTTTATCTAATATTGGTTATGTTACCTAAATATGTTATTATTATTCCCAAAAATTTAACTACCACAAGAAACTCTCTCTCTCTCTCTCTCTCCTCTCTCTCTCTCTCTCTCTCTCTCTCTCTCTCTCTCTCTCTCTCTCTCTCTCTCATATCAATGAGTGTTTCCAATCAAAGGATTAGAGACAGGTGAAATCGTGGTCATGTCCAGTAACGGACGTGAATACCACTAAAAATCTCAGTAGATTATTCAGTAATTAAAGCTGCCCTTTAGCTTCTGTAGATGTCTAATTCTCTCTCTCAGCATAACAGCCTTTCGAGGTTATTGCCTACAAGGTGCTTTTGCGGCTCACTGGAAGCTATATTAATGGATCTTTGCAAAACTCGTTTTGCTTTAGCTTCACTATTCTTAGTATTCTACTTTTCATATGTTCTTTTTCTCTCTTTTCACAATACTTTCCAACTTCTTATATTTGAATTTGATCTAAGTTTCCCTTTTTATTCCGTAGAAAAAACGCTAAATCTTTTAGTTATGTTACTTACTTGATTACTTGAGATTTGTAAAGGAGCTATCGATGAATATTACTCAATTTATCTAAAATAAATTTATCTTTCTTACTGTCTACTTTCACAAAGCAGTCATTGATCATCATCTTCATGATGGAAATGGAAACTCATGGAATCACAAATATCCGTAGTGACACGAATATTATGAAACTTCCATTGTAAATTTAGGGTTTTTAACTAGTATCATTAAGCTGTTTATAAAAAAGGATAGTGATAATGATAAAATAATTGTGCAGGAAGAATTAATGGACTTCATCTTTATAATTTATATCATTAAGATAAAAAATTAAACCACAGTCTTTCTTAATCAGTGTACTTTAAGAATGGAAGAAATTGAGCATCAAAAAGCTACGTTTCCTATTTCTTGGAGATGCATCAGCTTTTGTAAGGTCATTAAGACAAAGATACATAGCAATTTATTTTTCTGTCATTCATTGGCCTATGATATATTGCAATGTTTTGTTATATCAAAATCAACATGTGTGTAACAAAGTATTTTATTGCCAATTAAAGATTATTATTGTAGATCAAAACCTAGCTTCATCTAATAATGTGAGACAACTTTTGATTATTGATATGAATAAAATATTGATAAATAGAATTGATTGAAACGCAAAATATTTTTTTTTTATTTTCAAATAAAGAGAAAAAAAAACCATGCTTTTAATATTTGAAACTTCAAATATTGTAAACATAGTGACCCTTTTGGAGTAGGAGTCTGTAAGAAATGAATAAAGAAACTAAAATTCTAAGAAATCAAAGATATTAAGATGCAGAAAAATTCTATTTGTTTAAAAGGTAACTTCCTCCCACTAACATATATTGTTGAAGCCCTTCATTCAGTTAGTATATGCACACACACATACTATAAATAAATATATATATTATATACTATATATAATATATATTATATAATATATATATATATATATATACTATATATATATATATATATATATATATACTTATAATTAGTGTGCTACTGTTATTAACAACCATTGAGTATGTGTTGTTTGAGATGTTGAGTCTTGAATTAAAGTCAATCATGGTAACTTAAAATGGTTTATTCTCTAAAAACAACAGTGTTAAAACATCTCCATCACAGGAGTACTAGCTGGTTTGGTCGGATGACCAATCAGGTGAAGTATAGATAAGAACAGCCTAAAATATCGATATCACAGATATCGTTATATTTGTTGTCTCAGCATTTAAACACAATATGTAAACTTTACATTCGTCTAGGAAGACACCTGCATCCGGTGACGACACAATCTTTCACACGGTAATGGCATTTGTGTTTATGCTTCAGAAAATGTTACATTGCTGAGAGATGCAAAGGTGCATCCTGTTATGATTTTGTCTGACTACAGCAAATCTCACGCTAGGTTCTTCTTCCACAATGACATATTACGTCATGTGTTTTAAACATGTAATAACTAACTATTACATTAGCTCGGCCAGCTATCTCATTTTTTTTTTTCTAAAAATTTAACAACACGCCAAAATATGTTTACTAAGAGTGTGACTGGATATATGTATTATTCTTTGTTTAAACTTTATCCATAAGCAAATGAGGACGAATGTCCAAATAGGCACATCAAAAAAAATGATAACAATAATTGCATATGAGAGATATTACCAAAGCAAAGAAAAAAAAATGCTTGATAAATACAGATCACATATATGGTATACATTGCTTAGCAAATGATTATATGGTACCAAAAAAAAAAAATACTGATATGCATATTATAAGGTAACTTGTTAAAGAATAATTGTTACCTTTGTCAGAACATAGATTAACGCAATACGGTAATTGATAAAAATAATTTTTACCTTGGTAAAGATTCAATTTTAGTGCACAAACACGAATTCCTGGTACGTACACGTACCCCACGGTTTCGTATATATATATATATATATATATATATATTATATATATATATATATATATATTATATATATATATATAAGATATATATATATAATATATATATTATATATATATATATATATATATTAAATATATATATAGGGCTTATATATTTCATTAGATGCCCATAGATTCTGTTATTTTTATTTTTTTTTCTCTTTCATTTAACATTCCGGCTTATATATTTTATTAGATGCCGAGAAAAAAAAACGATTTTTTTTTTAAATGTTTTTTAAATGTATTTTTAACAATGCAAATGTTCTATAGTTTCTTCAATTACATATTACTAGCGTAATAACTGCTTTTGTACACACGCTATTCCCAGACAATTTTACTCCTTTTAGTGAATGAGGTGGCCACTTCAAACGGCTTTAAACTGAATTAAATAAGGAGTTTTGTCTGGACATGGCAAAACGTTCCGTTTTAGCTGCAAACTGTTCCTTAACCTACGCCAAACAAGGATGTTCACGGCGATAAATATCATCACCGTCACAACTGTTCCTGCTAGTCAGTATGGGGTGAAGAAATTCCTTATAGTCGGTGACAGGTGGTCCATCTCGGTCAATTTCATCAACCGCTTGGCTACCTGTTTGTTGTATGGGAGAGGTAGTGATGGCATTGTAGACGTCCACGTGAAGTTCTCGAAGTAGGCTCGTTCTCTGATGATGTCTTTATTCCCGGTCACCATGGAATTAGGGGAAGTCCCGATACAACCATCTGCTGCAACGAAGATTTTTGCATAGGACGTGGATCCGTCCGGGCATGATACATTGAAGCCGTCCTTGTCGTATCGTATCCACGAGCCGTTGTTCAGTCTGCAATTGAACTCATTATTGTCAAGGGATAAAGCTTATCCAGACAATTTTCACTTGTATGGGAGAGAGCACCATCTAGCACTATACCTAACTCGCATGAATCCATTAAGTTTTTATGGAATTCAAATGAGTCAGCTGTACATATTTTTCTATCCATTGCGTCTGAACAGTGAGTTAATTGATTTAAGTCTTTAATGACCGTATATGTTTCCTTGTCGGGGAAATCAATACATGTCCTGTCAAACTGGATATCTACTGGATTTGAGTGATTCGTCATGAAAGTCGGAAATGGTGATATCCTGTAAGATTGCCAGGCATCAGAAGAATCAAAGGGAATTGTAATCATAATCTTTTTATTTTCAACGCTTACTGTAATTAGGCCGTAATAATTTCTAACCTACGTTCGTCTAACAAAGGAACATAGCCTAGTTTCTCCTGTCTGTTCTCCAGAACTAACTTTAAGTAATTTATAGGCAACAAATGGGGCGACAGTACACCTTTAGTTGCTAACGTGATAGCTTCTACATAATCTTTGGATTTCTCAATGAAATGTGCAATTCTGTTACGTATGTGATCTATTTTTGAATCATAATACGTTAACGTTGCCAACAAATCCTGTACTTCCATAATCTGACTGATATTACTGGAATGTTCATTTACCAAATCCATATTTGATTGATTGAAGCTAACTGATTCCTTAGTTCTGACATAATCAATTCATCTTCATGAGTCAAGAACTCAATTTTCTTATTTTGATTACTAAGCTTAAGACGATGGAAATTCCTAAACCTAAACTTGCAATAGACCCAAAGATGTTTAATGCAGCAAAAATAAACGAGTTTCGTCTTTCTTTATGTTCGTGCCCCTACAGTCCACATCAAAAAGTCACGAGCCAAAGATTCTGTCTCGTAAGTCTTATTTTGCAAGTCATCAGATAGCATCTCTGCAACTTTTAGTGTCGATCCAAGCGAACTCTCTGTAGTCAAATGAAAATGTCTTCTATGCAACTCATCTAACGAGACGCAAACCTTAAATGGCGCTTTTTAAGCTAGTGACATCATTCTCTGGAAGAAAAATTGCTTGCATATGCACTTCTACAACTACGTTGCTTGATATAATAAAAACGTCTTCTTGTCTTTCAACTATAGTGCCATATTTAAAATCTATCCTTTTAGTTTTAGAGCTCCTCCCACATGAGAAAAATGTCTGAGCGAACAATATCACTCCAACAACAAAAAATTCATCTTAGAAACCTGTAACGAGAAAAATATATGTAATTACCCCTGTATTAAGAAGAAACTTTTAATCATACAAATAAAAATCTTTCCCTCACTTCTTTCCCTTTTTTTTTCTTTTTTTTTTTTTTTTATAATGTGAGTCAATGGTTCTATTCTCTCATCCGTGGGTTGGGATACATTTTGAACTCTAAACCTATTGCCGTTAATGTTTCTAAAAGGTTAAATGGGCCTTCAAACTTAGGTGTTAGTTTATAATTAAGTCCTTTACATACATTTACCTGTATATATACAGTATCACCCACGGTATATGTTTTAGTTGGCTCGCTATTTCATCATGATTCCTTTTCATTATGATTTGTGATTCTTCTAAATTCTTTCGAAGTATATCATATCGACTTTTGCTTGCATTTATACATTCTTTTAAAGGATTGATAGATTAGTTGTAGGCGTTAATACATGGAAAGGCGTTCTAACTGGGGTACCATACAATGCTTCATGCGGTGACATTTTAATTGATATATGATATGAATGATTCAGAGTACTCAGTACCGCAGGTATTGCAATATCCCAGTTGGGTCTGATCCCCCTAGTGTTACTCTTAATTTATTTAAAACCTTCCTATTTGCTCTTTCCACTAGCCCATTCGACTCTGGGTGATATATCATGGTATTTATTTTCTTTATGCTAAGGAATTCACACAATGAGGTAAGAAAGTGATTATTAAATTCACCCACCCGAGTCTGAGATTATCATGTGTGGAATTCCATGTTTACAAATGTAACACTCGTAAAACTTCCTAGCGCATTCAATTTGCAGTTTTAGTTTTAAGCGTTATTAGTTCTGTATATCGAGTTAAAGCATCTACAATTACTAAGAGGTGCTTATTTCCTCTGTCTGACTCGTAAAATCCTGTTAACAATCTAAACGTATTCTTTGAAAGGGTTGATTGGGCACGGATAAGCCCCTAGGCTGACAGGTGTTTTCGTATGCCCTTTGTTTTCCTGACATGTGCGACAATTAGCTATGTGTCTTTTATATCTGTAAGCATTGAATGCCAATAAAACAATGATTTGTCTTTCTGTGACATTAATGAGAACCCCGGGTGTCCATGCAATGGATTTGCATGCAACCAATTCAGGACAGTGGAAATAAGTGGATTGGTACTACTACCTGGTCGTTAGTTACATGTGGTGTATTGCGGGTTTTCCTTGTCACGGTCCTACAGAGAATATTATCTTTGATTATATAATTCTGCTGCTTATACTTTATATATCCCTTTTTCTTATGATTGCCTTTCAACGCATTTATAATTGTTTCTATTTTCTGATCTTTTCTTTGCTCAGTCTGTAATAATTCAGTGCTCAGCCTAATCTTCTTGTTCAGATATCGTTTTAACAATAGCATGGATGTTGATATATCTATTAATTCCGCTAAAGGCTCCGTACAAGATGACACAGGGTTGCGTGATAATGCATCCGCAATAATATTTGCTTTCCCAGGTAAATACCCGATTCTTGCGCCAAAATCTTGAATGATCAAATGCCACCGAGTTTGTTTAGGGCTGTGGTTGAAGCCCTTTAAAGAACTCGGTTAGTGGTTTATGGTCAGTAAGAACCTTAATGGGATAACCGTATATTATGACTTAAAATGCACTAGTGAATTAACAATAGCTAGCCCTTCCTTGTCTATTACTGCATATTTACTTTCGGAAGTTCTCAGTTTTCGAAAATAAAAAGCTATCGGGAAAAATTGTTTATCATATTGCTGAAGCAATACCCCTTCTACTCCTAAGTCTGAGGCGTCTGTTGCAATGAAGAATTCCTTACCGAAGTCAGGAAATTTAAGATAGGAGAACTACACAGTTCATCTTTCAAGGTATTAAAACGCCTGTTGATGATGCTCAGACCATATGAAATATACGCCCTTCTTCGTAAGATCAGTTAAGGAGCGGCTATTATTGAATAGTTGCGTATAAAACGCCTGTAATATCACTACAACCCAGAAATTGCTGTATTCCCTTGACATTAGTAGGTATGGGAAAATTACGTATAGCCGACACCTTATCATGGACTGCTTAAGACCTTGGTTTGACAACCATGAAACCCAAATATATTATTTCTGTTTTGAAAAATTCACACTTACTAATCTTTACCCTGAAGTTAGTTGTCTTAATCTGTGTAGTACTAGTTCTAACTTACGTAGATGTTCTTCTAAGGTGTTGGAAAAGATTACTAGATCGTCCATATAGGCATGCAATATATCCCCTAACAAGTCTCCAAACACTATGTTAATCATTCTTGTAAATGTTTATGGGAGCACAACGTAAACCAAAAGGCATCCGTAAAAATTCATAATGTCCCCTGGCTGTGCTGAAGGCTGTGTATGGGGATACTATCTTCTTCTAATGATATCTGGTGAAAGCCTTTAAGTAAGTCCAAACTGGTAAAATATCTATTCTGACCTAAGAAAGACAAAATATCGTCAGTACATGGCACTGGGAATCGATCAGGGATCGTCTCCTCGTTTAGACGACGGAAGTCTACGCAGATACGCCATGTTCGATCTTTTTTCGGTACAACTATTAATGGAAAATTATAAGGGCTGTTTGATTTCCTAATGAATCCTTCTTCTAGCATTTACCTACTTCATCATTTATTTCATTCTGGAATTTCATAGGGAGTCTGTACGAGGGTACATAGATAATTTTCTGCTTGTCCTTCAACCTTATTTGATGCTCGATCACATCTGTTTTACCTAAGGATCCATCCGTAGTGGAAAAAAACATCATGATATTTAGTTAAAGTCCAAAAATTTTCTGCTGAGTTTCTTCATCTTGAATGTCTTTATTGATTTTATTTTTAATAGATTGCAAAAGGGATTCATCCGTAACTGATTGAGCGTGATTGATTTCAGCAACGGTAAGAATACGATGTTTATAAACTTCTACATCCAAGATATGTTGATTTTTGTGAATTACTAAAGTGTTATTTGAATGATTACAGACTTCAATATTACATTGTTGATGTGAGCTTACTGTATAAATAGCTTGTGTGACAGACAATCCGTTAGTTTCAAAGTGTCGGAAAGGATAAATATTTCAGATCCCGGTAATGTTTCTTTATTTGCACTATTAAATTCGAGGTAGGTTTGGCTCGATAGATTGCATGCAAGATGATATTACGGGTGAACGAGAATTCTGCTGGGTCGCATATATTATTTCTTTATTAGTGAGACAAGTTAATGGTTCTTCAACGTACGTTACGGTTACATTTGTCGTCTCCTTTTTATCCAAAACTGATTTTAAGGTATTAGAAGACTTATAGAATTTTCCTTTCATATACACGCCGTGCTTGGCAGGGGCTAAGATAATGTTTTGATTTCCCATAGATGGGTATCCCATAATTACAGCTGGATACATATCAATGTTTTATACAACCAACAAATGTATCAGCAAACGTGCGTTTACCGACTTTGAATTGAACATGAGTTATGCCTATGACATTTAATTCATTATTTCCTATACCTGAGAGTCTTACTCCGGATTTTTTCTATCGGAAAGTTCGAAAACAACAAATGATGTGTCCTCAAATCCATGATATTACGTGGACTACCAGAGTCAAAAAATAACGTAAAGGATTTGTGTTCTAAATTTAGAGCATATAAGGTTGGTCGTAACTCATTTTGGCTTATTATTGTATGAATTCGTTGCATAATCTGCGGGAGCATGCACTGTTTTACTTATTCGGCCGTGTGTTTCATAGGAAAATCTATTGCCTCACAATGATATGATAAAACATTAAATTGATTATTCAATACTATTGATGTTGACATGAATGACCTTGACCCAACATCACTCTCTTCCCCACTGAGTTAATTATGTAGTATTTGCTTTGCTCTGCACATTCTGAAAATTAGTCTGACCTTGCGAGGTCTGGTTTGACGACCCAGGCCTCAGCGTTATTCGAAGAAGTGTTTGTTTGTTCGGATTCTGAACTACATTGACGTTTGGCTGTTCCTTCTTATTGTTAAAATGAGGATTTTTCTTTTTATTTCCATATGGAACTGCTGTGGAATTGACTGTGTATTTCTAAGATTTTGTTGTGTCTTACGCGAGTAGCACTGACTATATGAATGAGTCGAACTATTATGTATCGAACAAAATTTCGTTCTGCAGTCCGCGATCAAGTGACCTTGACGTTTGCAATTATAACACGTCATTCCCGCAACTTGACTATTATTAACTACATTTACTTGTTGTGGCTTGGTTTCATTCTTTGCAAAAACTTGAGTTAACACGGGATCGAGGTCTGGACACTTAGCCATGTGTTTCTTTATCGGTTTATATACATCCAATTCCGTACTTACAGGCGTTAACTTTTATCAAAACAACGCACTAAAGCTTCAGGCAACATAAGTGTCATGCAAGTTAAATATATTAATCGTAAAAAAATCTTTCACGGAGATGTTATCTCTAGTAACCCAAGTGGAATTACCTAAAATATCTTGATATTCATTAAGCCTATCCGCTATGAGAGCTACTCTCTCAATAACATTAAGCCGATTCATAGTGGCTTGATTAAGTGTATTTCTTAACGTAATTACTACATCCAAGGCTTCTTCACCCCCATAGGACTGCGCGTTAACCTAACTTTGAAATCATCCCAAGTAACTGCTTCTTGAAATGAAACACCTCTTAAATACGCACCTCGCATCCTCCTTTGAAAAATCTATAAAACTTTTAGCTTCTTGTAATTGTACAAAAGGGGTCTACGATTTGTTTGGCATTTAAATGGGCATCGACGGATGAAATCCATGACTCCACATTTTGAGGCAAGAACCCATTAACCCGACCCTGAAAAAGAGGGATTGCAGACCTGGCATTTACAAGCGTCACAGTCGGGAGAGGATTAATCTGTCCTACGCCACTAGGTCCAGGGATGGGGCTCACAGGGGGTGTCATGACTACTGTATTTCTTTTCCTATCTCTTCGACCCCTTGAAATTCTATCAAAATATCTATATGAATACAGACATCCACTGCGTAAACTCATAAGCACCCAATGATAAAGATTATAACAAAATTCCCCAAAACAATGCTACTAATACCAAGACATTTCCCGAGAATTTCTGAAAGAAAACGGAATTAGCACAAAGAGAGAAAAATTCTAGATGAGAATTCGGAGTTGAACACAGTTTCCTTTAATGAAAGGAAAATAAAAGATTAGCAAACCACTCACCCCGTAATAATCGACTAACGACTCGTGATAACTACACTTCACTGCCCAAACAGAAATGAATACGAAAATTGCCCTTAGCTTTATATGGTTCTGTGTGATGTCGTCATATCCTCTCTCTCTCTTGATGTTTGGGTGAATGTGTCGGTCCAATTCCCTCTCTCTCTCTTGATGTTTGGGTGAATGTTTCGGTCCAATTTCCGTTGAATGTAGTGCTTCCTGGATATGTTTTGTAAGCGTTGAACGTCAGTCCTTGGGTTTCCTAGGATGTTGATTGAAGATCCAGTTCATCAGTTTGTATGTATAACATTCATTAAATGTTTTAGTCTTCGATGGACTATGATACTTAGTCAAAATTGTAGATTCATTACTTTTGATTTCTTGAAGATCTTTCTCTAGTTTTTACAGCTTTATTGTTGATATCTTGAAGATCTTCCTCTAATTCTTAGAGTCTTATTGTTAATTTCTTGAAGATCTTTCTCTGATTTTTAGAGTTTTAGCGCTGCCAGCATTTATTAGTGTGCTACTGTTATTAACAAACATTGAGTATGTGTTGTTTGAGATGTTGAGTCTTGAATTAAAGTCAAGCATGGTAACTTTAAAATGATTTATTCTCTAAAAACAACAGTGTTAAACATCTCCATCACAGGAGTATAGCTGGTTTGGTCGAATGACCAATTCAGGTGAAGTATAGATAAGAACTGCCTAAAATATCGATATCACAGATATCGTATATTTAGTTGTCTCAGCATTTGAACACAATATGGAAAATTTATATTCGTCTAGGAACACACCTGCATCCGTTGACGACACAATCTTTCACGCGGTATGCATTTGTGTTTAAGCTTCAGAAAAATGTTACATTGCTGAGAGATGCCAAATGCATCCTGTTATGATTTTGTCTGACTACAGCAAATCTCACGCTAGCTTCTTCTTCCAAAATGACATATTACGTCATGTGTTTTAAACATGTAATAACTAACTATTTCATATATATATATATATATATATATATATATATATATATATATATATATATATATATATATATATATATATATATATATATATATATATATATATATATAGATATATATATATATATATATATATATATATATATATATATATATATATATATATATATATATATATATATATATATATATATATATATATATATATATATATATATATATATATATATATATATATATATATATATATATATATATATATATATATATATATATATATATATATATATATATATATATATATATATATTGTTAGTAATGACAGTCATTGTGCCACCCTTCTATCAAACAAAGAACCCACCAGCAAGGACTTTGTCGGCCGGCCAAGAGTTTTGGGACCCTACCCAGTCTCACCCACCCCCCCAACCATCCTATACCAGTCTACTCCCCTTTGAGGTCTCATTTTTCAGCCATCTTACTTACCACGTGGCGATGTCAAGGTCCGAGGAGAAAGAGGAGGCCTAATGATGGGGGTGTCAGGACAAGTGACAAGGCCTGACCAATGGGACAACAGTCAGGCCAATCTCCCCCCGCCACTTGGGGGCAAAAGGGAGTTGAGTCTGCGTAGGAGCGGCTGGGGATCTTTCTTCTGAACTCAACCTCCTTGAGGGAAGGAACGACATCTTTCTTCGCCCTCAAGACATCAGGGAGGCAGGACCTCAGTTTACATATCCTCCACAAGGGAAGGAACCAGAGTCCTTTTTACTAAGGTAAGGTGTCTGATTTTGAGATTCTCAATATCCTTACTCAACCTCCCATCCCTTCCTTATCACATCCCATTTTTCCCTATCCTTTAAAGAAATCCTACCCACTGAACCTTGTATCCTATCCCCTATACCCAGACCACGTGTGCCGTTTAGTCCTAGTCTTAATCAATTCACCCTGTGACAGTGTTGATTCCCATGTGTAACGTTTAACTCCCTAAGCTTTACATCTTCATTTAATTTGCTTAAAGGTTTTAACCACACGACTTCATCGTGTTCCCAGCCGGTAGAAGTAAGTGTGCTGTTAATAATTCAATTTATTTCCCTTTCCAGGGAACGTGATTGCTGTGCTGGAGTTTCATCCACGGTCCACCAAACTCCATTCGAAGCTCCTCGTGGCCCAAATTAAAATAGTTATCTGCTGTGCTCCCCTTTTGTTTATTTCTATTTAAATATTATTGTAAATATATATATTTGTCGGTATCCTTTGTCTTATTGCCGACTGGCGACCTACTGTTATTATTTTTTTTGTTATGGCCCTTGAATCCCTTAAGCAAGGCCGGACTTGAACCAGTGGCCCGTAACAAACTGGCGACCGATGCCAGGGTTCGCTAAGACAGTAATTTCAATTTATTGTGAACAACGTAAAATTCCCATTTTTCTGTCTTTCGCGACTTGACGAACCTCAATTTCATTTCAAGTAAATTATATTATCACTGGAGTTGGAACCGTGGAAGAAAACAGCAAAAACATTCTAATTTCACTGTTAAAGTTTTGTGTTTATAAGTGCGTGTGTGCGCACCGCGAACCCTTTTGTTCTGAAAACCACGTGGTAGATTTTAGTCCTATTGTTTAGCGGGATAGCCAACCGCGTGAGAAGAATTTGTGTTCTGTTTTTTTAGAATGTTTATTATCACAGTGGTTAAAATTTCTCATTTATTAAATATATTGTGCATTACATGAATGTGTTATTTTGTGTTTAAAAAAAAAAAGTGAAGTGAAATTTACAAAATTTTAGGACAACAAACGTGGTAGACTAAAATCCGTGTTAATTTCCAGTGAGGCCTAATTCCTGTGTTGGTAACGGTAAGAACACGTGGCTTTCCTTATTTCGATTTTTTCTTTTGATAGTAAGGGTTTGTATTTTCATTTCGTTACTTTCGTGGGATATTATTTTTATGTTCATTTTTGAAAGGGATAATTTTCGCAGGATTGTGTAAAATTGTTAACTAAAGATAAAGGATTTACGATATCACATTCAATTTAATTCTTTATTTTTTCAGTCGGGGTATAGGATCATTTCGATGGAATATTTGGGAGTATAATTTCTTGAATTCATTTTTTTTTACTAAAGGGAAAGTATGTAAAGGGGTTGATGTTCTTAACAAAGCATTAAGCAAACTCAGTGGCATTGTTTGTTTTATTTAATTTATTATACTTTAAGCATAAATACAATCTTCGCTTTAAAGTCACAGAGTTGCAAGTAGTGGTGTTGCAAGAACGCAACCAAACATTTTTACAAATCCATTAATTTATGATTAGCATAGAGGGTCATTCATTGCTGTGATCCCATTTATTTATGACTAGCGTAGAGGGTCATTCATTGTTGTGATCCCATTTATTTATGACTAGCGTAGAGGGTCATTCATTGTTGGGATTCCATTTATTTATGACTAGCATAGAGGGTCATTCATTGTTGTGATTCCATTTATTTATGACTAGCATAGAGGGTCATTCATTGTTGAGATTCCATTTATTTATGACTAGCATAGAGGGTCATCCATTGTTGTGATTTAATTTTTATATGACTAGCATAGAGGGTCATTCATTGTTGTGATTCCATTTATTTATGACTAGCATAGAGGGTCATCCATTGTTGTGATCCCATTTATTTATGACTAGCATAGAGGGTCATCCATTGTTGTGATTCCATTTATTTATGACTAGAATAGAGGGTCATTCATTGTTGTGATTCCATTTATTTATGACTAGCAGAGAGGGTCATTCATTGTTGTGATTCCATTTTTATATGACTAGCATAGAGATTCACCCATTGTTTTGATTCCATTTTTTTAAGACTAGCATAGAGATTCACCCATTGTTGTGATTCCATTTTTTATGACTAGCGTAGAGATTCACCCATTGTTGTGATTTTTTTTTATGACTAGCATAGAGATTCACCTATTGTTATGATTCCATTTTTTTAAGACTAGCATTTAGATTCACCCATTGTTGTGATTCCATTTTTTTTAAGACTAGCATAGAGATTCACCCATTGTTGTGATTCCAATTTTTAAGACTAGCATAGAGATTCCCCCATTGTTGTGATTCAATTTTTTTTTTAGGACTAGCATAGAGATTCACCTATTGTTGGTATTCCATTTCTTTTATGACTAGTATAAAGGTTTACCTAGAGTTGTGATTCCATTTTATTTCGTCCAGCATAGTGTCACCCATTGTTGTGATCTCATCTTTCCCTGACTAGCCCAGAGGGTCACCTACTGTATAGTTGTGATTCAATTTTTTATTGTTTAGTACAGTGGTCATATATATCGTTACTTGTTTGGACGCATTACAACCGGACAGCCTAAGCTCACCCATTGTTGTGGCCCTGGTTTTCAAATTAGGCTCCTGTTCAATTACTTGCAAGGCTTACTATTTGGTGATAATTTTTTCTCAAAAGGCATTTTTCACAGCCTTTGTGCATTTTCCCCAGCTCCATCCTCATCCTTCCTTCCATGAGACTCTTGCGTAAGGCTAGAGCGTCTTTCCCCTCCGTGTAATTTCTTGCACGGTCAACATTGTACTTTGTGCGGTTGAGTTTGTTCTTGTCGCTGTCTCAACAAGAAATTAGCAAAATGACTGCTGGTGAGATCAGTGCATTTGTGGATTTGGCAGAACGATAAGGCTATGAGGGAGAAGCATTGCGAAGGTATGTGCGGGAGCTCATGAATGAAGACAAAGCCCGGAGAAGAACAGAGCAGGAAAGGATGCGGTATGAAAGAGAGAGAGCGTATGAATTAAAAATGCAGGATATGGACGCCCGATTGGCACAACTCAACCACTTGCCACCCCAACGCAATGTTGCTAAAGTCCAGCAGGACAATCTCAGGAAGGTCCAGTTCATGGAAGGAGTTACCAAAAAACTACCTACAGTGGAGTCCCCGGTGACCACGTCCCAGCTCAACAAGAAGTGCGGACTAAGGGCAGTGAGCAACATCGGACATGAGGGCTATGACCTGCGTTCGGGTCAAGAGCCCATGAAGGTGGTAGAGCAAGTGCCCTTCAGGCGCATGAAGGCTGCCAGGCCGGAGCCCAAAGCAGTGAGGATGCTTCCTGCAGGGGAAGATGAATGGCTTGGTGACATTGACCTTGGTGAGTTAGTTTGGCTAAGTGAGGAGGCCCAAGAGTCTTCCTCCTCCAGGAGTGAGTCTGAGCTTCGTACACCAGGAGTGAATTCTGGTGAAGGTGTGCTGCATCCTACCACAGGGGATAGAGCTGTTTCCAGCACCATGCCAGAAGTCTCAGAGGAGGGCCAGGAGTCTCCCCCTTCCAGAAATGAGTCTAAGCCTCGTACCCGAAAGAGCTCTCCAGCTAAAGCAATGATGCTTCCCACCAGGCCAGAGGTCTCAGAGGAGGACCGAGGGGAAACACCCATCATTTCAGAGACCACAAGGAGCCAAACAGAGCCCATCAGATTTCAGCTGTCGGACGAGACGCTGGAAAACTATGGGGAAGCTGCCGATTCAGACAAAGCAGAAATGATTACTTCTCAAAAGAGAACTTCCCGCAGAAGGATGGGGTGCTCCTCAGAGTCACCCGAGGCCCTCATGATCCTGCTGAGGCCCTGCGCCAGCATGTAGTTGTCTCCCGTAATTCCCGCTTGCCGGTGCTACGAATGGCCCATGAGGGACTGGGAAGGCACTCTGGAGTGAAGCGCACAACCCAACTGCTGCAGCCTCATTTCTTCTGGCTGGGCATGCAAAGGGGTGTTGAGGCTCCCGTAACCTCTTGCCATCCGTGCCAAGTCATCAGTAATTTAAAGCAGATAGTGCCGAGGGCATCGCTCCAACTCATCCCATCCATTAGTGCTACAGAACTGACACAATTCTTTTATTGGTATGGCTTCCTAGCCACATTTCAGAAGGAAGAAGGTTTCCACTTCATGGCAGAGGAGTCACGACCTCTGACCATACTCATAATTCATTTTTGGATTCACCAGGTGCAAGTAGGAACTCCCAACTGTGGGGTTTACTGGAATTTCTTCCAGACATGGGATAAACTACAAACTCAAGAGAAAGAGCTCTCAGGCATGGGCTCATCTCTTGAGCATCTTGGTTCCTATTGTGCTGACCATGTGTTCCCACAGACATTCCTAACGGACCATAACCATCTAACCTACTTGACTGAGCTACGTAATGGGAATAAAGGGCTCATGAGGTGGGGCATAGACCTCGAGAACTACAACTGGAAGGTCAAGCGCCTAAAGAACTCGAATGAGAGAGATGTGTTCTCCCGGCATTAGTGCCCAATGCACAGTGCCATGTCCATAGCGTAGCCCTAGTCAGTAGGTAAATCTAGTTTGTATGAAAAAAATATTAATTGGCCTCAGTGTCTCCCCAGGTAGATAAACTTGAGGAGCCATCTTGGCATCATTATTTACATTTTATTTATTTTTATTGATTTACTTTATCTTTT
>NC_090742.1:89260608-89283108 GCF_036898095.1 Palaemon carinicauda | reverse complement strand
ATACAATGAAACAGTGGTGCTGTAGGGAAATTAGTTGCACTAAAGGAAAACAAAATGTTCCTCATTAATCTCTTGGTTAATTACCGAAGATGAATAACAGCCAATGAATTCAATTGCTGAACCAATCACTCGGACTTGAAGTCTGATTGGTTTTAGTATTCAGGACGTGACACAGAATCCGTCTTTCGTTCGACCCTCCTATTTCAAACCTATAAATCATTATTCAAGAATGATTGTTTTAAGAGAGAGAGAGAGAGAGAGAGAGAGAGAGAGAGAGAGAGAGAGAGAGAGAGAGAGAGAGAGAGAGAGAGAGAGTGTGTGTGTGTGAACTTTATGAGTTTTGGTTACATTGAATCTACCCTGAAAATGATAAAAAGAAATATCAATGCACCTGTCTATTTTCCTTTCTTAAGCGTGTCTCATTTCTCATTAATCAGTTTTAATAGGAGGCCTATATTTTTTTTTCTTGATAAAGCCACAATTGATATTAAAAGAAAAGTAAATATTCGTCTATATATGTTGTGTTTCATCCAGGTATATGTTGAGCTAGTTCATTATCCTAAGGCTGAAGAGATATTTCATCTTCAACTTTCCCTGCTGTTTTCAAGATTTTGTCATCACACTCACAAAGAGAGAGAGAGAGAGAGAGAGAGAGAGAGAGAGAGAGAGAGATAATATCAATATGTTATTTTCCTTTCTTAATTTCTTATGTTATCAGTCACCATTATGCGAATGAGTCGTTACGTTAAAACTGAGAGCCGAGGAGCTTGCAACTAACTTTAATTCAACAGATAACGCATTTATATACAAGAGGTTCCAGACAAGAATGTCACAAAATTTAAAACAGACTTATTCGTGTAAAAGCAGGCTTAAACAGGTTATGTTAGCAGAGAGGGGGAGAGTGAGATATACAAAAGAAGCGAAAATACCGTTACAGTGTACAAGCGTGTGGGAAACACGTGGGGTACATGGATGATTGCCGGATAAAATGCCAATGGAGTCATTGAAGCGAGACATCAAAGCTGCTTAAAGGGTGCAAAGCAAATGTTCAATTCTTCTGTTGGCAGCGGAGTTGAAGACGGTTGTCTGATTTACGGTGAAGCCCAGGAGATCCGCTAACGGTGTCCATAATTAAGAGGTGATAGTGGTCTCCTGTCAGAAGCAATATGCTCAGGGATACCAAATCTCGTTATCCACCATAAGAGTAAGAAAGATGTACATGAGTTGGACGTAGCAGCTTCAATAAGAATGGTTTAGGCCAACAGGTGGAGTGATCAGTGACAGTAAACAGTTAATGTTGTACTTGCGATGTGAATAGCAACCATAGTATGTCGACACAAATATGGGGAAAAATGCTGAGGTTGAGGAAAGGTGCCCACTCCTGAATTTGTGTGTCAATATACTTTTGAAGTTTAGCAAGGAGAACAGGCGTGGACCTAATCCTTAGTATCCTTAATAATGCCATGACAAATGAACTTTTTCATCAATAGCTGTGCAGTAAAATAGCTCAAGGGATTAGTGTGGGAGCTCACAGACATTTGTATTTATCTCGAGTGCAAAAGATTTGATAACTAAAGTCATCAGTTAGTAGGAGAGGGATCCCCGAATGGTCATTCTTAAGTTTTGTCGTTGGTGCATTGAGTAGTGGCCCTCAAATCAGGATTAAATTGCATTTTGGAGTACATCTATCAAATCTGTGATAAAACATTCATTTTGGCACTATGATTACAGATGTGCAATTCTTAAATGGCTTAATTGGTGAAAAATGCATTTAAATAGGGCTCAAAGGGAGCTCTACAGTCCCATTTTAATCACAATTTGAGTACATCAATGAAAGTTTGTGGAAATATACCTTAGAGCTTCCTGATGAAGGATCAGTAATTCTTAAGGGTCTAATTTGGTGTAAAACCCATTTAAGAGCGACCTAAAGAGGGCGCTATTTTGTTCGTCATGTAAAACACGTCTTATGTATATTAAGGAAACTGTAGAAATACCATTTAGACCTTCCTGATAAAGGATCAGTAGTTCCTAAGAGACGAAGTTGGTGCAAAACCCAATTAAGAATGGCCTAAAGAGGGTGTTATTATTGGCATATTTAAATGGCCTATATTCTCTTTGTTTAGGCCTATATATTCACCAATGTCACCTCATCTACATGGTCCACAACACTGTACTTTGAGCTCTTCTGTTTATCTTATCACTACCGTTGTTTCGCTGAACATATAAGCAATAAAACTTTATCTTATCACTACTGTTGTTTCGCTGAACATATAAGCAATAAAACTTTAGAACCATAGCACTAATTGTAACTTTTCTTTTCAGGAGGTTGTGATTATAAAAATTAGAGTTGCATAATACCTGCATACTTTGCTTTGTATGAAAGTTAGAGAGTTAAGAATGGTCTAAACTGATGTTTATATTATTGTCTTTGGCTGAGTAATCACAAATTTTGTAATATTTAGAATTAAGTTTAAATTTTGATAACCTACTATCATATTGAGATCTTTTGTGAGTTTTTTGCGGTTATTTTAAAACTTAAGGAAAACTCATAACAGAATCAGGACGACCAGACATACAAATAGAGACTGGGGTCCTTACACCGTTCTTTGAAAGGAAATACATATACAGGAGAATAGAGGACTGAGCTGGTGATAAATGCAGACCTCTTTGAGAAATGTTAGAAAGAGTATTCTGAATTCACCAAGGCAACTGCATCAGGATATCACAGATACATTGCAAAGTTCCGGATGATGAATGTGGAGTACATTACCAGGTTTCACCAACTCGAAAGAGATATCCAGACTAATAACATCAAGCTCTCTCTCTTCACACTGACACTGATTATTGGCCTGCTCTTCGCCATAGGCCACATTAACTATTTCTGGTGGTAAACAAAATACCAAATGGTGTTATTGAACATTGATGCAACTCATCACGGCCTTAGAGAGATACTTAATCAGGGTGTATTCACAGTGGGAAGGACAGAACATGATTTCAGCAGAATTCCTGTAGATTTACAGCTACAGTGGAACCTCTACATACGATTGCCTTTACACACGATTGTTCCAGCATCCAAAATAAAATTTGATAAAATTTTTATCTCGACACCCGAAGTCATGCTCCAACATCCAACATAGACCATACGCGCAGAATTTTCTCGAAGCGTCGGTTGTAGTTTCGTGCTCACGCCGGTAGATGGCAGCACGTCGCAGGGACGCCATTGAGCGTCGCATGCTCAGTTCTCTGTTCTTGTGCGCATCGTGTGGTTGTCCTCTGTTCAGTCCTTTATTAACAGTGCTTATTATCTTCCTTTTCTCATGTTTCATTTTTGATTTTACGTATAATCATGAGTCCTAAGAAGTTTAGTTTCGGTACAGGTATTAGTAGTGGTGAAAAGAGGAAGAAGTCAATGCTTTCCTTAGAATTGAAGCAAGACATTATAGAAAAACATGAGCACGGTGTGCGTGTGAATGATATGGCTAAACAATATGGCCCAATTACATCTATGATCTCGACGATCATCAAGCAGAAGTCAGCTGTTAAAGCTGTCAAACCATCGAAGGTGATCAACATTATTTCAAAACGCCGCAGCCCTACCCTGGAAGAGATGGAACGCCTTTTGTTGATATGGATAAAGGACAAAGAGATTGTTGGCGATACGATCACTGAAAAGATCATTTGTGAGAAGGCCAGCGCTATCTAATGTGACTTGAAGGCGGCAGGCTCTGGGGATGACGGGGGGGGGGGGGAATTCAACCGATCTTACGACGGTGGAATTTAAAACGTCTTGCGCTTGGTATGAGAAATTTAAGAGACGGACTGGGATTCATTCAGTTGTTCGGCACAGAGATGGTTCAAGTTCGAACACAAAGGCTGCAAACGATTTTGTCAAGAAGCTCAAAAAGATCATGGAGGATAAAGGCTACATTAGAGCAGCAAGTTTTCAATTGTGATGAAACCGGTCTGTTTTGGAAAAATATGCCTAGTCAAACATACATCACTGCCGAAGAGTAAAAAATGCCTGGATATAGGCCTATGAAGGATCGGTTGACTCTTGCCCTATGTGCCAACGCCAGCGGGGACTGCCAAATAAAGTCGTTTTTGGTTTATCATTCCGAAAACCCTAGGGCACTTAAGGCACACAGAGTCAAAAAGGACATGCTGCTGTTTTCTGGCATGCTAATTCTAAAACTTGGGTTACTAGGCATTTCTTTGTTGAATGGGTAAACCAAGTTTTTGGCCATGCTGTCAAGAAGTATCTTTAGGAGAGGAATTTGCCTTTAAAGCGCTTGCTTTGCTTGGATAATGCTCCTGCTCACCCCCCAGGGCTCGAAGATGATATCATCGTCCAGTTCGAGTTCATCAGAGTGCTGTATCTTCCACCGAACACCACCCTTATCCTATAGCCCGTGGACCAGCAAGTCATTTCTAATTCTAAGAAGCTCTACACCAAGCACTTATTTAAGCAGTGCTTTAATGGCACGCAAAGCACCAACTTAACTTTGGGTGAATTTTGGAGGAGCCATTTCAATATTGTGCACTGCTTGAAAATATATGGATCAGGCTAGGCAGGGAGTAACTCGATGGACACTGAATTCAGCTCGGAAGAAGATTTGGCTTGATACCATTTCTCCCAGAGATTTTGTAGGTTTTGGCCCCGAGCCTGAACCTGTGCTTGCCGTAGAGGAAGACGTAGAATAGATTGTATCCCTTGGCAAGTCCATGCGTCTGCAGGTCAATGAAGATGACATCACCGAACTCGGCAAGGAGCATCATGAAGAGCTCACCACCGAGGAACTCAAGGAGCTGTATGCCATGTAGGATGATGAGTTCCAAGCGCAGTTGAGTGAGTCGGAGGACATTGAGGAGATAGAGCACATCCTAAGTTCGGCTGAAATAAAAGAGATGTTACAACATCATCAACATGTGGTTGATTTCATTGATAAGTATCACCCACAGAAACTTCAGGTTTGCCATGTAGTTTCACAATTTGACGATGTCTGTTTAACCCATTTCAGAAAAATTCTCAAAAGCCGTACCAAGCAACTTTCTCTCGATAGTTTTTTTTAAAAATCTGACAAACGATCTAGTGATCGTGATGAAGAGAAAGAAAGTAAAGCAAAGAAAACTAAGATGGAATGGAGTGAAACTGATGAAAATTAATCATAAGAAAAATGTGAAATGATATAAAATATAAAAAATAAAATAATATATAAACTAAGTAAGGTTAAAGTTCATGGAGTGTAAGTTTGAGTAAGTTACGGTACGTTATCGCAATCACCATTTCTATCTCCTCACCGACCGTCCGTCTCCTCCTGCGTAGCAAAGCCTACACTTGTGTTGGCCAGTCTCTAAGGGAAAGTGACAATAAAAAACCCTTTTTTTATTTATCATTTCTTTATAATTATTCTTTTTTACATCTCTCTTATAAAATGCAATTGTATTATTGCTATGTGTAATTATGTGTAGTAATTTATTAAGGAGTTATCATAGGTTTTTGGGCTTTAGAACGAATTATATAAATTATAGTGTATTCTTATGGGAATATTCGCCCGAACATACGATCGTTTTAACATACGAACCAGGTCCCAGAACGAATTAAGATCGCATGTAGATGTTCCACTGTAGAACAAATTATCAATGCCGATGCCACATCTCGACTGACAGGAAGCACCTCTTTCACTAATGACTACTCTGCTCACCTCAGATGGAGAGTTCATTAGTCAGCAGCAAGAGATGAAGAATTGACTAACAAAGAAGATGTGACTACAAAATTTAGACCAAGACGAATTCAACGTGACAATGAGAATCTTCAGAAAATTATCAAACAAATCTTAGATATGAACAATCGATTTGAAACACGGGAAGCTTCAGAGGTATTGTATAATATTTCCACAGGAAAAGGCACCAATGATGAAATCCCTGAAAGCCTCCTCTATGTACCAACCAAAGAACACAACATCTAAATATGTCTGAAAGTCCAATAAAGAAAGAAAAGCTGGAAACCTTAGTAGATGGCTGTGCAAGCAATCGTCAGACAAAGAACATGAAAGTTGCAGTGCTTAAAGGATCACGTGATCTGATAGGACGTCTCCTTGTATTGTCTACCAAGAAGAGACTTGACGTGCAGCATATTCTCCAGTACCCATTGATCCCAATACCCCTGTCTTGACCAGACTTGAAGAAATAATGGCCAAGACCGATAAGAGCGTGTTCTTTAATACCCTGAAAGTAAATTGAAAGGTCTTGAACAGCAGCCAAAGCAGGTCAGTGCTTACATCATAGATGGACATTTCCTCTTACATACCTTTCCACCAAATTTGTCCCCCACATACAGAGAACTAGCAAGAAGTATTCTTACCCAGAGTTTAACATCAGCCAAATGCATTCACATAGCCTTTGATAACTCTCCACAGACTTCAATTAAGGACACTGAAAGAGACAGGTGGGGATCTGACAACAGAACCTTCATCATCACAGGGTCAGAGCGGAGACGAGTGCCAAGAAGCAGTTACCTCAGTTTCTTGCCAATAAATGGCAAGAGTCTTCATATGCTTTAATTTCTGGGGATTGTGAAGACTTCCTAGATATCCAAGGGGAATGTTATAAGTTCCAAGTGACAGAGGGTATGATACAGCGAAACACAGTAGTTCGATTATTCTTTACCAGCTGACCGTGAGAATTGACACAGTGGTCACGGCATACAGATATTGCAGTGATAATATTGTACCACTGCAATTACTTTCAGTCAACATTGTGGATGGATATTAGAACAGTTTCAAAGAGCAATTGTCATTAAGTCAGCCTGACTGCAAAATGGAAGGAACTAATACCAGATCGTTTTACAGCATTGCCAGCTTTCCATGCCTTCACGGGATCAGAGTATATTCAGTGTTTGTTAGGTAAGGTAAGGTCAGGCCTCTCCAAACTCTAGAAAAGTAACCTAACTATCTGAATATCAGAAGACTTTCAGAGAAATGGCAATGGAGTCTAGAGTTTCTTGCAGGACAAAAGAAGCTCTGCAAAGGTTCACAGCCACAATGTATGGAGATGACGATAGAGCAAACACTAGACTGAATGGATGGAGGTATGAGAAGTTTATGAAGACATGGACCAAATGGAAATGGAAAACACCTACTAGCCAAAATGAAGGGCATAGATGCAAGTGGACTACTATCTTGCGAAGATGAGCTCAGTCCTTACATGAGGCGTGCCTCCTTTGTTGCTAACAACAAAGAGCAGATCAAACTCATATAGAGCAGCATCCCTCTGAAGAAAATGGCTGGCAGTTGGTTGATGGCCATAACAAACCAGTTTGATTCGAAGGGGAGCAACTCCATGAATGCCTTATCCCAGAATCAGAGGATTTAGAAGCATTGGTCAATGATCAGGATGTCTTGGACATTGCATCTTCAGATGAAGATGGATGTTGGATTAGGATAACTAAAATCTTTTTGCAGAAAGGCAGGCTGTGATGATAATTAACTATACCAGTAAATACTAGTTAAATTCATGATTATAAGCATATTCAAATATCTTTTCCTAAGAGAGAGAGAGAGAGAGAGAGAGAGAGAGAGAGAGAGAGAGAGAGAGAGAGAGAGAGAGAGAGAGAGAGAGAGAGATTCATCAGCATTTTCAGTGCTTCATCTCATAAACTTTAACAATAGATTTATAGGAAATGTGATACATCTCTGTGTACATTAACTAATATGAGTGTGTCTATCAAAAGGTAGTTTTGGTTTCAAAGAGAATAATCACTTACAAATATAAATGTTAGTGCCTGGTCAACCCCTGTATGCATATTATCAGATACTAATGTTTTACCCTACTACCTTGCAAAAGGTGTGAAACATTAGATTTAAAAAAAAAATAATTCATGAATTAAATAAGCTAGATATTAAATTATGATATCCGTGTAAAAACCATAAATGAACATTGGCACATATTGCATATCACTCATCACTAGTACACCTTTTCTTGTATTCACTCTTCATAGGTGCACCTTTTCTTGTATTCACTCTTCACCAGTGCACCTTTTCTTGTATTCACTCTTCACCAGTGCACCTTTCCTTGTATTCACTCTTCATCAGTGCACCTTTTCTTGTATATGCTCTTCACAAGTGCACCTTTTTTTGTATTCACTCTTCATCCGTGCACTTTTTCTTGTATTCACTCTCACCAGTGCACCTTTCCTTGTATTTACTCATTACCAGTGCACCTTTTCTTGTATTTGCTCTTCACCATTGAACCTTTTCTTGTATTTGCTAGTCACCAGTGCACCTTTTTTGTATTTGCTCTTCACCAGTGTACCTTTTCTTGTATTCACTCTTCACCAGTGCACCTTTTCTTGTATTCACTCTTCACCAGTGCACCTTATCTTGTATTCACTCATCAGCACCGTACCTTTTCTTATATTTGCTCTTCACCAGTGCACCTTTTCTTGTATTTACTCCACCAGTGCACTTTTTCATGCATTCGCTCTTCACAACTGCACCTTTTCTTGTATTCGTTCTTCACCAGTGTACGTTTTCTTATATTCGCTCTTCACCAGTGCACTTTTTCTTGTATTTGATCTTCACCAATGTACCTAAAGATGTATTCACTCTTCACCAGTGCTCCTTCTCTTGTATTCATTCTCACCAGTGCACCATTTCTTGTACTCACTCATCACCAGTGCACCTTTTCTTGTATTCACTCTTCACCAGTGCACCTTTTCTTGTATTCACTCTCCACCTGTGAAGCTTTTCTTACATTC
The DNA here is from genome assembly GCF_036898095.1 of Palaemon carinicauda. Lineage (NCBI taxonomy): Eukaryota > Metazoa > Arthropoda > Malacostraca > Decapoda > Palaemonidae > Palaemon > Palaemon carinicauda. The sequence goes on along the minus strand of NC_090742.1, from coordinate 89,274,353 downwards.
ACTCATCACCAGTGCACCTTTTCTTTTATTCGGTTTCCAACAGTGCACCTTTTCTTGTATTCGCTCTTCACCAGTGCACCTTTTCTTGCATTCACTCATCACCAGTGCACCTTTTCTTGTATTCACTCTTCACCAGTGCACCTTTTCTTGTATTCACTCTTCACGTGTACTTTTTCTTGTATAAATAAATACTTAAATTTATAAATTTGCAGTTCCTTTGTTCTTATATATTATATAAAACAAAGATTTCCAGTTTTATTCATGGTACATAGAGAGGTCATGGCGCTAGATAATATACCTCAATCCACCATGAGCTAATATTGCAGTCTCTTTAGGTCGTTCTTAAAAGGATTATGCACCAACTGCGACTCTTAAGAACTGCTGATCCTTCATCAGGAAGCTCTAAGGTGTATTTCCGCAAACTTTCATTGATGTATTCCAATTGTGATTTAAATGTGACTGTAGCGCCCCCTTTGACCCCTTCTTAGATGCGTTTTGCACCAGTTGCGCCATTTAAGAATGGCACATCTGTAATCACAGTGCCAAAACAACTTTTATCACAGGTTTGATAGAAGTACTCCAAAATGCAATTTAAACCTGATTTGGAGGCTAACAGCATAACTTAAGAATGACCATTCGGATATCTCCATCACACTAACCGATGACTTTAGCTATCAAACCTTTTGTACTCGAGATGTGATACAAATCTATGTAAGCTCCCGGAGAAGATGTGAAAGGCCATGAATGAAATTAAACACCTGTTGGTACATGGGAGCAAGTGTCCATGGTCGTGGTCTATCACTACTGTACCACCTATGTGTCACACGATCGTACATAGTAACAACCTTTTTCTTTTTTTTATATATTATCCTTTGTATATTTACTCTCCTCTCGCACTGACATCAACTTGGTACATTTCTTCGTGTGGCAAAGAAGACTGGCTCTCCATTGATCGTCTAAAACCTGCTCATCTCCAACCAGAAGTCCAGTTCCGCATCAAGGGCGTGACTCGCTCAACCACCAAAGCAGATTATGTTCTCTCGGTGATACCCGAGGACACCTTCCTGGAAATCTCCAACTAGCTTTGTGAACAAGGAGACACCCCAATAGCGTATGACGGCCTCAAAACATACCTTCTGCAGCAGTACTCACCGTCGCCAGCCGCCTGTATAGCAAAGCTTTTTCAGCTCTTTCAACAACCATTGAGGGACCAAAGAGCTTCGCTGGCCCTCAGTATCGCTCGCCTGCAACCTGCTACAGACAGCTCTCCTCATGAGGTGAACCTACTCCGTGCCCTTTGGGTACGCCGTTTACCCAAAACTGTACGCTCTGCCATTCCCGATGTCAATAGGTTACCCATAAAAGACTTGATAACCAAAGCCGACGGCCTTATGGACAGCCACTGCATGACCTTCAAGACCTCCATCAACGCCTCCACTCCTGACGAAGAGGACACCTATTCAACGTCAACCAAAGCTAACGTGAATGCCATAGGACACACACGCCTACCCCATGACTTGCCAGAGCGGCGAGAAAGCCACCCATCACCAACCACTCACTCGCGCCCCAACCAATGACTTCTACAGCCACTTACTGCCTCCCACCGGCTGCAGTTTTGCTACTACCACTCCAGCTTCGGGGCTGCTGCGAAGAAATGTGCCAAGTTGCTGTCAGCGCGAGGGGGAGCGAAGATACAAAGGATAATATATAAAGAGAAATGTCGTTACTATGTACAATCGTGTGCCACACGGGTGGCACACTACTGATGTCACAGAGGAGGGTGGCGTTGGAGTCGTCGAGAGGGAAGTCTTCACAATGGAGGGATGTGCAAGATTTACTCTGGATATTTTCGTTGGGCTTCTGCGAAGGCAAACTGCAACCAACGGGCTTCTTGACAGAGTGCAATTGTATTCAGCTATGACAGAGAGATGTTGGCATTGACGGGCAGACCAGGGGTGGGACTGTTGAATGAAGTCATGCACCAGAGGTATGTGGCCCGTGTGAATGATGATGGGCTTTCCTTCTAAGAAGTGGCGAAAGTGATGGACAGCCAAGTGTACGGCCATTAGTTCGTGGTCGAAGGTAGTGTAGCTGGATTCCACCTTGGACAGTTTTCTACTGAAGAAGATCAATGGGTGGGGCAAACCGTTGACCATCTGCTCGAGTACTTCACCAATAGCAATGTCGTTGGTGTCAGTGAAGAAAAGAAGAGGGCCATGTGGCACGGGAAGAGTGAGAGCAACAGGAGTTGATAGGGTATTCTTTGCGTTGCAGAAGGCCGTTTCTTGATGGGAGTCGCACTTCAGGTTTTTTGGCTTATCCTTGGGGGAGGCATAGAGGGGGACAAGAGTGGTGGTGATAGCTGGTTGGCAGGAAATGGTGATGATAGTTGATCATACACAAGAATTCTTGCAGTGATTTGACGGTTGAGGGCGTGGTGAAGTTCTGAATGGCTGCTACCTTCTCAGGAGAAGTTGGACTCCTTTAGGAGTGATGCAGTGCCTAAGAACGATACTTCAATGGTGCTAAAGGTACACTTGTCATTCCGGACTACAGGGCCATTCTGTTGTAGGTGGTTGAGCATGATGCTAAGTGATGGAGGTGTTCCTCATTGAAGAAATAGAACACAAGTATGTCATTCACATAAGATACTCAGAAGAGGATGTCACCTAAAAGGCCATCCACGAGGTGTAAAGTTTCCTCAGCATTACGAAGGCCAAAACAAGAGTAACTGAAGGTTTATGTACCGAATGGGGTGGTAATGGCAGTCTTGGTGAAGCCTTTTGAGTTCATGGGCACCTGATAATTGATAATACCGCTCCAGGAGATCGAGTATGGGGAAATCATTTGCTTTGTGCCAGTAGGATGTCAATCGGTAATGTTTGGGAGGGGATAGTTATCCGGTTCTGTGTCAATGTTCAGCTGCCTGTAATCCCCACACAGATGCAGGAAGCAGTCTCTCTCCAGGATGATGTGTAAGGGTGACGACCATGGGCTTCAGGCCTTTTGGCAAAGGCCTGTTTCTTCCATTTCGGTGAATGTTTGTGTAGCGGGTGCCAAACGATCCGGTGCCAGACGCCTGAACCTGACAAACACTGGGGTCCCCATCGTCTTTATATGGTGATAAATTCCGTGTTTTGGGGGAACCGTGGGTGTTTGGTGAAGTTTTAGATGGAAGACTTCTGAGTATGACGTGAGGAGGCAATCGTAGGCATCCATGGGTGCGCTGATGTGGATAGCGAGGTTGGAGTGGATGGTTGAAGAGGTCTCAACGAGTAAGAGTCTACGTTGACTTACCATTAGTGAGCAACATCAATCTAGAGATGGAAATTTGAAAGGAAATCTACACCGAGTATTAGCAATGTGATGTCAGTTATGAGAAACTTCCCATGATATTTAGTACTTCCAAATCATAATGCGAGAGCCTTATAGCCATAGGTAGAGATTGCAGATTTGTTGGCTGCTACCTGCTGGACATCAGCAGGCTTAGATAGACTACATCGTGTCCTGTAGAGTGGCCTGGGTAGAAGAGAATGGCAAGCACCCATGCCTACGAAAAATCTTACGTCAGTACCTTCATCATGTAAAAAGAAAAGATTATAGTCAGGGGAAACCATCGTCCCAAGCGATGACCTACTTACAAGTTTTTTGGCAACTAACAACTGTTCGTACATTTCTTCACAACAGAGTGGTAGTAGCATCACTGTGGCCAATAGGGGTCATTAAGTGGCTGTAGAGGTTGTTGATCGGGGTATGAGCGAGTAGCGGCCTAAGTGGTTGGTGGGCAGCTTTGTCGCCGCTCTGACATATCATGGGGTGAGCGATTGTGTTCTACCACATTCACCTCAGCATAGGTCGATGTTGAATAGTTGTCCTCTTCATCAGGAGTGGAGGAGTTGATGGAGGTCTTGAAGGTGAAGCGGCTGTCCATAAGGGCGTCGAGTTTAGCCATCAAGTCCTATATTGCCAAGGTATCAACATCGGGTATGGCAGTGCGTACTGGTTCCGTTAGGCATTGTACCTAAAGGGCACGAAGTATGTCCATCTCTGCGGAAGGTTGCGGACGACCAGTACTGGTCATTTCCCCGAGAGTGAGTGAAGCCTTTCGGTCCCCAAATGGTTGTTGAAAGAGCTGAAAAAGCTTAGCTATACGGGCGGCTGGTGATGGTGAGTCCTTCTCCAGGAGTTATGTTTCAAGGGTGTTGTACGCTAATGGGGTTTTCCTTGGCACGAGAACACAGTCTGCTTTGGTACCTGAATGAGTCACGCCCTTAATGAGAAATGGGATCTCGGCACACTGAAACCAGCCAAGTGCCTCTCTACTAACAAAGGGGGGTATAATCCTTGGTGTGGCATTAATAAAGGAGCCAGGGTCAGGGGACACCATCTTCAAACAGTAATGCAACTGACTTATTTCAACAGATAACAAGTTTATATACTAGAGGTTCCAGACAAGAATGTCACAAAAACTCAAACAGACATATTCATGTAAAGTCAAGCATAAACAGGTTCTGTTAATAATGAGGAGAGATCGGGAAATACAAGAAAAAAGAAAATACCATTACAGTGCAAGAGCTTGTGTGAAACACGTGCGGTACACCATCTGCAATGTATGAGCGCACTTACCTTAAAAGTAATTTCTTTTTAAAGACTTTAGTGTGTGATCTTTTGAGAATTTCCCTAAATAAGAAAATAAAAACTGGTACCTATGTTCACGAAAAAGTCAAAAGATAGCATCTTACTAGCTTCCTCCAAGCTTTAGTACCTTATGAAGAACACAACAAAAAAAAATTAAAAAGAGGATTTCTATGTTTGTAACCAAGCCCAATAATTTACAGGACACTATCAATTTTCATTAAATTAAAGGTGACTATGGGCAGAGTTACTGTTATTACACTGTGAAAACTAATAAGACAGGGAAGCACCTAAGACATATTTTCTCTCAGAATACTGCACCTACCATAAAGACAGCGGCTGTCTTAAATGAGATCTTTATCCCCTATATACCCAATGCTCGCTCACAAAGATCAGCTGTGGAGTTTATTGAATTATTACAGAAATAAGGACCCGAAGAAGGTATTGCCCCTCCTGATGTGTAGAGTCTCTTTATATACATCCCAAGAAAACCATAATCATAATAATAAATCAACAATGCACATCCAATATAGAACCAAACTCAAATAACAAGATGCCCTGATAGAGAGTTTAATGGCCAATACCATTGAAACCCCATGCCTCTGTCACCTCGAGGAACTATTCACATAAATATATTGTTTAGCCATGAGACCCTTCTCATGGAACTCACTGTGAATATGTATATGGTTAACAATGGAGAAAAGACCTTGAGCCAACACAAAAAGCCAAAAATTTACAGATGGTATATTAATGATATACCTTTAGAACAAAAAACCATATTGATGCAATCGAATTAGCTGACACAATCGACAGAAATTCCATGCTCCATTTAGCAACAGAACACAGCCAACAGAACACCCAGCCTTTTATCGATATCTTAGTTGAACAACGAGATAACTTGTTCAGGGCACCAGCCACCCGTTCAGATACTACCACTAGAGAGTTATGAGGTCCTTTGACTGGCTAGATTACAGCTTAGACTTTGTAACAAGACCAACCTAGTAGCATCCCTAGTGATGAGAATCTTTACTGTCCCCAGAGGACGTAAAAAAGCATGTATAAATATATTTTTTATGGCCTGAGGAGTTTTGTCAATCTCTCATAAAAGACAACATATGACATACTACCATGGCACTCTGAAGAGGTATTATGCATTACAGAAATCAGGTGGCCATACGCAAAAATTACATCAATATCCACAACCGAAAAACCGCTATGAAAGAACTGATTTAAAGAATGAAGATCTCCTGCAAGGAAACTACCTAGAACTAACTTATAGCTGAAACTATAAGTATCGATACCACCATAAGTTGACCTTCGCCAAGATCCTAGCTTTCCAGAGAGTGCTAAGCATCGGAGCTGCTATGGCCAAGTGCCTCTACCCTGGTTTGATCCCTAAAGCAGAGCAGTCTTGACTCCGCGACGTGAAGGTCAGCTCAACTGGTGGTGTCTGTATAAATTCATTACATAATTCACACAAGCGAATGACCTTGTGTTCTTGTATGTGTGTGTGTGTGTGTAATCGGTTGTATATAAGCTACTCAGTCACCGTCTAATATTTAAAGGATCCTCCACCATAATTTGCAACATGCACTAAATTTCAGCTAGATCTGTATTAGGGAATTTAGTAGTCACAGGTCTTTTCAGTGGACAGAATTGCTAGAAAGGGAGTAGAATCTTTTACATATATTGTAGAGAGAGTAATGGGCCTAAAACTCTACCCTAAAGAAAAGCTGATATTAAATTTCTATATTTAATTTGGTGTCCATCAACAACTACTCTTCAGAATTTGATGTTAAAAAAATCAACAATGAGACTAAGGACAGACCCCCTACTAAAGAAAGACCAGCTTTCCCCTTGAGTTTAAAAAAAAAAAGACCTCATGTACAGCATTAGAAATATACACAAGACATTCTCAAACTTATTTTTTTGCTAAAATAAAGTTCGAAAACTTAAGAAAACAGTTAGATGCAGAGGATTTGGAATGAATGATGTAGGGCCAAATAAATTTTCCTTTTTTTATACAAAGACTACTGATTTCTTAGTTCCTAAGTTTCTGCTATTTTTGACAAGTTAGGGAGAAGAGGTTCATTTACAAATGGTTGGAAAATTGATAATGATATTTCATTAGGTATATTTGTTTATGGTAGCTCTAACCCATCTGATTACTACCCAATTTCCATAACTCCAATATTATCTTAAGCTTTTTAACGTCCTTTTGGCAAAACGTATGAATAGACATGCTGAAGGTAAGTGTAAGGGTATGTTCTCTGATTGGCAATTTGGCTTTCGTAAAGACCGTGGAGCATGTAGTTCCTTATTACAATCTCCAATGATTACAGTCATCAAAGCTGTATGATTTGCCTTGATTTTAGTACCCCCTTTGATTTTTTTAATCATGAGGAACTTGGTTTCAAAATCAAACAGTTGTGGGTAGGTGGGTAATTTCTTAGTATCATTACTGAATTTTGAGTAATACATTGCAAAGAATTGTTGATGGGCACCATTAATTTTCATACTATATACTTTTCATACTATTCACACATGATATGTTGTTTGGCCTAGAAAACCACCTCATTGGGTATGCAGATTATGCTACTCTCTTTGCACATTTATGTATCCTGAATGTAGGTCTGACATTGCTGAATCCCTTAATATGTCTGTAGCTAAAATTTGTACATGGTGCAAATTATGCTGCATGAAGCTTAACCATAACAAAACTCAAAGTATGATTGTAATTAGGTCGTGGACAGTGGTCCTTCAATATCCAGATCTCTGTATTGATAATGTTTCTGTAACTCTATTCGACTCTTAAAACTTTAGGTACGATTCTTGATAGCAAGTTGACTTTTGAGAACCCGATTCACTCTGTTCCTTCTTCAATTGCATAAAAATTTGGGTTCTCGAGAATGTCTTCTAAGCCTTTCAATGATCAATCTATTATGAACAGGTGTTTTAATTCTTCAATTTTGCTTTTTTTCGAGTATTTTTCTCCTTTAGCTGCCGAATATCATCGTAATTTGGTGGACAAGAACTTGCGGTCAATTAAAATTCTTAATCCTCATCTAGATATTAATTTCTGGCACAGTCATTCTTTTACTTCCTTATACATGTTGCATACCTTTTTCTTTCATAGCTCTGACCATCCTTTGCATACAGATCTTCCAAGACAGTATCCTTCTGTATTTAATACCAAACATGCAGTTAATTTTATCAGTCATGCCTTCTCCATCATAAGGCTCAACATTTCACTACATTCTAAAGTTTTATTCCGGCTATGACTAGATTGTGGAATAATATTCCTAAACAGGCAGTTAAATCGTTGGAACTTCAAAAGTCAAAATTGAAGCGAATGTTTTATGTTGAAGAAGCTGACAAAAATCTCTGTTCATGTTTTATATATGGTAGATAAATTTCCATGTTATCACTGTTCTTAAAATATTTCGTAATAATTTTTCATTACTTCTCATGTGGTTCATTTATTTCCTTATTTTCTTTCCTCACTTAGCGACTTGGCTATTTTTCCCTTCAAGAGTCCTTTGGCTTATAGCATCCAGCTTTTCAAATTGGGTTGTAGCTTAGGTAATAATAATAATAATAATAATAATAATAATAATAATAATAATAATAATAACACTTGTGGGCAAGGATATCTGCATCTTGAAGATATGGTGGTCAAATAATCCGCAGAATACCGAGGGTTTTGAGAATGTCACATCTGGCAGTAAATGTCATGAGTTGTAAAAGAGATTGACCCGTCACTTAGTGACCTGTACATAGTTATTGGATTGTGGAATATCAAATGGAATATGAAGAGCACAAGTCACCAAGAAGATAGGAGACTTGCAACCAATATATGCGGCACACCCGATGAGCAGTCTGTAAGCAAAAATCAATGAACTGACACTCGCGTCTACAGTGGTCATCCTTATTTGAATCAAGGCAGTAGATGCGTATGTACCACATTTGGTATGGCTGTAATATTGTATTGGGTCAAAGATAGAATTATAAACCAGGTCACATGATAAATGTTTTCTTACAAATTACCCAGAGGTCTTTCATTTACTGGAGCAAAACCAGTATTCCTAGCACTGTGATGGGTTTCGAGGCTAGTCTTGTTCAGTGAATTATTTTTCTTAACACTCGCTTATCATTGACACATAAACAACAGTTTCTCAGATATCTAAAAGTAGATTTACTCCATCATGAAATAATCTTATTTTGGATAGTCTTTTATACAATTTTTACGAATTTAATTTCAGGAGAACTTGGGCCTCTTCCATCTTGTGTGTCGAATCTTACTCGTTCATGGGAGGGGGGGGGGTGTGCTTCCTCCTTGGAGGTTTTCGATGACTAAGGGATATTGAAATTCTATACTTTTGCCAATATTTTTCGTACCATTGACTCGATACTTTCAGATCTAAATATAGCGCATTTGAGTTAGAGAGAGAGAGAGAGAGAGAGAGAGAGAGAGAGAGAGAGAGAGAGAGAGAGAGAGAGAGAGAGAGAGAGAGAGAGAGAGAGAGAGAGAGAGACTGTTTTTCAAGCCCTCTTTTACTACTGTCCAACAGTACATAGAAATCGATTATTCGTAACTTATAGTTAACACGTCGATGACTCAGAGCTTACTATATACTGTCGAGCAACTGTTATATCTTACAGGTACACATTCAAACATACACTCACATGTAACCAAACAGAAACCATAGAGATTTGTATATTTCTGTTTTTCGTGATAAACTTTAAAAGGAGAGTATATCATATGGATGATGTACTTCAAGTAGCCTATAGTTTAATAGATATGGAATCAATTACAACTGTTTTTTGTTTTTGTATAGGAATAGATTCTACATATTCAATATTTGACAAATTACTATTAAAACTCTCTTGGTAATGATTTTACTTGGATTGTGTAATTAGTAGCTACAATAGAACTTTTATACGTATAGACGTGAAACAATATTTTTTTTAGTTTTATTAAATCTATGATGGCGATAGTAGGAAAAACAAATATAAACAATGAAAACCTTCATATATGTACAAATATAATCATGCGAAGAAAAATTTATTAATTTGCGTCTTTTTATTTTCGTTGATAAAGATTTTTTTTTATATATATAAGATATGTCTTTTATGAATTGTTCTCTTTATCATTCACCTATATCATAAGATACTAGTCTCAGTATTTTTGTAATTATTATAAATCTCCCTTTCATTTGAGTTTATAATAGTGACCTTTTTTCCAAGAAAATGCAAGACTTTGACTGAGGTTTAAAGACTCAGGGATACTTACATGTTTGAATAAAGATAGACAGTTCTTTTTTGTATCCCAGAACCTTCGATAGCTATGGGTCTTGGTCATTCAAATTGGAGCGATGAACGGAAGAAATATTTCTTGGTGATCTACTGTTTATTTATTCAAAGGTAACATTTCAAAAGTGATTTATTTTTCCTCGTTAGTGACATGTAGATTGTTAGATCATTTATGGTTGTTTTACGTATAAGAAAGAAATTTTTTTAAATACTCTAACTTAGAGTTCTTTAAGTATAAGGCTTAAATAGTTTAAAAATAGTAATGACCAAACTTGAGCTGGTAACAGAGTTATACAAAAAAAAAGTCATAGATTTAAATAATACAGATATCTTACAAAAATATACTTTATTGCATATCTAAAGTGAATTTACCCTAACACAAAATATCACTCAGTGCAATAAATTGGTACTAAGAAGGTTTTACTTTACACATTATTCTTTACATGATTTATATTCTCAATCTTTACATCTCGCTCTACACTCGCTTGTAGTAAACCTGGAGAAAACTCAGTACTACACCATAAACACCAAGGTACTACTTTCAGACAAAAGCACTGGTTTATAATATAAAATTGCTTTCGGTCCACAAATAACTACACTTCTGAAGTAACAACAGTCCGTATTAAATCCAAAATCTCAATAGTATTATTATAATACAGAATTACGAAAGACACTTATGTGCTTCTTTCACACAAGAGCACTGCTCTATATTATACAACTGGTTTCGATCATGAGACTATTACTTAATATTACATTAACAGCAGGTTACACCGTTACATAAAAGGATGGGTCTCGTGATAGACTGAGGGACAAAAACTTTGATTATACAGGTTATTTAATAATTTCAGTCTTAGAAAATTTCTACAGGAATAAACTAAGTGACGAAAACAACAACTAACAGTTGAAAATAGCACTAGATTCGTAGACGATTATTTAGTAGAGTAACCAAAGTCAAGGTCACTGTCCAAAATCTCAAAAGGATTTTGAACAAAACCCTAAAAATAAGAACCCTCGAAATAAGTATTGAATTAGTTAATATTAAAATTAAGAGAGATAATAACAAATTTATTTTATTTTTAATATGCTATTCGGTTTAAACTGAAATGCATTGAAATCTTTCAAGCATTTAGAATAAAAGGGGACATGCGTGCTAAGTATTGAATTCATATAAGAGTGCTACTAAACAAATTTATAGTATCTTCTATATACTGTTAGGTTTAAATGAAATGAAATTCTATAATCCTTAGCCCTATATATCTGTGTTTGGTATCAAAATTAATACATTTTCAACCTCTCTCTCTTTAAACATGTTGCACTTTGAGATCACTATTCGTATTGCTAATTGCCAGATTAACTGACCCACATGCTCATATAAAATTACCTTCTCGAACAACACCTAAATCTTAAAATCCCGAAAGAGATTAAAACAAAAGTGTTTCATAAAACTGACAATTCTTTGAGTCGCTCGTATTGTTAGATCTTCCGAAAGAAGCACATGCAGTAAGATTCCACCGCCTGCATATACCAGTTAAACCTACTTTTTCCTTAATCGTTCGTATCCCCAAATCCCCGCAGTATTTCAATTAAATCTTGACTTTTTTTCTTTTTTTTAAATTCAAACCTTCTAATGCAGTTATCCCTTGTAAATCTTTACATGTACTTCAACCAACTGTGGCCGGCCGCTGGATATAGTCCCCAGCCACCGTTTACCTCGTAAATTCTTACTTGACCTTTGACCGTCCAAGATTAGTAATAACCCCTCCAGTTCCCTCAAGCAAAGACTTAAATCCATCTGCTTCAACGCAGTAATTGTAATAGGCTTATCATTCCCGTGACTGCACCAATTCCCCGGGCTAAATTTCCTGACCCAAAATTTTAAAATCGTAAGACCCTCCTTTTTTAACTTTGTCTACCCAACTGTGTCTTCTCATTCCAGACAAGACGCCATTTTGTTCACTGTGGCCAATGCACATATGCTTAGGTGGGCTTCACAACCTCACCCCATAGAAGATGCCTGCCTCCCTCCTTTCCTACTAGAAGGGGGACTTTACTTGAGACTGGGAAAGCAGAACAGTTATAACCATCACACCGAGAACAGTTGCAGCCATTGTAAGAGAAAAAGTCTAACCACCGTGAAGGAAGAACAACTACAACCACTGTACTTGGTACTGCTGAGATACAGAGCAACATTCATGATGAGAAGAATAAGTTTACTTCGACCAATTGTGACCTTTTTGTACTCGAAGGAACTAAGTTAATAAGTTATTCCTCCCTGTAACTTTACTTGCTCTTTATAATAGAATCAAGCAAACTAACGTTCCAGTGCATACTTTTACCTTAAAGAACTGAAAGCTTTTCAAATTATCCACAACCCCCCCCCCCCCCTCCACTACCTTTATATCTGCTGTTAATCAGATGTTGGTCCTTCGCTACCCCTTGTTACTGATTTATTGAAGTTAGATCAACAAGGCTATGCATATTAGATTCAAACTTTTTTTTTTTTTTTTACTGTTTACTGCGACCCACAGCAAGAACCACAGTTTGCATTACGACCCATAATACTTAGGTGTAAAAAGACAAACTCTTCTCACTAAGTACATTTAATCGGCCTCTTTAATTTATATGTATATCTTTTATGATCTTCACATTGTTTTATCTATTGTATGAATAAAATATTACTTTTAGAAAAACAAATATGAAGGAAATTCCAACACAAAGGTATAGTACATAATATTAAGAAAAAATAAAAAACATTTAATGAGATCGATATGCTTGTTTGTTCATAAATGGCTTTTTCAATATGGAACACATAAAGACAATTTTACATGAATATCAAGTGCAGTGTTAAGCCTGTTTCTGTCCTTAGTCTTCAATTAAGTTAATGTGAAAATCCCAGTTCATACAAGTAAGTAGTTGTTAAAGGTAATAGTAATAGAATAGCCTTTTAACTTAGAAGTGGAAATTTCCTTTTGTTCTTATCCTAAGATGAGCACAAATTTAATTTTTCAAAATTGTTTTTAAGTATAAAAAAAAAACAGCTAAGACGCAGCAATTCAGCTTCCATTTCAGGTAGTAAGTTTAACTCAATATCCTTAATTTTTTGTCGCGACCTATTTTATTTTTCACATGACCTACTGATGGGTCGGAACCCACAGTTTGAAAAAAACGCTGTGTTAGAAGATATCCGGCGGGGTAAAAAGGTGACTCCTTTCTATAGGACCTGAAGTGCAAAGTGCTTCACTTAAAGGATCTTTGAACGTTTTCGTAATATTATAGGGAGTACCTGAATCTATTCCTATTCACTTGATAAAAACAGTTTCTAAAAGAAATCCATATTAACTAAGATGAAATATAATTTCAGAAGTGAGACTCGTTTCAAATGTTGTCACTTCCCTTATAATAGTCACATCAACCTTGGAGATAGTGTAATGGCTTCCACATTTTATTCAATTTTCTGACGTCACAATAGAACATTAGCTTCTGTACTTGGCTACTCGGTGCACCAAACTCACCAGGATTCATAATTCCGTTACGTTACTAACATTCATATTACCGAGAGTTTATATAACAAGAATATTGTGATAGTGCTAATATAAATGATTACTATTACTACTCATAATGTCGTAATAATTATGAGCTCTTAAGACATCCCTAATAATCGTACTTCCGAGGAATTATTCCTAAAATAGACACTGAAAATAATATCGAGTATCTTTACTAAATATTTCGTATAATAAAAGATTTATTTTTCCAAGTCGTAGGTGGATTTACTTTCTTATGACCTTGATGACAAAAGA
>NC_090742.1:89243108-89253108 GCF_036898095.1 Palaemon carinicauda | reverse complement strand
GAAGTAATCCCTTATTATTATTATTATTATTATTATTATTATTATTATTAGTATTATTAGTAGTATTAGGTAAGACAGTTATTATGTTATTAAACTACATCAGCATGGATCCTAATGATTCATGAATGCTTCTTTTTGTGTTCTAATGAACATCATTTGGGCAGAATACTATTTTTTTCTGTTTCTATTTACAAATGTTTACCAACATTTTATGCAAATGAGTTTTTTTTTTTTTCGTGAAGGCATTTTTTTTGGGGGTCTTGATAATATATTTTGTCATTTTTGGACAATAATAAATGAAGAATTATAGGAATAGAAATGTGTAATATATAATAAACTTTATGGTTAAGCTTTTGAGTTCGATATCCTTGACACTTTCAGTTTTAAAAGTTTGTTTCCAATATACCTCCTCCCTTAATTTAGCACTAAACAACAATGAACTCACAAAACCTTGCACGAAGGCTTACCAAATCATACTGACGCGCAAATGAATTTATGTACAGTATATATATATATATATATATATATATATATATATATATATATATATATATATATATATATATATATATATATACCTGCCTATATACTAACCCAAACATCTCCTTGTATGAGGAAGTTTAAATATTGTCGTACTGACGGTAAGGATTATTCTGTCTAGTCACGAGGAATTCTCCTTTAGTAATTCACAAGCAAAATGAAATCAAGTAAATGGCCTCTGTGTGTTACAGGTCGTCGATTTCAGATGCCAGACACTTCCAGAGTGATACCTTCCATGTCTTGAATCATTGCTAACGGCTAATCCATGTCTCTCTCGGGTGACACGTCACGACAAATGTTCGCATTCGGTGGTAATGGTAACCCTGAGTCTAATATTGCTGGGCGCATAAACATCTTCTCAAGCAGTTATAGTAAATCATTCGGATTTTTATTGCTCATTTTCTGGAGCATGTGATTTTCGATTTTTTTTTCTTTTCATAAGTGTTTTTGATATATGAAATATTTTCTTTCTTTGAAGTTTGAAATATATAAACACTCTATTCGATTAAAAGAGATTTATGGTTTTCCCAATTTTATTCGAATCTAAAAGCGATAGAACAGTTATTGATAGCAGTGCGAAAAAAAAAGGCCTTATGTTTATTCTTTTTATTTCTATTATTTATTTCTATATTTAGAAGAATGTTAATAGAAAAATCGAATGTAGAAGCCAATGTTCAAATCAATAGAGACCGAAAAAAAATTACCAAGGAAATTTTTTAAGCAAAGTTGAATCTCGATTATTGGAAAACTATACTTTACAATATCTTTCAATAGTATCTCAAATTACACTATTTATTTTTTTCGATTAGACGTCCTATTCCTTGCAGTCACAATAAAATATTCTATTAGTATCAACAATCTCTAATAAAGAGATATAAAATTTCCCCTTACTGGCAAATTCTTATTTTCTTATAACTAATAGGATTTTATATCTTATATCTAAAAATAAAAGTAAATATATTTAAGAAGCCAATAATGTTGAAACGTGATGCCATCCGTAGGGCCAGGGGAATAGCGGTGTATATTAGGACCGAGTACCCTGCTTCACATAAGTCCTGCTTTGAATGTGGATGCCACGAGATTCAAGTAATAAAAGTTTGTGGAAGGTATAACAACTTTTATTTGTGTTCGATCTACCGGAATCCGGACATGGATAATTCTATTTTCGATTGTATACTTACCATTATGGCTAAAACACAAGAATATGATAGTAAGGCTTCTTTTGTCTTTGTTGGTGATTTTAATGCTCACCATAGGGAGTGGTTAAGTTCTATCTCTCTTACAGATCGCCATGGCTTAAGAGCTTTAGACTTTGCCCCTGAAAAAGGCTGTGAGCAAATCATAAATGAAGCTACTCACAGGTCTGGTAATTGCTTGGACTTCGTATAAACTGACTCCACTTACGTTATAGCTAGTAAGGTTGGTTTTGCAGTCAGGACATCTGATCATGGCTTGATTTCATTACTAGTGAAGACTGAACAGCCTGTCCCTGACGTATCATACTCGTAAAATTTATATGACATCCCAAGCAGACTGGAATGGGATTTTGCATGATCTTTTGTGTTTGAATTGGTCACAATTATCTAGTTGTGTTGATCCTTTTGTCCCTTTCAGTGAGAATCTAGTCAATATACTTGAGAGGCGTATCCCTTCTCGTGTGCTAAGGTACCGAGTGAAGGACAAAACGTGGTTCAATGATGATTGTAGAAGTGCTTATTTGGAGAAGCTGGAGGCCTATCATCTTTGGAAGGGTAACAGATCATATTTGACCTGGAATAACTATACTCAGCTTAGAGCTTTTGCTCAGAGAGTTTATGCCTCAACTGAAAAGGAATACAATTTAACCATAAAAGAAACCCTTTCTGGTACAACTCAGGAATATAAATCGTGGTCTACCCTTAAATCTGTACTCTTTGGTATAGATGGCTCAGTCACTCACTGTCCAAAGGAAAAGGCAACCCTTTAGTCTGTTGTTTTTGACAGCAAACAAATTAATGAAAAACTTGAATTTCCTCATTCCTGTTTTCCTGAGGCTAAACTAACTAGTTTATCTATTCGATCTCGTGAAATTAAAGCTCTGTTGATGGACCTTGATGCTTATGGAGGTCTAGACGTGAATGGTATTTTTCCTTTGTTTTAATAAAGACTGCAGATTTCTTAGCTCCAAAGTTATCTGTTATTTTCCGCAAGTTAGCAAGAAGAGTAGCTTTTAGCATTTGTTGGAGAATTGGTAATGTTACTCCTCTAAGTAAATATGTTTGAGGTAGCTCAAATCGAACTGATTACCGCCCAATTTCCATAACTCCCATATGATCTAAAGTTTTTGAACGTCTTCTGGCAAAACGTCTTAATAGGTTTGCTCAAGGTAATCATATATTCCCTAGTTTGCAATTTGGTTTTCGTAAAGACCTTGGAGCATGTGATGCCCTTCTTACAATCTCAAATGCTGTACAGAAATCCCTTGATTGTGGTCAGGAATTTTGTATGAATAGCCTTGATTTTAGTACTACCTTTGACCGTGTTAATGATTAGGTCTTGTTTTCAAACTCAAACAGTTGAGAGTGGGTGTGTTGTTTCTTAAAATTATTATTGATTTTTTACCTAATAGATCTCAAAGAGTTTTCGTTAATGGAAACCATAGGGAGTATGGGAATGTGATATCTGGTGCTCCACAGGGTAGCGTTCTTGGCCCATTACTATTCATACTATATACAAAAGACATGTGGTTTGGCTTAGAAAATAAACTTGTTGCATATGCAGATGATCCTACTCTCTTTGCATCAATTCCATGAATGTAGATCTAGGGTTGGTGAATCCCTAAATAGAGATCTAGCTGAAATTAGAGCATGGTGCATATTATGGGATATGAAGTTGAATCGTACCAAAACTCAAAGTATGATTGTAAGTAGGTCAAGGATGGTTGCTCCTCAACATCCAGATCTCAGTGTCAATAATGTTTCCTTGAATTTATATAACCCTTTTAAAATTGTAGGTGTGATTCTCGACAGAAAATTTAGTATTGAGAAACACATTAGGTCTGTGTCTTCTTCCATTGCACAAAAATTAGCTTATTGAGAAAATCTTACCAGATTTTCGGTGATCAATCTATTCTGAAGAAGTGTCTTAATTCTTTCATTCTACCTTGTTTTGAGTATTGTTCTCCTGTCTGGTCTTCAGCTGCTAATTCTTGTCTTAATTTGTTGGACAGAAACTTACGGTCCATTAAATTTCTTATTCCTGACCTAGATATTAATCTTTGATACCGCCGTTCGATTAGTTCATTATGCATGCTGCATATGATTTTTCATAATTTTGACCATTCTTTACATTTGTATCTCCCTGGACAATTCTATCCTGTTCGTAATACTAGGCAGGCAGTTAATTCTAATAGTCAGGCCTTTTCCAGCATAAGGCTCAATACTACACAGTATTCTAGAAGTTTTATTCCAGCTGTTACCAAGTTGTGGAATGATATTCCTAATTGGGTAGTTGAATGAGTAGAACTTCAAAAGTTAAAAATTGCATCAAATGTTTTTATGTTGAACACGCTGTTATGAGTCCTTTTATAATTTATATATGACATATATGTTTTCACGTTGTTACTCGTTTTAGAATAATTTATTGTTAATTTGTTCATATCATTTATTTATCTCATTATTTCCTCTCACTGGGCTATTTTTCCCTAATGGAGCCCTTGGGCTTATAGCATCTTGCTTTTCCCACTAGGGTTGTAGCTTGGCTTATAATAATAATAATAATAATAATAATAATAATAATAATAATAATAATAATAATAACTTTTTTTATGAAATATCAATCTTGATAGCCTATCTTCATTTTTTTTTAAATGTTCTAACAGTTATAAACTTGACCATTTTATTGATTAATAAGTAAAAGCGATTTTTAACTCTATCAAACCAGCTTCTATGATAATGAATTCCATACTTTATTTTCCTCCAAAATACAGATTTTTTTTTCCGCATGGGTTAATTTCTCCCATGACAAAAATGAATGTTTTATTTCAAATTTTGAATAATGATATGTCCTTTCATTTTATTCGATATAAGAAAAATAAAAATGACAGATCATCCTCTCTCTTAATTCTAAGATATAAACTAGGCCTCATCTCAATGCAGTGGTAACTGGCTAATCCTACCATATCTTATCACTTAGCCTGAGTTGTTTTAGTATTTTCTCTGATTCATATTAGCCTAAAAATTTGCATTTGCTGTTAGCCTCATGGGATTGCTGATATAGTGAAATTTAATGTTCTGATGAATTGATCAATACAATTTATGAAGCCAGCTCTTTTGGGTGCTCGTGTTATTAATTAACAACATTTTGTTTTGAATAATTAATTCATCATATCAATTAATTGCATTAGTGAGAAAATGGCAATAGCAGAGTTTTTCCTATACCGCTTTAGCAGCATCTGTTTTCAGTTGAACAAATTTTTTGTTTATTAGACATAACAATGATCAAGTGTTATTAGGATAACTTACAAAACAAGACAGTCGTAATCATAATGATCGGATTATGGTATTACAGTTAAGGCCAGATACCAAATACTTGAAAACTGAAGTGAAAAGTGCAAATTTATGATACATCAAAGAAAAGAAATCACGAAACTTCAATTATGATTTCCAAGTAAACGTTATTTTATTCTTTATGAACTGTTTAGGAATGATTTCGGAAACTGAAGACTCTTCTCTTCGTTTTAGTTGTGATTTTGAGAAGCTATCATCAGTTGGTTTTAAGACTCCCGGATGAGAGAGAGAGAGAGAGAGAGAGAGAGAGAGAGAGAGAGAGAGAGAGAGAGAGAGAGAGAGAGAGAGAGAGAGAGAGAGATTACTCTTAATGTTTCCAGTTAGGAAATATGGCATCCAAACTCTTATCTGTGTTTATTCAGAGACGAATTTATATATCCTTTTCCAGTCAGTGACATAACTAATTCCCCCCTTTTTTATTCTGACATATATGATTATTTATTGCAGAGATATGTCAGTGTATGTAAGGGTGAAGATATTGCTGAACATATTTTGAAATGATAGGTCTCCATGTCATCCTGGTATTAATTGGACGCTTTTGTTTTTATTTCCCTCCTCTTTTCCTTTCTTACGTCATTTCTTCATATCTTTCCTTTCTTCCTTCTTCGCTTCACTAATTCATGGTAGGTGTAACTAACTATATTTCTCATTCATTCATTCATTCGTAACTATACCTCACATTCTGGTTTCCACAATGAAACTCGCCGAAAGCTGTACCTCCAGGATGCTGTAAAACCGACAGAAAAGATTCAAATTTTTGGCTCACGAAGCGGAGAGATGGGAAGCGGAATAGATCAGGGTGGTAGTCAAGAGCCCACCATTCCACTTTGTTGGCTTTGATCCCCCTTGAAGTACACCTGACAGCATCCATCATTAATCCAGAACATCCTTTGAATGTCTGGTGACGCTAAGTGATTTATCTGGATTCTATGCCTCATGTGTGAATATGAGAGCTGTTTTAGATTTTCATTGGCTTCTAAAACATGTAATAACATTAGTTGATTGATTATATTAATGAAATTTCTTGAACAAATTCTTCAAGAAAACATAAATGACACACGTTCATAATATCGTGAGTTTCATCTTATTCATTTCTTAGGATAACCATAAGTCTTGCAAAATCTTGGAATTTTGTGATAAACACAAAGTAAGTTCCTGACTTTCATTTTTTGTGTGCATTGAATTAACCATAAAAAATTTTTTTTTTAAACCTAATTTGTATAAGAAATCTACGTTATCTTTAGCATTTTATTTTAATGAAAATTATGAAATATGTATCAATGTATATCAAAATATATGTCGAATAACTTAAGTATTAAACAGTTCCTTATGAATAAACTTAAATCGAATCTAATATTATTTATTTTTATGTTTCAATATTGTATAAATGTACGGAAATAACGATGCAGGGAAATGATTAGGTACAAATAGAAGTGTAGATTAAGGGACAATCACTCCTAACACAAATGAATCTTCAAATATTCTCTTTAGAATAAGAAATGCCACTTTCTCTAAAAAAATAAAGTATTTAGTCAGATGGTTCGACAAGTTTTAACTTAGGCATCACAAATTTCAAGTCTTACCAAAATTTTAGAACATATGCTACTTATAATTCAGAGAGCTATGGAAATAACTAATGATGGGAATAACATCAAGAGAAAGAGAGCAAATTAAGGAGAGTCTATCCTTATTACATGTATGAAAAAGAAATGGACATGGGCAGGACGTAATGGGAAAGTCAGATACTAGATGGACATTAAGAATAACAGAATGGGTCCCTAGAGACTGAAAAAGCAGGGGAATGAAGAGAAGACAACAGATTAATGAACCTGAAAGACCACAAGCAGTAGACTATAAATGGTTAATGATGATGATGATGAATATGAATGATCTTTTTTTTTTTTTTTTTTTTTTTTTGTCGCTTACCAATGTATGTGTTCTCAAAATAGTCATATATATTAGCTTTCCTAATCCAGTTGTGAACGTCCGAGGTCTTCATTTAACGCCCTAAACACATCTGTCACTTGGCCAGGATTAAGAAACCTCAAGGCTGCAAGCAACCTGTAATAGGTACACACACACACACACACGCACGCACATATATATATATATATATATATATATATATATATATATATATATATATATATATATATATATCCATGCAGGGCTTTGTAACTTTCTCTATGTTAACAGTGACAGATCATTATCATCATCATCTCTTCCTACGCATGTTAACTAGAAGGGCATTAGTTACATTTTGCCAGCCGTCTCTATTTTGAGCTTTTAAATCAACACTTCTCCATTCATCATCTCCTCCTTTATGCTCCATAGTACTGAGCTATGTAGGTCTGGGTATTCCAATTCCTACAGTACCTTGTAGAGCTTAATCAAATGCTTGGTGAACTAATCTCTCTCGGGGAGTGCAAAGAGCATTCCCAAGCCATCTCCATTTACCCCTCAATACGATCTCATCTATATATGGAACTCGCGTAACCTCTCTTATAGTTTAATTTCTAATCCTGTCCTGCCATTCAACTCCCAATATTCTTTCGAGGGCTTTCTTCTAAAATCTATATTTTTTTTTTTGGGGGGGGGGGATATTATTTCATTATCATACCATGGCTCAAGCTCATACCGTAATACTGATCTCACTAAACTCATATATAGTCTGATTTTTATATGTCATTTCAGGCGATTTAATTTCGAAATTTTACTTAGCCTAGTCACTGCCTGAATTGCTTTTTTCAATCATTCATTAAACTCCAATTATAAGGACCCTGTATTAGAGACCATAGTTCCTAAACATTTAAATGATTCCAACTCAGTAATCCTTTCTCCTTCCACTGATATTTCATCTTCCACTACATATTCCTTTTTCATCATCACTGTCTTTCTTCTATTTATCTTGAGCCTGACTTTCTCTGAGATTTCATGCATTCTGGTAAGCAAATGTTGGAATTTCTGGGGTGTTCTGCTGATAAGGACTCCGTCTTCAGCATATTCTAGGTCAACTAATATCCTGTTACCAATCCAGTCCAATCCTTCTCAATCCCCAACTGTTCTATATATTACAAAATCTATTAGGAGGAAAAACAACGTAAGTGACAACACATTCCCTTGGAGTACTGCTCTGTTTACTGGAAATTCATTTGAAGGGACTCCACTAACATTAACTTTGCACTTGCTATGCTTATGAACAGACTTAATCAAATTTGTATATTTAAGAGGAACTCCATAACAACGTAGGACTATCCACAAAATTTACCAACGCACACTATCTATGGTTTTTTCATAGTCCACAAATGCCATCAAAAGTGGATTCCTATATTGTACATCTTACTGTACAACATGTCTTAAATTGAAAATTTGGTCAGTACAACTTCTATCTTTTCAAAATTCTGCTAGTTTATCTCTCAGCTTTTCATTAATTTTTCTCTCTAGTCTCCTTTGAATATGCATACTATATATTTTCATGACAACTGACATGTGATGCCTCTATAATCATTGTAATCAATTAGGTCTCCCCTTTTTTGTCATTTTCCCCAACACCCCTGCCCCCGTTTAACAAGTTTTGCCTCTCCACGCCACATGCTACAAAATAATAATTTAAGTATTCTATGAGTCATTTAATCTTTGGCCAATACCATCTCAGCAGTTATGCCAGCGTATCTCAGGGCTTTCCATCTCTGAGTTTTTTAATGATAGCTTCGACTTCAAAGACATTGAATTCATTCATGAGCTCATAAAGATATTCCTCACCTTCAGGTGTATCAATCAAATTATTCCTTTTATATCTCCTATTCATGACCTCACTAAAGGGTTTCATCGAACAATGGCTTTCTTCATCTCCTGTTATTATAACAGACCCATCTCTCTTTTTCATGGGTATAGGTAGTAAGTTGGCCAGGGCATCAGTCACCATTGAGATGCTACCACTAAGGAGATGTGGAGTCCTTTGACTCTCCAGACTGTACTACATCGAATCCTTCTCTTTGATTACTGTTCATTTTACCTTTGCGTGCACATACAACGAATAGTCTGGTATATTCTTTACAGATTCTCCTTTGTCTTCAAACTCCTGACAACACTGAGATTACCAAACAATTCTTCTTCACCCAAGGGGTTAACTACTGCAATGTAATTGTCCAGTGGCCACTTTCCTCTTGGTAAGGGTAGAAGAGACTCTTTAGCTATGGTAAACAGCTCTTCTAGGAGAAGAACACTCCAAAATCAAACCATTGTTCTCTAGTCTTAGGTAGTGTCATAGCCTCTGTACCATGGTATTCCACTGTCTTGGGTTAGATTTCTCTTGCTTGAGGGTAAACTCAGGCACACTATTCTATCTTATTCCTCTTCCTCTTGTTTTGTTAGCGTGTTAATAGTTTATGTAGGAAATATTTATTTTAATGTTGTTACTGTCCTTGAAATATTTTTTCATTGTTTCCTTTCCTCACAGGGCTATTTTCCCCGTTGGGGCCCATGGCTTATAGTATCCTTTTTTTTCCACTGAGGGTTGTAGCTTAGCAAATAATAATAATAATAATAATAATAATAATAGTAATAATAATAATAATAATAATAATAATAATAATAATAATAATAATAATAATAATAACAATAATAATAATAATAATAATAATAATAATAATAATAATATGCTTCTTCTTTGCACCCATAGAGATTTCACTAATAATTCTTTGAGCGATTCTTACACCATAGCCACTTCCTGAATGCATAACTTTGTCAGCGTCATCTGATTTTCTGTCTAAATATTATATCTAGTCATTTCTGGCCTTTCTTTTGACTTCATTATCATTACTGGAATATTTAGTATGCTCTACCTTGTAATTTTCATTACTACCTCGAAAACCTTCAACAAAAAATTTCTGTCTTTATCTTTTATTACAATA
>NC_090742.1:89233108-89238108 GCF_036898095.1 Palaemon carinicauda | reverse complement strand
ATATATATATATACACACACATATATATATATATATATATATATATATATATATATATATATATATATATATATAATATGATATGGCTCTCTGCTCTCGGAACTAAAAAAAATAAATCATACTATGGCTTGTGACTGGGTACAAAACATATAATATATATACTACGAATGGCAAGTAAATCAACCTCTCGAATTCCCACTACCTTGTTTGCATTTATATTAAAACTGTTACACTTTAAAACATTATTTCACGATTTCTGAGACCGTTAAACAACTACCAGACAGCAATATATAAAACACTGAATATGGAAAGGTCTTTTAAGCACACTTAAAACCAAGCTGGGTAATTACTATTAAGTATTATTAAAACTTATTTGACTGACTTTGGTTCTAAACAGGGATCAAGCGGAATCTGGTCTTAAATCATGGTGATTTGAATAATACACTCTTTACAAAAATAAATATATTCTATATAAATTAAAACACGTTGAAAAGAATTTACATAACATGATAAGTCAGAATAAAACTTAGAATAAGACAAAAATGTTACGATCTGAAATTATATAATAACTTGTCTTGAACTATTATATCTAAATAAAACTTAACCTCAGAAAAGAAATAATGCAATGATAATTTTACGGATGCTTAAAATCATTCTGAATACCGAAATGTTCACGTTTGACACTTAATGAATAAAAGATGACCAGATCATTTTACAAATAAATATACTTCCTACAGGACCATTTACAAAAACGTTATACAATGCCAACACTAGCCCTAATACAATGAATTCAAAATCACCTTTAAGTCTTGCGTATTTTTTGACACACGATTTTCTTTGGAGCACAGTGTAACTTATGAGAGGACACACTAAAACGTACTAAACACTATCGACAAATGCACTGTATTACGTGCTGGAGAGAGGGAGAGAGAGAGAGAGGGGAAGGAGGCTATTTTCAGGGTGCAGTTCTACCTCAATCTCCAGTAACCTAACCTTGGTCACGTTTTATATGAGATTTGGCGATTCTAGAAGATTCCAACTTATTTGGGAAGCGTGGGCTCTGCCTAAGGGCATCAGATTTTCCAACTAGATAAAAATGCCAAAAGGCGAATCACGGGGGTTTAAGCCAACTCTCAGATACACACCATCGCACCCACAAGACGACTATCCCTACTAGCTCCACCTACCTATTGTTCGCGAAGTTTCTATTTTAAAGTACTTGTCTTACTTCTAACATTGAATTTTCTATTCCTTTCAAGTCCATTTCTTCTTTGTCTACTTGGCTGCTCGTTAGTCGCTTCTTTTCGCTCGGGCCTACTCTTTATTCCTCTTCTTGCTTACCATCAAAGGAATCCTCTTCTTTGGAAAACAAATCATGCAAGTTCATTGCTCCTTCGATTTCTTTTTCTTCTTTGTCCACTTGTCCGCTTGTCTGTCGTTCCACTTCGCTCGGGCTTAATCTTGAGTTCTCTCCTTGCGTATCATCAAGGGAATCCTTTTCTTCGGAGAAAAAATCCTCCAAATTTATATCTTCCAGGTCCATTGTTCCTTTGTCCTCTTGTCCACTCGTCTGATCTGTCGTCCTGTTTGCTCGGGCTTACTCTTGAGTTTTCTTCTTGCGTATCTTCAAGGGAATCCTCTTCTTCGGAAAACAAATCCTCCGAATTCCTTTCTTCAAGGTCCATTTTTTCTTTATCCTCTTGTCCACTCGTCTGTCGTTTCTCCTCACTCGGGATTACTTGGGACTTCTCTTGCGTACTATCAAGGGAATCCTCTTCTTTGGAAAACAAATCTTTTAAGTTCATCGCTCCTTTGATTTCTTCTTATTTGGCAGCCACTTCCTTCTTCATACTCCTAGTCGTAACACCACTAGGAAACCGAGATGAGTAGTCCTTCTCGAGTTCATTCGTAGGACTACACTTCAAAGGTTTCTCCGTTACAATGGGACAAGGCACGAATGGCGCTTCACCAACTTCATTACCCAGCAGGACGTCTACTCATTCGACAGCCATTGAATCCTTTACTGCAAAGTCAAAATTTCCTATCAGCAACTTGCATGACAGTTTTAAATGGCAAATAAGATTGACCTCCAGACCTCCTATTCCCTTCAAAATAATTGAGTCCCCTGTGACAGACTGCTCCACCATAGGATGTACTTCCTGTATAACCACAGTATGGTTACAACCTATGACGCGCAATGTCCTGAGCGGGGTTTGCTCACTCCCGTCTATTGCTGCAAACCTACCTTCATAAACATATGTTTTAAAGGCATCCATGCTGTTTGAGTTTGTCCAGTTCGTCGTGTAAATGGTGGCTGGTTTAGTTTCCTCTCCGTCCTTTCCTGATTGCTTCTTAATCTTCGCATTCTGTGAATTCAAATTATCATTAATCACTTGGCCGACTGCTTTCGGTTGGTTTGATCAACATTCCTTACTGATATGGCCTCTCTCGCCACACTTAAAACTGACAATATCAACCTTTTGCATGACTTTCACAATAATTGAAGGAGGGGGATTCGACGTTTGTAGCTGTGGTACTATCACATTTGGCTTAGGGACAGTACCTGTGCTACTTCTGTTGTAACTGTTGAATTTGTTCCCGTAGTTATTTCCGATGAGGTTTCCATGATTCGTCGAATACTTGATACTTGGTCGGAACGACTGTTGAAACTTCCTGTTCGAGGAGGGTTAACAAATGATAATATTGTAATCTTCACTTAGCGAAGTGACTATATAGAGTTTCCTCACCCCTCTCTCTCTCTCTCTCTCTCTCTCTCTCTCTCTCTCTCTCTCTCTCTCTCTCTCTCTCAAGTACGTTCGAATATGTTCAGGAATTCTTCGTAGATACTGCTCTAGTATCGTCATTTCTCTCAAATCAGCCTTCTCCTTTACGTTACCAGCCTCTGTCTATGTCTTAAAACATCGTCGTACCTTATACTGTAAGTGTAATCCAGAAAAGTAATTTTCTCGTTCTTTCTCAAACTTCGGAACCTTTCATTATAATATTCAGTGGTCATCTGATGCACTTGCAGCACGCTCCACTTCACTTCTTGATACTCCATCCTCTGGTCCTGAGATAAGGATAAGCACTGCGGCCCTTCCCAAGGAGCGCACACTGCAATAACACAGACCATTTATCTTCTGACCATTTCATTGTTACTGCGACCGTTTCAAATGATTGAAGAACTCATCTGGCGACTATCCCGTGAACCTTGGAATTAACCTCAGGGCTTTCGACACATTAAACACGGGTTCGTGCCTAGCAGGAGTCACCCCTGTCTGTTTGTGCTTTCAGCTGGTCGCAGGCTTGCAAAAGCTCTAACTCCCGTGTATACCTTGCTTCTTCCATCTCTTTTCCTTCCTGTCTTCCATCTCTTTTCCTTCCTGTCTGGTGATTTCCCTCCCTTCCATTAACCTTGCATGTCTTGCAATCTCTCGAACTTCTTCGTCTCGCTTTGCTTCCATTTATTTCTCTCTTGCTTCCATTTCCTTCTCCTTTGCCATCATCTTCAACTTTATCTAATTTCCCTCCGTTGCAATTCATCGAATCTCTGCCTCTACATCCTTCTCTGCTTTCATGCCTTCAGTTTGAGGGTCAACCGGTTCTTGCTTCGCTAGAAATTCTTCTTCAGCTTCCTCCAACAGTTCACAAGGTGCCACAATATTTTCTTCCGACAACATTCCCGAGTTTATCAGCACTTCTAAGGCAAGACACTTTATTTGGAGTTTTATCATCCCACTCATAGCATGGCCACCATAACCCATTAAGATCGAGAGTCACTGAGCTTTGAATACATTAGCTTCTGACAATTCCTGAACGCTTGGGTTATTTAAAAATTCTTGGATATCAAACTGTGCCATCTTGTAATTTTAGAATAACTAATGCCTCTCAAAAAAGTAAGATACTTACAATTCTCAAAATCCTATCAACACTGTACTATTCAAAAACCTTTAAAAAAAAACAAAAAAAAACAGCCCTATTCTCAGCAATATTTAGAATAAACTCGCTGGATTCCAAGGGTCTGGGCACCAAAATATATCATATGATATAGCTCTCTGCTATGAGCACTAACAAACTATATTATACTATGGCTCGTGACTGGGAACCAAACATATAATATTATATATAATACGACTGGCAAGTTAATCAACCTCTTGAATTCCAACTACATTGTTTACTTTTACATTAAAACTATTACACTTTAAAACATTAATACACGAATTCTGAGACCGTTAAATAACTCCCAGACAGCAATATATAAAAAACTGAATATCTAAAGGTCTCTTAAGCAAACTCAAAATCAAGTTGAGTAATTACTCCTAAGTGTTATTAAACCTTAACCTAAGAAAAGAAATACTGAAATGAAAATTGTACGAATGCTTGAAATGATTCTGAATAATACAATGTTCACATTTGACACTTAATGAATAATAGATAACCAGATCACTGTACAAACAAATATACTTCCTACATGGCCGTTTACAAAAAAAAAAAAAAAAAAAACGTCATACAATGCCAACAATAGCTCTAATCCAAAATCACCCTTTAGACTTGCGTATTTTTTGACATATGATTTGCTTAGGGGCACAGAGTCACTTAAGAGAGTACACACTAACACGCACTAAACACTTTCGACAAATACACTGTATTACGTGCTGGAGAGCCTTATTGCCTTATTGTCTTATTCTATGTTTGGGTTCCCTCAGGTCCCTCATTGTGAGGCACCTCGTATATCCACCAGAGTTGCTTATGCATCTTCCGGTGTATTTTGCATCTTCCAGTCTTGGATGGTCAGGGATACATCTTAGATGTTTATCGAACTTATTCTTAAGCACATCTACGCTCACTCCTCATATGTTTCTTAGATGAGCTGGCAGCGCAATAAATAGTCGCTGCATTATGCTGGTGCGTAATGGATTAATGTCCTGTGTGCCTTCCTTAGTTTTCCTGGTATACTTTTAGGCACTATCAATCTACCTCGGATTACTCTTTCAGATATT
>NC_090742.1:89223108-89225608 GCF_036898095.1 Palaemon carinicauda | reverse complement strand
AGGAACTTGGTGGATTAAGGAAAACTGGGTGCGGAAGAATGTAATAGACGAGATCTCAGAGAGATATATGAAAATTGTGATTGGTGACTTCGAGGCTAAAGTCGGAAAGAATAATCAAGAAGTTGAGAATTTGATGAGTGCTGAGGGTCTTAGCGAAGCTAAAAATGCGAATGGAATACTCTTTATGAGGTTTTGTTCAACATGCAACCTCTCATTGGAGGTACTCTTTTAGCACAAGGTCATCAACATGCATATATTGACTTCACCATATGGCAATTACAAAATCAAATAGATGATATGTCCTAGCTATTACTAAAGAGAGAAGGAAGAAGACTCTGAGAAATGTAAGAAGCTATAGAGGTACAGATATTGGTAGTGATCACCAGCTCCTCATTGCAACGCTGAAATTATAATTTTAAGTGTCCAACTGAAAGGTAGATCGAATATCTATGTTTGATACAACTAAGCTTTTACTGTAGAAGATGAGCCCAAAAAAACATTTGCAATTAAATGAAGGAATCAATTTGCAGTCTTTAAGACTTTAAGAGACGAAGAGGAGACAGTTGATGAAGAATTATGTGATATTAAGAACATATATCAATCAGTTCGAAGTGATGTTTTGAGACATACTGTTACAAGAAGAATGCCATGGGTATCAAATAGGAATGGGATATAGCATGGAGAAAAAGACAAAAGTTTATTGTTGAATGCTTTCGAGAGTGTAATGAAAATTACATAGTAGAGCATGATACGTATTCCAGTATTGATAGTGAGATCAAAAGAAAAACCAGGAATGACTGAAGACAATAATAAGAGTTAGAAAGAAAAGCAGATGAGGTTGACAAAGCTATGAATTGTGAGAGTGCTATAAGAATGAAATCTCTTAGGGGGCAAAGAAGAAGAAGCATATACCCGTCAAAAAGAGTGATGGATCTGTTATAACAACAGAATGTGAAGAAAGGCAACGTTGGATGGAACACTTCAGTAAGTTCCTGATTAGGAGATATAAAGGGAATAATTTGATTGATTGATTGATTGAAATACCTGAAGCTGAGGAAGACCTTGATGTGCCCATGAATGAATTGATTGTATTTGAACTCGAAGCTATAACTGAAAAACTCAGGATATGGAAAGCTCGTGGTTACAATGGAATAACTGCTGAGATGACATTGGCCTAAAATTAAGTGATCCCCAGAATACTTACAAGATCGATTGTAGAATCTGATGAACGGGAGCTAGGAGTGTTGTGAAATTGCCAAAAAAAAGGGTGACCTAATTCATTTCAATAATTACAGAGGCATCACACTCACGTTAGCTGTCATGAAAATATATAGGATGCTTATCCAAAAGAGACTGGAGAGAAAGACTGATGAAAAGTCCAGAGATGAACATGCCGATTTTCGAAAAATAGAAGTTTTACTGGCCTAATTTTCGTTTTAATATATGTTGTACAGCAGTGTGTACAATATAGAAATACACTTTTGAGAGTATTTGTGGACTATGTAAAAACCTTTGATAGTGTGCACAGGCCAATTTGTGAAGATTCCAAGGTTATGATGGAGTTCTGCTTAAATATGTAAATTTGATAAAGTCTGTTCATGCTTTGGCCTTCCTCTGGCAAGGATTAGGTCATATAATCGGCTGGTCAGAGACGAGTAATATAATCCACATTAATGACTATACCCCAAAAAAATATTGTTGAATCCTTTTAATTTTATGTACCAAAGGTCACAAATACAACATATACTATGATCGGTTTTCTGTTATTTCTAAATTATCCTTTTTTTTTTTTCTTTTTTTTATTTGTAAAATCTGAATTATTTAGAATTATACAAAATTGATAGCTGAGGGATCCCACTGTCTTGTATATGAATTCTCATTGCAAGTCTGTCGATGTCCCTAAAGGACAAAAGTACTAACTACAATCAAGTGTTTTCATTTTTCCTTTATGCCTCATCACGTCTCAGCATTCGTGGTTTCCACACATAATGGACGCCACGCGAAGCTTCTGCCTCGTGTCCCCTTTCTATCTTTTCTTTGAAAGGATTTTCAAAACTTCTTCGTGAAAGCCCGTGCTTCTGGACCCCGACGAAAATCTTTTCATTGTTTAGAGGAACACGGGAACCTAAGTCTTTAATTCAGAATTGACCAAGAAAAGAGGTAGAACATCTATTAAGCGATTTTAGTGTCCTCTCTCAGGTAATTAAAACACCTGGAAACTACAAGAAGGGAAGGACAACTACAATAAAAGAATTTATGGAAGGTGAGATATAATGTTATGAGCAATGTTCCTCTTGACTCGAAATTGCAAATTTTCAGTGTCCACCTGGAAGAAAAATGGAATCGACCGATACGGACAAGTGACTAGAAATTGAACTTTCATGATAATCGTGTTGTAAATTAGTCCAGAAAATCTGTAAATACTGATATGAGAAATGTTTTGGGTTATGGTTTATCATTAAGATTGAATAAAATTATTAATAATGTAACATTGGGTCTG
>NC_090742.1:89168108-89213108 GCF_036898095.1 Palaemon carinicauda | reverse complement strand
GTCAAAGCCCGACACAAAATAGCTGGCATTTCCATCTAGAATGTAAGAGACCCCAAATTACAACTTCAGACCATTTCCACCCATGCCGCTGGTCACATGAATAAATGTCATTTTGGCCCTGGGATTGATTTAGGGTTGCTGTCGAGGTCAAAGCCCAGCCCAAAAATGCTGGCACTGTCCACCTAGTATGTAAGAAACTCCAAATTACAAACTGAGACCATTTCCAGCCTTGCGGCTGGTTATATGAATAAATAACATTTTTGCCCCGGGTTTGATTTAGGGTTCCTCTCAAGGTCAAAGCCAAAGCCAAAATGGCTGGAATTGTCCATCTAGTAGGAAGGAGACTCCAAATTACAAAATGAGACAAGCCTTGCCGCTCGTCACATGAATATATGTCCTTTTTGCACCGGGTTTGAATTAGGGTTCCTGTCAGGGTCAAAGCCCCGCTAAAAATGGCTGGAATTATCTATTTAGTATGTAGGAGACTCCTAATTACAACTTGAGACCATTTCCAGCCTGGCCGCTGGTCACATGAATACGTCATTCAGGCACCGAGTTTGATTTAGGTTTCCTGTCAGGGTCAAAGCCCCACCCAAAATGGCAGTCATTGTCCATCTAATATGTAGGAGACTCCAAATTAAGACTTGAGACCATTTCCAGCCTTGCCGCTGGTCACATGAATAATTGTCATTTTTGCCCCGGGTTTCATTTAGGGTTGTTGTGAGAGTTAAAGGCCCACCCAAAATGCCTGGCACTGTCCATCTAGTATGTAGGAGACTCCAAATTATAATTCTACACCATTTCCAGCCTTGCCGCTGGTCACAAGAATAAATATAATTTTTATCCTGGGTTTGATTTAGGGTTTCTGTCAGGATCAAAGCCCCTGCCAAAATAACTGGCATTGTCCATCTAGATTGTAGGAGACTCCAAATTAAAACTTGAGACCATTCCCAGCCTTGCCACTGGGCACATGAATAAATGACATTTTTGCCCCTGGTTTGATTTAGGGTTCCTCTCAGGGTCAAAGCACAGGCCAAAATGGCTGGAATTGTCCATCTAGTATGTAGGAGACTCCATATTACAAATTGAGACCAGCCTTGCTGCTGGTCACATGAATACATGTCATTTTTGCACCGGGTTCGATTTACGGTTCCTGTCAGGGTCAAAGCCCAAGCCAAAATGGCTGGAATTGTCCATCTAGTATGAAGGAGACTTCAAATTACAAAAGGAGACAAGCCTTGCTGCTCGTCACATGAATATATGTCATTTTTGCACCGGGTTTGATTTAGGTTTCCTTTCATGGTCAAAGCCCCAACCCAAATGGCAGGCATTGTCCACATAGTATGTAGGAGATTCCAAATTACAACTTGAGACCATTTCCAGCCTTGCCGCTGGTCACAAGAATAAATATAATTTTTGCCCTGGGTTTGACTCAGGATTCCTGTCAGGGTCAAAGCCCCTGCTAAAATGTCTGGCATTGTCCATCTAGATTATAGGAGACTCCAAATTAAAACTTGTGACCATTTCCAGCCTTGCCACTGGGCACATGAATAAATATCATTTTGACCCTGGGATTGATTCAGTGTTGCTGTCGGAGTCAAAGCCCAATTCAAAATGGCTGCCATTGTCCATTTTGTATATAGGAGACTCCATATTACAACTTGAGACCATTTACAGCCTTGCCGCTGGTCACATGAATAAATGTAATTTTTACCTGCGTTTGAATTAGGGTTCCTATCAAAGTAAAAGCTCCACCCAAAATGGTTGGTATTGTCCACGTAGTATATAGGAGACTTCAAATAACAACTTAAGACCATTTCCAGCCTTGACGCTGGTCACATCAATAAATGTCCTTTTTGGCCCAGGTTTGATTAAGGGTCCTTGTCAGGGTCTAAGCCCCAGCCAAAATGGCTGGAATTGTCCATTTAGTATGTAAGAGACTACAAAGGCAGATTGGAAACGACTGAGTTATATTATTGTGGAACACTCTCCTTATATACAAAACCTCAAGGCAACAGGACATAACAAGTTCACAAGACAGACAATATCACAGAGGAAAAACTAGACATGAATTTTCATGTTCGTTTTAGTGCGAGGGAAGAGCGAAGATACAAGCATAATATATACAAAAGGAATTATATACAATTGTGTGAAACATGGTTGGTACATGGCTCCCCCCCCCCTAAAAATGACATACTGTACATGTTAAATAGGGCGCCCTGATCTAGAGAGGCGAACTGTAGGCGGGTCATCTGGCAGAAGATAAGCAGGTTTTAGACGATCAATGGAGACCCGGTCTTCCTTGCCCCGAATGTTTAGGAGGAATGCTTTCGGACTGTGTCGGATCACAAGGAAAGGGCCAGTGTAAGGGGGCGTTAGTGGTGGCTTGCTGATGTCGTTGCGCAGGAAGACGTGCGTTGCAGAGTGCAAGTCCGTTGGTATGTGATGCTTTGCTGGGGGCTTGTAAGTCTGGCGGCACGGAGTAAATTTTCCCACGACGTGACGTATGTGCTGGAGATCGTCGGAGGAGGTTGTAGAAGGAAAAAATTTGGCAGGGACGACCAACGGGTCGCCATACACCATTTCGGCTGCCGAGACGTCGAGGGCGTCTTTAGGAGTGGTCCTTAGTCCCAGGAGGACCCAGGGAAGCTGAGTAAACCAGTTGCAATCCTTGCAGCGGGACATCAAAGCTGCTTTGAGGGTGCGATGAAAATGTTCAACCATTCCATTGGCAGCGGGGTTGTAGGCCGTTGTCTGATGTAAGGTGATGCCCAGGAGATTCGCTAATGACGTCCATAATTGAGAGGTGAAAGTGGTTCCCCTGTCAGAAGTAATATGCTCAGGGATACCGAATCTTGAAAT
Source organism: Palaemon carinicauda (assembly GCF_036898095.1). Taxonomy (NCBI): domain Eukaryota; kingdom Metazoa; phylum Arthropoda; class Malacostraca; order Decapoda; family Palaemonidae; genus Palaemon; species Palaemon carinicauda. The sequence continues at coordinate 89,210,246 of NC_090742.1, read as the reverse complement.
CCATCCAGAGAGTAAGGCAGATGTACATGAGGCGGACGTTGCAGTTTCCATGGGAATGGCTTCAGGCCAACGAGTGGAGCGGTCGATGACGGTAAACAGGTAACGATGTCCTTGTGATGTGGGTAGGGGGCCTAAAACGTCGACGTGAATGTGTGGGAACGACGCTGAGGTTGAGGAAAGGTGCCCACTCCTGAATCCGTGTGTCGATGTACTTTGGAAGTTTGGCAAGAAGTACAGGCACGGACCCAATCCTTAGTATCCTTGGAAATGCCGTGCCAAATGAACTTTGCCTTCAGCAGCTGTGCAGTAGAACGGCACGAAGGATGTGAAAGGCCGTGGATGAGATCAAACACCTGTCGGCGCATGGGAGCAGGAATCCAAGGTCGCGGTCTACCAGTACTGACGTCACAGAGGAGGGTGGTGTTGGAGTCTTCGAGGGGAAAATCCTCCCAACGGAGGGACGTGCAGGATGTTCTACAAGCTTGATACTCTGGATCCTGTCGTTGGGGCTCAGCCAGGGTGTTGTAATCCAATCCCAGTTGAACGGCAGCCAACGTGTTTCTTGACAGGGCATCGGCTACGGGATTCATTTTCCCAGGGAAGTATTGGAGGGTGCAATTGTATTCAGCCACGGCGGAGAGATGTCGGCGTTGACGGGCGGACCAGGCGTCAGACTGTCGAGTGAAGGTGTGCACCAGAGGCATGTGGTCTGTGCGAATGACGAAGGGCGTACCTTCTAAGAAATGGCGAAAGTGACGGACAGCCAAGTGCACCGCCAGCAATTCTCGATCGAAGGTAGAATAACCCGATTCTGCCTTGGACAGTTTTCTTCTGAAGAAGGCCAATGGGCGGGGTGAGCCTTTGACCACCTGCTCGAGTACTGCACCAATAGCGACGTCGCTGGCATCGGTGGAGAGAAGGAGAGGGGCGTGAGGGATAGGAAAAGTGAGAGCCGCAGCAGTTGATAGGGCCTTCTTTGCATTGCAGAAGGCTGCTTCTTGAAGGGGACCCCACTTCAGGTCCTTTGGCTTGCCCTTGAGGGAGGCGTAGAGGGGAGCAAGAGTGGCGGCAATGGCTGGCAGAAAACGGTGATAATAGTTGATCATGCCCAAGAATTCCTGCAGAGCTTTGACGGTCGAGGGCGCGGGGAAATTCTGAACGGCTGCTACCTTCTCAGGGAGGGGATGGATTCCTTCAGGAGTGATACGGTGCCCTAAGAACGACACTTCGTTGGCGCCAAAGGTACACTTGTTGTACCGGACTACAAGGCCGTTATGTTGCAGGCGGTCGAGCACGATGCGCAGGTGACGGAGGTGTTCCTCTTTTGAGGAAGAGAGCACAAGTATGTCGTCCACATAACATACACAGAAAGGGAGGTCCCCTAAGATGCCCTCCATGAGACGTTGAAACGTTGCCCCAGCATTACGAAGGCCAAAACAGGAGTAATTGAAGGTGTATGTACCAAACGGAGTGGTGATGGCGGTCTTGGGGATGTCTTCTGGGTTCATAGGCATCTGATAATACCCCTTCAAGAGGTCGAGCGTAGAGAAAACCTTCGCTTTTGCAGGTAGGAGGTTACATCGGCAATGTTTGGGAGGGGGTAGTGATCCGGTTCTGTTTGCATGTTCAGGCGCCTGTAATCCCCGCACGGACGGAGGGAGCCGTCTTTCTTCAGAACGATGTGTAAGGGTGACGACCATGGGCTGGAGGTCTTTTGGCAAAGGCCCATTTTCTCAATTTCGGCGAACGTATGTTTGGCGGCTACCAATTGTACCGATGCGAGACGTCTGAATTTTGCGAAGACTGGGGGTCCCGTCGTCTTGGTATGGTGATAAATACCGTGCTTGGCAGGAACCGTGGGCGTTTGGCAAAGTTCTGGATGGAAAACTTCCAGGTACGACGTGAGGAGGTGGGCGTAGGCATCCGTGGGTTCGCTGATGTGGAGAGTAAGGTTAGAGGGGGCGGATTGAAGAGGTGTCGACAAGTACGAGTCTGCGTTGACCAATCGTTGGTGGGCGACATCGACCAGAAGGTGGAAATGAGAGAGGAAATCCGCACCGAGGATTGGCATTGTGACGTCAGCAACGAGAAACTTCCAATTGAATTTACCGTTTCCGAAAGATAATGTGAGGTTCTCGTAACCGTAAGTGGGTATCGCAGATCCGTTGGCAGCTACCAAGCGGACGTCGGCAGATGTAGACAGACTACGTTGTTCCTCTAAGAGTTTCCTTGGCAAAAGAGAACGACAAGCACCCGTGTCTACCAAAAATCGCACACCCGTTCTTGCATCCTGTAAAAAGACCAGATTAGAAACATGGGAGGCCACCGCCACAAGCGATGGCCTGCTTACACGTTTTTTGGCCACTGACAATCTTTGGCACATTTCTTCGCAGTTGCCCCGAATCTGAAGTGGTAGTAGCAAAACTGTGGCGGATGGGAGGTAGTAAGTGGCTGTAGAAGTCGTTCGTTGGGGCGCGAGCGATTGGTGGGTGGTGGGCGGCGACCGGCTTCGGCACGTCACGGGGTAGGCGTATATGTCCTACGTCATTCATGTCAGCTTCGGTTGACGTTGAGTAGGCATCCTCGTCGTCAGGGGTGGAGGCGTTGATGGAGGTCTTGAAGTGGCTGTCCATAAGGGCGTCGGCTTTGGTCATCAAGTCCTTTATGGGTAAACTATCGACATCGGGTATGGCAGCGCATACAGGTTCAGGTAAACGGCGTATCCAAAGGGCACGGAGTAGGTTCACCTCACGAGGAGAGCCGTCTGCGGCAGGTTGAAGGCGAGCGATACTGGTCATTTCTCTGAGGGCAAGCGAAGCCCTTTTGTCCCCCAACGGTTGTTGCGAGAGCTGAAAAAGCTTTGCTATACGGGTGGCTGGCGACGGCGAGTACTGCTGCAGAAGGTATGATTTGAGGGCGTCATACGCTATTGGGGTGTCTCCTTGTTCACAAAGCCAGTCGGATATTTCTGGGAAGGTGTCCTCGGGTATCGCCGCGAGAACATAATCCGCTTTGGTGGTTGAGCGAGTCACGCCCCTAATACGAAAGTGGACTTCAGTGCGTTGAAACCAAGCAAACGCCTCTCCGGTGGCGAACGGTGAAAGTTTCAATGGGCCGGCAGCGGCGCCAACTGATGTAGTCTCCGTCATAGTACCAACGATGGAGGGGCGAGGGAGGTGGGGGTGGAAGGCAGTGGGAGTGAGTCGACTTCCGGGGTCACCAATGTGACGGCGCCGAGTAAGGGTGTGAACTCAATGGCAGATTGGAAACGACTGAGTTATATTATTGTGGAACACTCTCCTTATATACAAAACCTCAAGGCAACAGGACATAACAAGTTCACAAGACAGACAATATCACAGAGGAAAAACCAGACATGAATTTTCATGTTCGTTTTAGTGCGAGGAAAGAGCGAAGATACAAGCATAATATATACAAAAGGAATTATGTACAATTGTGTGAAACACGGTTGTTACATGCCTTACCGCTGGTCACAAGAATGTCATTTTTGCCCTGGGATTGATTTATGGTTGCTGTCTGGTTAAAAGACCCACGCAAAATGACTGGCACTGTCCATTTAGTATGTAGGAGACTCAAACTTACAACTTGAGATCACTTCCAGTCTTGCCGCTGGTCAGATGAATAAGTGTTATTTTGGCCCTGTGATTGATTTAGGGTTGCTGTCGGGGTCAAAGCCCCACCCAAAATAGCTGGCCTTTCCATTTAGAATGTAAGAGACTCCAAATTACAACTTCAGACCATTTCCACCCCTGCTGCTGGTCACATAAACAAATGTCATTTTGGCCCTAGGATTAATTTAGGGTTCCTATCAGTGTCAAAGCCCCACCCAAAAAGGCTGGCATTGTCGATCTAGTATGTAGGAGACTCCTAATTACACCTTGTGACCATTTCCAGCCTTGGCGTTGGTCATATGAACAAATGTCATTTTCACCTTGGGATTGATTTAGGTTTGCTGTCGGGGTCAAACCCCACCCAAAATGACTGGCATTGTCCATCTAGTATGTACGAGACTCCATATCACAACTTTAGACCATTTCCAGCCTTGCTGCTGGTCACATGAATATTATCATTATTATCATTATTGCCAGCCAAGCTACAACCCTAGATGGAAAAGCAATATGCTATAAACCCAAAGGCAATATCATTTTTGCCCTGGGATTGATTTAGGGTTGCTGACGGGGTCAAAGCCCAGCCCAAAAGGGCTGGCAATGTCCAACTAGTATGTAGGAGACTCGAAAGTACAACTTGAGACCATTTCCAGCCTTGACGCTGGTCATATGAATAAATGTCATTTTTACCCCGGGTTTGATTTAGGGTTCCTTTCAGGGTCAAAGCCCCTGCCAAAATTGCTGGCATTGGCCATATGGTATATAGGAGACTTCAAATTACAACTTGAGACAATTTCCAGCCTTTAGGCTGATCACATGAATAAATGTCATTTTTGCCCTGTGATTAATTCAGGGTTGCTGTCGGGGTCAAAGCCGCACTCAAAAGGGCTGGCATTGCCCACCTAACATGTGGGATACTCGAAATTAGAACTTGAGACCATTTCTACCCTTGCCGATGGTCACATGAATAAATGTCATTCTAGCCCTGGGATTGATTTAGAGTTTCTGTCGGGGTCAAAGCCCCACCCAAAATGGCTGGCTTTGTCCATCTAGAATGTAGGAGACTCCAAATTACAACTTAAGACCATTTCCACCCTTGCCGCTGGTTATATGAATAAATGTCTTTTTGGCCCATAGGATCGATTTAGGGTTGCTGTCGGGGTCAAAGCCCAACCAAAAATGGCTGGCGTTGTCAATCTAGTATGTACGAGACTCCATATTACAACTTGAGATCATTTCCAGCCTTGGCGTTGGTCATATGAACAAATGTCATTTTCACCCTGGGATTGATATAGGGTTGCTGTCGGGGTCAGAGCCCCACCCATAATGGCTGGCATTGTCCATATAGTATGTAGAAGACTCCCAATTACAACTTGAGACCATTTCCAGCCTTGCTGCTGGTCACATGAATAAATGTCATTTCTACCCCGGGTTTGATTTAAGGTTTCTTTCAGTGTTAAAGCCCCTGCCAAAATTGCTGGCTCTGGCCATATAGTATATAGGAGACTCCAAATTTCAACTTGAGACAATTTCCAGCCTTTAGGCCGGTCACATGAATAAATGTCATTTTTGCCCTGTTATTGATTCAGGGTTGCTATCAGGGTCAAAGCAACACTCAAAAGGGCTGGCATTGTCCACCTAGCATGTAGGAGATGCGAAATTAGAACTTGAGACCATTTCCACTCTTACCGCTGGTCACACGAACAAATGTCAGTTTTGCCATGGGATTAATAAAGGGTTGCTGTCGGGGTCAAAGCCCGCACCCAAAATAGCTGGTCACATGTATAAATGTATAAATGTCATTTTTGCCCTAGGATTGATTTTTGGTTTCTGTCGGGGTCAAAGCCCCACCAAAAATGGCTAGCTTTGTGTATCTAGTATGTAGGAGACTCCAAATTACAACTTGAGACCATCTCCAACCATGCCGCTGGTCACATGAATGAATGTCATTTTTGCCCAAGGTTTGATTTAGGGTTCCTGTCAGGGCCAAACCCCCACCCAAAAGGGGTGGCATTGTCCATCTGGTATGTAGGAGACTCTAAATTACAACTTAAGATCAAATCCAGCCTTGCCGCTGGTCACATGAATAAATGTCCTTTTAAACATGGGATTGATTTAGGTTTGCTGTCGGGGTCATTGCCCTACCCGAAATGGCTGTCTTTGTCCATCTAGTATGTAGGAGACTCCAATTTACAACTTGAGACCATCTCCCACCTTGCCGCTGGTCACAAGAATAAATGTCATTTTGGCCCTGGAGTTTATTTAGGGTTCCTGTGTGGGTCAAAGCCGAAACCGAAAAGGCTGGCATTCTTCATCTAGTATGTGGGAGACTCCAAATTACTCCTTCAGGCAATTTACAGTCTTGCCGCTGGTCATATGAAAAAATGTCATTTTTGCCGCGGGTTTGATTTAGGGTTCCTCACATGGTTAGAACCCCACCCAAAATAGCTGGCATTTTCAATCTGGTATATAGGAGACTCCAAATTACAACTTAGAACATTTCCAGCCATGCCACTGGTCACATTAATATTATCATCATTATCATTATTGCCAGCCAAGCTATAACCCTAGATGGAAAAGCAATATGCTATAAACCCAAAGGCAATATCATTTTTGCCCTAGGATTGATTTAGGGTTGCTGACGAGGTCAAAGCCCAGCCCAAAAGGGCTGGCAATGTCCAACTAGTATGTAGGAGACTCGAAAGTACAACTTGAGACCATTTCCAGCCTTGACGCTGGTCATATGAATAAATGTCATTTTTACCCCGGGTTTGATTTAGGGTTCCTTTCAGGGTCAAAGCCCCTGCCAAAATTGCTGGCATTGGCCATATGGTATATAGGAGACTTCAAATTACAACTTGAGACAATTTCCAGCCTTTAGGCTGATCACATGAATAAATGTCATTTTTGCCCTGTGATTAATTCAGGGTTGCTGTCGGGGTCAAAGCCGCACTCAAAAGGGCTGGCATTGCCCACCTAACATGTGGGATACTCGAAATTAGAACTTGAGACCATTTCTACCCTTGCCGATGGTCACATGAATAAATGTCATTTTAGCCCTGGGATTGATTTAGAGTTTCTGTCGGGGTCAAAGCCCCACCCAAAATGGCTGGCTTTGTCCATCTAGAATGTAGGAGACTCCAAATTACAACTTAAGACCATTTCCAGCCTTGCCGCTGGTTATATGAATAAATGTCTTTTTGGCCCATAGGATCGATTTAGGATTGCTGTCGGGGTCAAAGCCCAACCAAAAATGGCTGGCGTTGTCAATCTAGTATGTACGAGACTCCATATTACAACTTGAGATCATTTCCAGCCTTGGCGTTGGTCATATGAACAAATGTCATTTTCACCCTGGGATTGATTCAAGGTTGCTGTCTGGGTCAAAGCCCCACCCATATTGGCTGGCATTGTCCATATAGTATGTAGAAGACTCCCAATTACAACTTGAGACCATTTCCAGCCTTGCTGCTGGTCACATGAATAAATGTCATTTCTACCCCGGGTTTGATTTAAGGTTTCTTTCAGTGTTAAAGCCCCTGCCAAAATTGCTGGCTCTGGCCATATAGTATATAGGAGACTCCAAATCTCAACTTGAGACAATTTCCAGCCTTTAGGCCGGTCACATGAATAAATGTCATTTTTGCCCTGTGATTGATTCAGGGTTGCTATCAGGGTCAAAGCAACACTCACAAGAGCTGGCATTGTCCACCTAGCATGTAGGAGATGCAAAATTAGAACTTGAGACCATTTCCACTCTTACCGCTGGTCACACGAACAAATGTCAGTTTTGCCATGGGATTAATAAAGGGTTGCTGTCGGTGTCAAAGCCCGCACCCAAAATAGCTGGTCACATGTATAAATGTATAAATGTCATTTTTGCCCTAGGATTGATTTTTGGTTTCTGTCGGGGTCAAAGCCCCACCAAAAATGGCTGGCTTTGTCCATCTAGTATGTAGGAGAGTACAAATTATAACTTGAGACCCTTTCCAGCCTTGTCGCTGGTCACGTGAATAAATGTCATTTTTGCCCTGGGATTGATTTGGGGTTGCTGTCGGGGTCAAAGCCCCGCTCAAAATGGCTGGCACTGTCCACCTAGTATGTAAGAGACTCCATATTACAACTTGAGACCATCTCCAACCATGCCGCTGGTCACATGAATGAATGTCATTTTTGCCCCAGGTTTGATTTAGGGTTCCTGTCAGGGCCAAACCCCCACCCAAAAGGGGTGGCATTGTCCATCTGGTATGTAGGAGACTCTAAATTACAACTTAAGATCAAATCCAGCCTTGCCGCTGGTCACATGAATAAATGTCCTTTTAAACATGGGATTGATTTAGGGTTGCTGTCGGGGTCATTGCCCCACCCAAAATGGCTGTCTTTGTCCATCTAGTATGTAGGAGACTCCAAATTACAACTTGAGACCATCTCCCACCTTGCCTCTGGTCACATGAATAAATGTCATTTTGGCCCTGGAATTTTTTTAGGGTTCCTGTGTGGGTCAAAGCCGAAACCAAAAAGGCTGGCATTCTTCATCTAGTATGTGGGAGACTCCAAATTACTCCTTCAGGCAATTTACAGTCTTGCCGCTGGTCATATGAAAAAATGTCATTTTTGCCGCGGGTTTGATTTAGGGTTCCTCACATGGTTAGAGCCCCACCCAAAATGGCTGGCATTTTCAATCTGGTATGTAGGAGACTCCAAATTACAACTTAGAACATTTCCAGCCATGTCACTGGTCACATGAATAAATGTCATTTTGGCCCTGTGATTGATTTAGGGTTCTTCTCAGGGTTAAAGCCCCTCCCAAAATGGCTAGCATTGTTCATCTAGTATGTAGAAGACTCCAAATTACAACTTCAGACCATTTCCAGCCTTGCCGCTATTCACATGAATAAATGTCATTTTGGCCCTGGGATTGATTAAGGTTTTCTCTCAGGGTCAAAGCCCCACACAAAGTGGCTTGAATTGTTCATCTAGTATGTAGGAGACTCATAATTACAACTTCAGACCATTTCCAGCCTTGCAGCTGGTCACATTAATGAATGTCATTTTGGTCCTTGAATTGATTTAGGGTTCTTGTCAGGGTCGAAGCCCCACCCAAAGTGGCTGATATTGTTCCTCTAGTATGTAGGAGCCTCCATATTACAATATGAGACCATTTCCAGCCTTGCTGCTGGTAACATGAATAAATGTCATTCTGGCCCAGGGATTAATTTACGGTTCCTGGCAGGGTTAAAGCCCCACCCAAAATGGCTGGAATTTTCTATCTAGTATGTAGGAGACTCCATATTACAATTTGACCCCCATTTCCAGCATTCCCGCTCGTCACATGAATAAATGTCATTTTTGCCCCTGGTGTCATTTAGGGTTCTTGTCAGGGTCGAAGCCCAAACCAAAATGGCTGGAATTTTCAATCTAGTATGTAGGAGACTTCAGATTACAACTTAAGACCATTTCCATCCTTGCCGCTGGTCACTTGAATAAATGTCATTTTGGCCCTGGGATTGATTTAGGGTTCCATTCATGTTCAAAGACACACACTAAATGGATGGCATTGTCCATCTAGTATGTAGAAAACTCCAAATTAAAACTTCAGACCATTTCCAGCCTTACGGCTGGTCACATGAATAAATGTCGTTTTTGCCATGGGATTAATTTAGGGTTCCTGTCAGGGTTAAAGCCCCACCCTAAATGGCTGGCATTGTCCCTCTAGTATGTAGGAGACTCCATATTACAACTTGAGACAACTTCCAAACTTTCCGCTGTTCATATGAATAAATGTCATTTTGGCCCTTTTTTTGATTTAGGGTTCCTGTCAGGGTCAAACACCCACCCAAAATGGCTGGCATTGTCCATCTAGCATGTAAGAGACTCTAAATTACAACTTAAGATCAAATCCAGCCTTTCCGCTGGTCACATGAATAAATGTCATTTTAAACCAGGGATTGATTTAGGGTTACTGTCGGGGTCATTGCCCCACCCAAAATGGCTGTCTTTGTCCATCTAGTATGTAGGAGTCTCCAAATTACAATTTGAGACCATCTCCCACCTTGCCGCTGGTCACATGAATAAATGTCATTTTGGCCCTGGAATATATTTAGGGTTCCTGTGTGGGTCAAAGCTGCAACCAAAAAGGCTGGCATTTTCAATCTAGTATGTAGGAGACTTCAAATTACAACTTCAGACCATTTACAGCCTTGCCGCTGTTCATATGAATAAATGTCATTTCTGCCCTGGGATTGATTTAGGGTTACAGTCAGAGTTAAACCCCACCCTAAAAGACTGGCATTGTCCCTCTAGTATGTAGGAGACTCCATATTACAACTTGAGACCATTTCCAACCTTGCCGCTGTTCATATGAATAAATGTCATTTGGGCCCGATGAATGATTTAGGGTTCCTGTCAGGGTCAAACAACCACCCAAAAGGGATGGCATTGTCCATCTAGTATGTAGGAGACTATAAATTACAACATAAGACCAAATCCAGCCTTGCCGCTGGTCACTTGAATAAATATAATTTTATACCTGGGATTGATTTAGGGTTCCTGTCAGAGTCAAAGCCCCACCCAAAATGGCTCGCATTGTCCATCTAGTATGTAGGAGACTTCAAATTACAACTTGAGACCATATCCAGCCTTGCCGCTGGTCATATGAATAAATGTCGTTTTTGCCCTGGGATTAATTAAGGGTTCCAGTCAGGGTTAAAGTCCCACACTAAATGGCTGGTATTGTCCTTCTAGTATGTAGGAGACTCCATATTACAACTTGAGACCATTTCCAACCTTGTCGCTGTTCATATGAATGAATGTCATTTTGGCCCGATGATTGATTTACGGTTCCTGTCAGGGTCAAACCCCCACCCATAAGGGCTGGCATTGTCCATCTAGTAGGTAGGAGACTTAAAATTACAACTTGACACCATTTCCAACCTTACCGCTGGTCATATGAATAAATGTCATTTTAGCCCTAGGATAGATTTAGGGTTTCTGTCCGGGTCATACTCCAACCCAAAAGGGCTGGCATTGTCTTTCTAGTATTTAGGAGACTTCAAATTACAATTTCAGACAATTTCCAGCCTTGCCGCTAGTCATATGAATAAATGTCCTTTTTGCCCAGGGTTTGATTTAGGGTTCCTGTCATGGTCAAAGCCCCACCCAAAATAGCTCGTATTGTCAATCTAGTATGTAGGACACACAAAATTGCAACTTGAGACCATTTCCAGCCTTGCCGCTAGTTACATGAATAAATGTCATTTTGGCCTTAAGATTGATTTAGGGTTCCTGTCACGGTCAAAGCCCAACCCAAAAGGGCTGGCATTGTCCATTCAGTATGTAGGAGACTCCAAATTACAACTTGATATCATTTCCAGCCTTGCCGCTGGTCATATAAATAAATGTCATTTTGGCCCTGGGATTGAATTAGGGTTCCTGTTAGGGTCAAAGCCCCAGTCAAAATGGCTGGCATTGTCCATCTAGTATATGACTCCAAATTACAACTTCAGACCATTTTTAGCCTTGACGCTGGTCATATGAATTAATTTCATTTTGGCCCCGTGATTGAATTAGGATTGCTGTCAAGGTCAAATTCCCACCCAAAATGGCTGGCATTGTCCATCTAGTATGTAGGAGACTCAAAATTACAAATTGAGATAATTTCCAGCTTTGCCGCTCGTCATATGAATAAATGTAATTTTTACGCAGGGTTTAATTTAGGGTTCCAGTAACGGTTAAAGCCCCACCCAAAATGGCTGGCTTTGACGATCTAGTATGAAGGAGACTCCAAATTACAACTTGAGACCATTTCCAACCTTACTGCTGGTCACATGAATAAATGTAATTTTGGCCCTAGGATTGATTTATAGTTCCTGTCACGGTCAAAGCCCCGCCCAAAATGGCTGGCATCGTCCATATGATATGTAGGAGACTTCAAACTATAACTTGAGACCATTTCCAGTCTTGCCGCTGGTCACATGAATAAATGTCATTCTGGCCCAATAATTGAAATAGGGTTGCTGTCGGGGTCAAAGCCCCACACAAAATGGATCTCATTGTCCATCTAGTGTGTAGGATACTCCAAATTACAACTTCAGACCATTTCCAGCCTTAGCACTTGTCACATTAAGTAATGTCATTTTGGCCTTGGGATTAATTTAGGGTTCTTGTCAGGGTCAAAGCCCCACCCTAAATGGCTGGCATTGTCCCTAAAGTGTGTAGGAGACTACTAATTACAATTTGAGACCATTTCCCGCCTTGCCGCTGGTCACATGAATAAATGTCATTTTGGCCCTGGGATTCATCTAGGGTTCCTGTCAGGGTTAAAGCCCCACTCAAAATGGCTGGCCTTTTCTATCTAGTAAGTAGGAGACTCCAAATTACAATTTGACACCATTTTCAGCCTTCCCACTGGTCACATGAATAAATGTTATTTTTGCCCCAGGTGTGATTTAAGGTTCTTGTCAGGGTCGAAGCTCAAGTCAAAATGGCTGGAATTTTCCATCTAGTTTGTAGGAGACTACAAATCACAACTTCAGACCATTTCCAGCCTAGCCGTTGGTCTTATGAATCAATGGTATTTTTCCCCTTGGATTGGTTTAGGGTTCTTGTCTGAGTCAAAACCACAGCCAAAATTAGAGGCATTGTCCATCTAGTATGTAGGGGACTCCAAATTATACCTTGAGACCATATCCAGGCTTACCACTGGTCTCAAAAATAAATCTCATTTTAGCACTGGGATTGATTTAGGGTTGCTCTCTGGGTTAAAGCACCACCCAAAAAGGCTGGCATTGTCCATCTTGTATGTAGGAGACTCAAAATTACAACTTGAGAACACTTCCAGGCTTGCCACGGGTCACATAAATAAATATCATTTGGGCATTGGATTGATTCAGGGTTCGTGTCAGGGTCAAAGACCCACCCAAAATGGCACGCATTCTCCATCTACTATGTAGGAGACTTCAAAATACAATTTGAGACCATTTCCAGCCTTGCCGCTAGACACATGAATAAATGTCATTTTGGCCCTATGATTGATTTAGAGTTCCGGTCATAGTCAAAGCCCCACCCAAAAGGGCTGGCATTGTCCATCTAGAATGTAGAAGAATCCAAATTACAACTTGAAACCATTTCCAGCCTTGCCTCCAGTCACATGAATAAATGTCATTTTGGCCCTGGGATTGATTTAGAGTTGCTCTCAGGGTCATTGCCTCACCTAAAATGGCTGTTACTGTCCATCTAGTATGTAGGAGACTCCAAAATACAACTCGAGACCATTTCCACCCTTTCCTGCTAGTCATATGGATAAATGTCATTTTTGCTCCGGGTTTAATTTAGGGTCCAGTCAAGGCTAAAGCTCGACACAAAATGGCTGGCATTTTCCATCTAGTATGTAGGACACTCCAAATTATACCTTGAGACCACTTCCAACCTTGCCGCTGGTCACATGAATAAAAGTCATTTTGCCCTGGAATTTATTTAGGGTTCCTGTGGGGGTCAAAACCGCAACCAAAATGGCTGGCATTCTTCATCTAGTATGTAGGAGACTCCAAAATACGCCTTCAGGCCATTTACAGTCTTGCCGCTGGTCAAAAGAATAAATGTCATTTTTTGCCGCGGGTTTGATTTAGGGTTCCTCTCAGGGTCAGAGCGCCACCCAAAATGGCTGGCATTTTCCATCTGGTATGTAGGAGACTCCAAATTACAACTTAGGACATATCCAGCCTTGCCACTGGTCACATGAATAAATGCCATTTTGGCCCTGGGATTGATTAAGGTTTTCTCTCAGGGTCAAAGCCCCGGTCATAGTCAAAGCCCCACCCAAAAGGGCTGGCATTGTCCATCTAGAATGTAGAAGAATCCAAATTACAACTTGAAACCATTTCCAGCCTTGCCTCCAGTCATATGAATAAATGTCATTTTGGCCCTGGGATTGATTTAGGGTTGCTCTCAGGGTCATTGCCTCACCTAAAATGGCTGTTACTGTCCATCTAGTATGTAGGAGACTCCAAAATACAACTCGAGACCATTTCCACCCTTCCAGCTAGTCACATGGATAAATGTCATTTTTGCTCCGGGTTTAATTTAGGGTCCAGTCAAGGCTAAAGCCCGACACAAAATGGCTGGCATTGTCCATCTAGAATGTAGGACACTCCAAATTACACCTTGACACCACTTCCAACCTTGCCGCTGGTCACATGAATAAATGTCATTTTGCCCTGGAATTTGTTTAGGGTTCCTGTGGGGGTCAAAGCCGCAACCAAAAAGGCTGGCATTCTTCATCTAGTATATAGGAGACTCCAAATTACGCCTTCAGGCCATTTACAGTCTTGCCGCTGGTCATATGAATAAATGTCATTTTTTGCCGCGGGTTTAATTTAGATTCCTCTCAGGGTCAGAGCCCCACCCAAAATGGCTGGCATTTTCCATCTGGTATGTAGGAGACTCCAAATTACAACTTAGGACATATCGAGCCTTGCCACTGGTCACATGAATAAATGCCTTTTTGGCCCTGGGATTGATTAAGGTTTTCTCTCAGGGTCAAAGCCCCACAAAAAATGGCTTGAATTGTCCATCTAGTATGTAGGAGACTCCTAATTACAACTTCAGACCATTTCCAGCCTTGCCGCTGGTCACATTAATGAATGTCATTTTGGCCCTGGGATTGATTTAGGGTTCTTGTCAGGGTCGAAGCCCCACCCAAAATGGCTGACATTGTTCCTCTAGAATGTAGGAGACTCCAAATTACAATTTGAGACCATTTCCAGCTTCGCCGCTGGTGAAATGAATAAATGTCATTTATGCCACGGGTTTGATTAAGGGTTCCTGGCAGGGTCGAAGCCCCAGACAAAATGGCTGGAATTGTCCATCCATTATGTAAGAGACTCTAAATTACAAATTGAGACCATTTCCAGCCTTGCAGCTCGTCATATGAATAAATGTCATTTTTTCCTTGGGATTGATTCAGGGTTCCTGTCAGGGTCAAAGCCCCACACAAAATGGCTGGCATTGTCCATCTAATATGTAGGAGGCTCCAAATTACAACTTGAGACCATTTCCAGCCTTCCCAGTAGTCACATGAATATATGTCATTTTGGACCTAGGATTGATTTAGGGTTCCTTTCATGTTCAAAGCCCCACGCAAAATGGCTGGCATTGTCTATCTAGTAGGTAGGACACTCCAAATTACAACTTCAGACCATCTCCCACCTTGCCGCTGATCAAATGAATAAATGTCATTTTGGCCCTGGAATTTATTTAGGGTTCCTGTCCGGGTCTAAGCCCCACACTAAATAGCTGGCATTGTCCATCTAGTATGTAGAAGACTACAAGTTTAAACTTCAGACCATTTCTGGCCTTACGGCTGGTCACATGAATAAATGTCGTTTTTGCCATGGGATTAATTTAGGGTTCCAGTCAGGGTTAAAACCCAACCCTAAATGGGTGGCATTGTCCCTCTAGTATGTAGGAGACTCCATATTACAACTTGAGACCATTTCCAAACTTTCCGCTGTTCATATGTATAAAAGTCATTTTGGCTCTTTGATTGATTTAGGGTTCCTGTCAGGGTTAAACCCCCACCCAAAAGGGCTGGCATTGTCCATCTAGTATGTAGGATACTCTAAATTACAACTTAAAATCAAATCCAGCCTTGCGGCTGGTCACATGAATAAATGTCATTTTAAACATAGGGTTGATTTAGGGTTGCTGTCGGGGTCATTGACCCACCCAAAATGGCTGTCTTTGTCCATCTAGTATGTAGGAGACTCCAAATTACAACTTGAGACCATCTCCCACCTTGCCGCTGGTCACCTGAATAAATGTCATTTTGGCCCTGGAATTTATTTAGGGTTCCTGTGTGGGTCAAAGCCGCAACAAAAAAGGCTGGCATTTTCAATCTAGTATGTAGGAGACTCCAAATTACAACTTCAGACCATTTACAGCCTTGCCGCTGGTCAAATGAATAAATGTCATTTCAGCCCTGAGATTGATTTAGGGTTACATTCAGAGTTAAAGCCCCACCCTAAAAGGCTGGCATTGTCCCTCTAGTATGTAGGAGACTCCATATTACAACTTGAGACCATTTCCAGCCTTGCCGCTGGTCACATGAATAAATGTCATTTTGGCCCTGGGATTGATTTAGGGTTGCTGTCAGGGTCATTGCCTCACCCAAAATGGCTGTCATTATCCATCTAGTATGTAGGAGACTCCAAATTACAACTTGATTCCATATTCCTACTTGCAGCTTGTCATATGAATAAATGTCATTTTTGCTCCGGGTTTAATTTAGGGTCCAGTCAAGGCTAAAGCCCGACACAAAATGGCTGGCATCGTCCATCTAGAATGTAGGACACTCCAAATTACACCTTGAGACCACTTCCAACCTTGCCGCTGGTCACATGAATAAATGTCATTTTGCCCTGGAATTTGTTTAGGGTTCCTGTGGGGGTCAAAGCCGCAACCAAAAAGGCTGGCATTCTTCATCTAGTATATAGGAGACTCCAAATTACGCCTTCAGGCCATTTACAGTCTTGCCGCTGGTCATATGAATAAATGTCATTTTTTGCCGCGGGTTTAATTTAGATTCCTCTCAGGGTCAGAGCCCCACCCAAAATGGCTGGCATTTTCCATCTGGTATGTAGGAGACTCCAAATTACAACTTAGGACATATCGAGCCTTGCCACTGGTCACATGAATAAATGCCTTTTTGGCCCTGGGATTGATTAAGGTTTTCTCTCAGGGTCAAAGCCCCACAAAAAATGGCTTGAATTGTCCATCTAGTATGTAGGAGACTCCTAATTACAACTTCAGACCATTTCCAGCCTTGCCGCTGGTCACATTAATGAATGTCATTTTGGCCCTGGGATTGATTTAGGGTTCTTGTCAGGGTCGAAGCCCCACCCAAAATGGCTGACATTGTTCCTCTAGAATGTAGGAGACTCCAAATTACAATTTGAGACCATTTCCAGCCTTGCGCTGGTCACATGAATAAATGTCATTTTGGCCTGGGATTGATTAAGGGTTCCTGGCAGGGTTAAAGCCCCACCCAAAATGGCTGGCATTGTCCATCTAGTATGTAGAGACTCCAAATTACAACTTGACCATTTCCAGCCTTGCCTGCTCGTCATATGAATAAATGTCATTTTGTCCCTGGGATGATTTAGGGTTCTTGTCAGGGTCAAAGCCCACCAAAATGGCTGATTGTTCCATCTAGTATGTAGGAGACTCCAAATTACAACTTAGACCATTTCCAGCCTTCCGCTAGTCACATGAATAATGTCATTTTGGCCCTGGGATTGATTTAGGGTTCCTGTCAGGGTTAAAGCCCCACACAAAATGGCTGGCATTGTCCATCTAGTATAGAGACACTCCAAATTACAACTTGACCACTCCACCTTGCCGCTGGTCAAATGAATAAATGTCATTTTGGCCCTGGAATTTATTTAGGGTTCCTGTCAGGGTTAAAGCCCCACCAAAATAGCTGGCATTGTCCATCTAGTATGTAGGAGACTCCAAATTACAACTTCAGACCATTTCAGCCTTGCCGCTGGTCACATGAATAAATGTCATTTTTGCCCTGGGATTGAATTTAGTTCCTGTCAGGGTCAAAGCCCCACCCAGGGTGGCTCATTGTCCATCTAGTATGTAGGAGACTCCAAATTACAACTTGAGACCATTTCCAGCCTTGCCGCTGGTCAATGAATAAATGTCATTTTGGCCTGGGATTGATTAGGTTCCTGTCAGGGTCAAAGCCCCACCCAAAATGGCTGGCATTGTCCATCTAGTATGTAGGAGACTCCAAATTACAACTTCAGACCATTTCCAGCCTTGCCGCTGGTCACATGAATAAATGTCATTTTTGGCCCTGGGATTGATTTAGGGTTCTTTCAGGGTCGAAGCCCACCCAAAATGGAATTGTCCATCTAGTATGTAGGAGACTCCAAATTACAACTTGAGACCATTTCCAGCCTTCGCCGCTGGTCAAATGAATAAATGTCATTTATGCCCTGGGTTTGATTTAGGGTTCCTGGCAGGGTCGAAGCCCCAGACAAAATGGCTGGAATTGTCCATCTATATGTAGAGACTCCAAATTACAAATTGAGACCATTTCCAGCCTTGCAGCTGTCATATGAATAAATGTCATTTTGCCTGGGATTGATTTAGGGTTCCTGTCAGGGTCAAAGCCCCACACAAAATGGCTGGCATTGTCCATCTAGTATGTAGGAGGCTCCAAATTACAACTTGAGACCATTTCCAGCCTTCCCAGTAGTCACATGAATAATGTCATTTTGGACCTGGATTGATTTAGGGTTCCTTTCAGTTCAAAGCCCCACGCAAAATGGCTGGCATTGTCCATCTAGTAGTAGGACACTCCAAATTACAACTTCAGACCATCTCCCACCTTGCCGCTGATCAAATGAATAAATGTCATTTTGGCCCTGGAATTTATTTAGGGTTCCTGTCGGGTCTAAGCCCCACACTAAATAGCTGGCATTGTCCATCTAGTAATGTAGAAGACTCCAAATTAAACTTCAGACCATTTCTGGCCTTGCGGCTGGTCACATGAATAAATGTCGTTTTTGCCATGGGATTAATTTAGGGTTCCAGTCAGGGTTAAAACCCAACCCTAAATGGGTGGCATTGTCCCTCTAGTATGTAGGAGACTCCAAATTACAACTTGAGACCATTTCCAAACTTTCCGCTGGTCATATGAATAAATGTCATTTTGGCTCTTTGATTGATTTAGGGTTCCTGTCAGGGTCAAACCCCCACCCAAAAGGGCTGGCATTGTCCATCTAGTATGTAGGAGACTCTAAATTACAACTTAATCAAATCCAGCCTTGCGGCTGGTCACATGAATAAATGTCATTTTAAACATAGGGATTGATTTAGGGTTGCTGTCAGGGTCATTGCCCCACCCAAAATGGCTGTCTTTGTCCATCTAGTATGTAGGAGACTCCAAATTACAACTTGAGACCATTTCCAGCCTTGCCGCTGGTCACCTGAATAAATGTCATTTTGGCCCTGGGATTGATTTAGGGTTCCTGTGTGGGTCAAAGCCCAACAAAATGGCTGGCATTTTCAATCTAGTATGTAGGAGACTCCAAATTACAACTTCAGACCATTTACAGCCTTGCCGCTGGTCAATGAATAAATGTCATTTCAGCCCTGAGATTGATTTAGGGTTCATTCAGAGTTAAAGCCCCACCCTAAAAGGCTGGCATTGTCCCTCTAGTATGTAGGAGACTCCAAATTACAACTTGAGACCATTTCCAGCCTTGCCGCTGGTCACATGAATAAATGTCATTTTGGCCCTGGGATTGATTTAGGGTTCTGTCAGGGTCATTGCCTCACCAAAATGGCTGTCATTATCCATCTAGTATGTAGGAGACTCCAAATTACAACTTGACCATATCCACTTGCAGCTGGTCATATGAATAAATGTCATTTTTGCTCCGGGTTTAATTTAGGGTCCAGTCAGGGTTAAAGCCCGACACAAAATGGCTGGCATTGTCCATCTAGAATGTAGGACACTCCAAATTACAACCTTGAGACCACTTCCAACCTTGCCGCTGGTCACATGAATAAATGTCATTTTGCCCTGGATTGATTTAGGGTTCCTGTGGGTCAAAGCCCACCCAAAAAGGCTGGCATTGTCCATCTAGTATATAGGAGACTCCAAATTACGCCTTCAGGCCATTTACAGCCTTGCCGCTGGTCATATGAATAAATGTCATTTTTGCCGCGGGTTTAATTTAGATTCCTCTCAGGGTCAGAGCCCCACCCAAAATGGCTGGCATTTTCCATCTGTATGTAGGAGACTCCAAATTACAACTTAGACCATATCGAGCCTTGCCACTGGTCACATGAATAAATGCCTTTTTGGCCCTGGGATTGATTAGGTTTTCTCTCAGGGTCAAAGCCCCACAAAAAATGGCTTGAATTGTCCATCTAGTATGTAGGAGACTCCAAATTACAACTTCAGACCATTTCCAGCCTTGCCGCTGGTCACATGAATAAATGTCATTTTGCCCTGGGATTGATTTAGGGTTCTTGTCAGGGTCGAAGCCCCACCCAAAATGGCTGACATTGTCCTCTAGATGTAGGAGACTCCAAATTACAATTGAGACCATTTCCAGCCTTGCCGCTGGTCACATGAATAAATGTCATTTTGGCCTGGGATTCATTTAGGGTTCCTGGCAGGGTTAAAGCCCCACCCAAAATGGCTGGCATTTCCATCTAGTATGTAGGAGACTCCAAATTACAATTGACCATTTCCAGCATTCCTGCTCGTCACATGAATAAATGTCATTTTGTCCCTGGGTGATTTAGGGTTCTTGTCAGGGTCA
Organism: Palaemon carinicauda; assembly: GCF_036898095.1. Classification (NCBI taxonomy): domain Eukaryota; kingdom Metazoa; phylum Arthropoda; class Malacostraca; order Decapoda; family Palaemonidae; genus Palaemon; species Palaemon carinicauda. The sequence continues at coordinate 89,190,271 of NC_090742.1, read as the reverse complement.
AAGCCCACCAAAATGGCTTGATTGTCCATCTAGTATGTAGGAGACTCCAAATTACAACTTAAGACCATATCCAGCCTTGCGCTGGTCATAAGAATCAATGAAATTTTGGCCCTGGATTGATTTAGGGTTCCTGTCAGGGTTAAAGCCCCACACAAAATAGCTGGCATTGTCCATCTAGTACATAGAAGACTCCAAATTACAACTTGACCACATCCAGCCTTGCCGCTGGTCAAATGAATAAATGTCCTTTGGCCTGGGATTGATATAGGTTCCTGTCAGGGTTAAAGCCCCACCCAAAATAGCTGGCATTGTCCATCTAGTATGTAGGAGACTCCAAATTACAACTTCAGACCATTTCAAGCCTTGCCGCTGGTCACATGAATAAATGTCATTTTTGCCCTGGGATTGATTTAGGGTTCCTGTCAGGGTCAAAGCCCACCCAAAATGGGTGGCATTGTCCATCTAGTGTGTAGGACTCCAAATTGAGACCATTTCCAGCCTTGCCGCTGGTCAATGAATAAATGTCATTTTGGCCGGGTTTGATTAGGGTTCCTGTCAGGGTCAAAGCCCCACCCAAAATGGCTGGCATTGTCCATCTAGTATGTAGGAGACTCCAAATTACAACTTGAGACCAATTTCCAGCCTTGCCGCTGGTCATATGAATAAATGTCATTTTTGCCCTGGGATTGATTTAGGGTTCCTGTCAGGGTCAAGCCCACACAAAATGGCTGGCATTGTCCATCTAGTATGTAGGACTCCAAATTACAACTTGAGACCATTTCCAGCCTTCCGCTGGTCACATGAATAAATGTCATTTTGCCCTGGATTGATTTAGGGTTCCTGTCAGGGTCAAAGCCCCACCAAAATGGCTGGCATTGTCCATCTAGTATGTAGGACACTCCAAATTACAACTTGAGACCATTTCCAGCCTTGCCGCTGTCAATGAATAAATGTCATTTTGGCCCTGGATTGATTTAGGGTTCCTGTCAGGGTCAAAGCCCCACCCAAAATGGCTGGCATTGTCCATCTAGTATGTAGGAAAGACTTCAGACCATTTCTGCCTTACGCTGTCACATGAATAAATGTCATTTTTGCCCTGGGATTGATTTAGGGTTCCAGTCAGGGTTAAAGCCCACCCAAAATGGCTGGCATTGTCCATCTAGTATGTAGGAGACTCCAAATTACAACTTGAGACCATTCCAACCTTGCCGCTGTCATATGAATAAATGTCATTTTGGCCCTGATTGATTTAGGGTTCCTGTCAGGGTCAAAGCCCCCACCAAAAGGCTGGCATTGTCCATCTAGTATGTAGGAACTCCAAATTACAACTTAGAATCTCCAGCCTTGCGCTGGTCACATGAATAAATGTCATTTTCCCTGGATTAATTTAGGGTTCCTGTCAGGGTCAAAGCCCACCCAAAATGGCTGGCATTGTCCATCTAGTATGTAGGAGACTCCAAATTACAACTTGAGACCATTCCAGCCTTGCCGCTGGTCACATGAATAAATGTCATTTTGGCCCTGGGTTGATTTAGGGTTCCTGTCAGGGTCAAAGCCCACAAAAGGCTGGCATTGTCCATCTAGTATGTAGGAGACTCCAAATTACAACTTCAGACCATTTCCAGCCTTGCCGCTGGTCACATGAATAAATGTCATTTTGGCCCTGGGATTGATTTAGGGTTCTTCAGGGTCAAAGCCCCACCCAAAATGGCTGGCATTGTCCATCTAGTATGTAGGAGACTCCAAATTACAACTTGAGACCATTTCCAGCCTTGCCGCTGGTCACATGAATAAATGTCATTTTGGCCCTGGGATTGATTTAGGGTTCCTGTCAGGGTCAAAGCCCCACCCAAAATGGCTGTCATTTCCATCTAGTATGTAGGAGACTCCAAATTACAACTTGACCATTTCCCATTGCCGCTGGTCACATGAATAAATGTCATTTTGCCCTGGGTTGATTTAGGGTCCTGTCAGGCTAAAGCCCCACAAAATAGGCTGGCATTGTCCATCTAGTATGTAGGAGACTCCAAATTACAACTTGAGACCATTTCCAGCCTTGCCGCTGTCACATGAATAAATGTCATTTTGGCCCTGGATTGATTTAGGGTTCCTGTCAGGGTCAAAGCCCACCAAAATGGCATTTTCCATCTAGTATGTAGGAGACTCCAAATTACAACTTGACCATTCCAGCTTGCCGCTGGTCATATGAATAAATGTCATTTTGCCCGGGTTTGATTTAGGTTCCTCTCAGGGTTAAAGCCCCACAAAAATGGCTGGCATTGTCCATCTAGTATGTAGGAGACTCCAAATTACAACTTGGACCATTTCCAGCCTTGCCACTGGTCACATGAATAAATGTCCTTTTGGCCCTGTGATTGATTTAGGGTTCTTCTCAGGGTTAAAGCCCACCCAAAATGGCTGGCATTGTCCATCTAGTATGTAGGAGACTCCAAATTACAACATTCAGACCATTTCCAGCTTGCTGCTGGTCATGAATAATGTCATTTTTGCCCGGGTTTATTTAGGGTTCCGTTAGGGTCGAAGCCCCACCCAAAATGGCTGGCATTGTCCATTCTAGTATATAGGAGACTCCAAATTACAACTTGAGACAATTTCCAGCCTTGCCGCTGGTCACATGAATAAATGTCATTTGGCCCTGGGATTGATTTAGGGTTCCTGTCAGGGTCAAGCCCCACACAAAATGGCTGGATTGTCCATCTAGTATGTAGGAGACTCCAAATTACAACTTGAGACCATTTCCAGCCTTGCCGCTGGTCACATGAATAATGTCATTTTGGCCCTGGGATTGATTTACAGGGTTCCTGTCAGGGTCAAAGCCCCACCCAAAATGGCTCATTGTCCATCTAGTATGTAGGAGACTCCAAATTACAACTTGAGACCATTTCCAGCCTTGCCGCTAGTCACATGAATAAATGTCATTTTGGCCCTAGGATTGATTTAGGGTTCCTGTCATGGTCAAAGCCCCACCCAAAATGGCTGGCATTGTCCATCTAGTATGTAGGAGACTCCAAATTACAACTTGAGACCATTTCCAACCTTGCCAATGTCCATGAATAAATGTCATTTTGGCCCTGGGATTTATTTAGGGTTCTGTCAGGGTTCAAAGCCCACCCAAAAGGGCTGACATTGTCCATCTAGTATGTAGGAGACTCCAAATTACAACTTAAGACCATTTCCAACCTTGCCGCTGGTCATAATAAATGTCATTTTGGCCCTGGATTGATTTAGGGTTCCTGTCAGGGTCAAAGCCCCCCAAAATGGCTGGCATTGTCCATCTAGTATGTAGGACACTCTAAATTACAACTTAGACCATTTCCAGCCTTGCCACTGGTCACATGAATAAATGTCCTTTTTCCTGGGATTGATTTAGGGTTCCTGTCAGGGTTAAAGCCCCACCCAAAATGGCTGGCATTGTCCATCTAGTATGTAGGAGACTCCAAATTACAACTTGAGACCTTCCAGCCTTGCCCGCTGGTCACATGAATAAATGTCATTTTTCCCCAGGGTGTGATTTAGGGTTCCTGTTAGGGTCGAAGCCCAAGCCAAAATAGGCTGGAATTGTCCATCTAGTATGTAGGAGACTCCAAATTACAACTTCAGACCATTTCCAGCCTTGCCGATGGTCACATGAATAATGTCATATGCCCGGGGATTGATTTAGGGTTCCTGTCAGGGTCAAAGCCCCAGCCAAAATGGCTGGCATTGTCCATCTAGTTTAGGAGACTCCAAATTACAAATTGAGACCAATTTCCAGCCTTGCCGCTGGTCATATGAATAAATGTCATTTTGGCCCTGGGATTGATTTAGGGTTCCTCTCAGGGTTAAAGCCCCACCCAAAATGGCTGGCATTGTCCATCTAGGTATGTAGGAGACTCCAAATTACAACTTGAGACCATTTCCAGCCTTGCCGCTGGTCACATGAATAAATGTCATTTTGGCCCGAGGATTGATTTAGGGTCCTGTCAGGGTCAAAGCCCACCCAAAATAGCTGGCATTGTCCATCTAGTATGTAGGAGACTCCAAATTACAACTTGAGACCATTCCACCTTGCCGCTGTCATGAATAAATGTCATTTTGGCCCTAGGATTTATTTAGGGTTCCTGTCACGGTCAAAGCCCCACCCAAAATGCCTGGCATTGTCCATCTAGTATGTAGGAGACTCCAAATTACAACTTGACCATTTCTAGCCATGCCGCTGGTCACATGAATAAATGTCATTTTGCCCTGGGATTTATTTAGGGTTCCTCTCAGGGTCAAAGCCCCACCCAAAAGGCTGGCATTGTCCATCTAGTATGTAGGAGACTCCAAATTACAACTTGAACCATTTCCAGCCTTGCCACTGGTCACATGAATAAATGTCATTTTGGTGTGATTGATTTAGAGGTTCTTGTCAGGGTCAAAGCCCCACCCAAAATGGCTGGCATTTCCCATCTAGTATGTAGGAGACTCCAAATTACAAAAATTCAGACCATTTCCAGCCTTTCTGCTGGTCACATGAATCAATATCATTTAGGCCCTGGGATTGATTTAGGGTTCTTGTCAGGGTCAAAGCCCCACCCAAAATGGTTGGCATTGTCCATCTAGTATTATGAGACTCCAAATTACAATTTGAGACATTTCCAGTCTTGCGCTGGTCACATGAATAAATGTCATTTAAGGCCCGGGTTGATTTAGGGTTCCTGTCAGGGTCGAAGCCCGACACAAAAGGGCTGGATTGTCCATCTAGTATGTAGGAGACTCCAAATTACAACTTGAGACCATTTCCAGCCTTGCCGCTGGTCACATGAATAATGTCATTTTGGCCCAGGATTGATTTAGCATTCCTTCAGGTCAAAGCCCCACCCAAAATGGCTCGCATTGTCCATCTAGTATGTAGGAGACTCCAAATTACAACTTGAGACCATTTCCAGCCTTACCGCTGTCACATGAATAAATGTCATTTTGGCCCTAGGGATTGATTTAGGGTTCCTGTCAGGTCAAAGCCCCACCCAAAATGGCTGGCATTGTCCATAGTATGAGGAGACTCCAAATTACAACTTGAGACCATTTCCAGCCTTGCCGCTAATCACATGAATAAATGTCATTTTGGCCCAGGGATTGATTTAGGGTTCCTGTCAGGGCCAAAGCCCACCCAAAATAGCTCGCATTGTCCATCTAGTATGTAGGAGACTCCAAATTACAACTTGAGACCATTTCCAGCCTTACAGCTAGTCACATGGATAAATGTCATTTTGGCCATAGGATTGATTTAGGGTTCCTGTCATGGTCAAAGCCCACCAAAATGCCTACATTTCCATCTTGTATGTAGGGACACTCCAAATTACAACTTCAGACCATTTCCAGCCTTGCCACTGGTCATATGAATAAATGTCCTTTTGGTCCTGGGATTGATTTAGGTTTCCTGTCAGGGTCTAAGCCACCCAAAATGGCTGGCATTGTCCATCTAGTATGTAGGAGACTCCAAATTACAACTTGAGACCTTTCCAGCCTTGCCGCTGGTCACATGAATAAATGTAATTTTGCCCCAGGTTGATTTAGGGTTCCAGTTAGGGTTGAAGCCCCACCCAAAATGGCTGGCATTGTCCTCTAGTATATAGGAGACTCCAAATTACAACTTGAGACCATTTCCAGCCTTGCCACTGGCACATGAATGAATGTCATTTTTGCCCGGGTGTGATTTAGGGTTCCTGTCTGGGTCGAAGCCCACCAAAAGGGCTGGCATTGTCCATCTAGTATGTAGGAGACTCCAAATTACAACTTCAGACCAATTTCCAGCCTTGCCGCTGGTCATATGAATAAATGTTGTTTTGCCCTGGGATTAATTTAGGGTTCCAGTCAGGGTTAAAGCCCCACCAAAATGGCTGGCATTGTCCATCTAGTATGTAGGAGACTCCAATTACAACTTGAGACCATTTCCAACCTTGCTGCTGGTCACATGAATAAATGTAATTTTGGCCCGATGATTGATTTAGTTCCTGTCAGGGTCAAACCCCACCCAAAAGGCTGGCATTGTCCATCTAGTATGTAGGAGACTCCAAATTACAACTTGAGACCATTTCCAGCCTTGCCGCTGGTCATGAATAAATGTCATTTTGGCCCTAGGATTGATTTACAGTTCCTGTCACAGGTCAAAGCCCCACCCAAAATGGCAGGTATTGTCCATCTAGTATGTAGGAGACTCCAAATTACAACTTGAGACCATTTCCAACCTGCCGCTATCCATGAATAAATGTCATTTGGCCCTGGGATTGATTTAGGGTTCATGTCAGGTCAAAACCCCACCCAAAAGGGTGACATTGTCCATCTAGTATGTAGGAGACTCCAAATTACAACTTAAGAACATTTCCAGCCTTGCCGCTGGTCACATTAATAAATGTCATTTTGGCCCTATGATTGATTTAGAGTTCTTGTCAGGGTCAAAGCCCCACCCAAAATGGCTGGCATTTCCCATCTAGTAAGTAGGAGACTCCAAATAAAAAATTCAGACCATTTCCAGGCTTTCTGCTGGTCACATGAATCAATATCATTTAGGCCCTGGGATTGATTTAGAGTTCTTGTCAGGGTCAAAGCCCCACCCAAAATGGTTGGCATTGTCCATCTAGTATTTATGAGACTCCAAATTACAATTTGAGAGCATTTCCAGTCTTGACGCTGGTCACATGAATAAATGTCATTTAAGGCCCGGGTGTGATTTAGGGTTCCTGTTAGGGTCGAAGCCCGACACAAAAGGGCTGGAATTGTCCATCTAGTATGTAGGAGACTCCAAATTACAACTTCAGACCATTTCCAGCCTTGCCGATAGTCACATGAATCAATGTCATTTGGCTCAGTGTTGATTTAGGGTTCCTTCATGGTCAAGCCCCAGCCAAAATGGCTGGCATTGTCCATCTAGTGTAGGAGACTCCAAATTACAACTTCAGACCACATTTCCAGCCTTGCTGCGGTCACATGAATAATGTCAATTTGGCCCTGGGATTGATTTAGGGTTCCTCTCAGGGTTAAAGCCCCACCCTAAATGGCTGGCATTTCCATCTGGTATGTAGGAGACTCCAAATTACAACTTGAGACCATTTCCAGCCTTGCCGCTGGTCACATGAATTAATGTACTTTTGGCCCAAGGATTGATTTATACATCCTGTCAGGGCCAAAGCCCAGCCCAAAATAGCTCGCATTGTCCATATAGTATGTAGGAGACTCCAGATTAAAACTCGAGACCATTTCCAGCCTTACAGCTAGTCACATGGATAAATGTCATTTTGGCCATAGGATTGATTTAGGATTCCTGTCACGGTCAAAGCCCCACCCAAAATGCCTGGCATTGTCCATATGGTATGTAGGAGACTCCAAATTACAACTTGAGACCATTTCTAGCCTTGCCGCTGGTCACATGAATAAATGTCATTTTGGCTCAGGGATTTATTTAGGGTTTCTGTCAGGGACAAAACCCCACCCAAAATGGCTGGCCTTTTCCATCTAGTATGTAGGAGACTCCAAATTACAACTTGATACCATTTCTAGCCTTGCCGCTGGTCACATGATTAAATGGTTTTTTGCCCCTGGGATTGATTTTGGGTTCCTCTTAGGGTCAAAGCCCAACCCAAAATGGCTGGCATTGTCCGTCTAGTATGTGGGAGACTCCAAATTACAACTTGATACCATTCCCAGCCTTGCCGCTGATCACATGAATAAATGTCATTTTGGCGCAGGGATTGATTTAGGGTTTCTGTCAGGGTCAAAGGCCTACCCAAAATGGCTGGCATTTTCCATATAGTATGTAGGAGACTCCAAATTAAATCTTCAGACCATTTCCAGGCTTTCCACTGGTCATATGAATAAATGACATTTTTTGCCACAGGTTTAATTTGGGGTTCCAGTCAGGGTTAAAGCCCCTCCAGAAATGGCTGGCATTTCCCTTCTAGTATGTAGGAGACTCCAGATTAAAACTGGAGACCATTTCCAACCTTGCTGCTGGACACATGAATAAATGTCATTTTGGGCATGAAATATATTTAGGATTGCTGTCAGGTTCGAAACCCCACCCAAAATGGCTGACATTGTCCATCTAGTATGTAGGAGACTCCAAATTACAACTTCAGTCCATTTCCAGCCTTACCGCTGGTCAAATGTATAAATTCATTTTAGACCTAAGATAGATTTTGGGTTTCTTTAAGGGTCAAAGTCCCGCCCAAATAGGCTGGCATTGTCCATATAGTATGTAGGAGTTTCCAAATTACAACTTCAGACAATTTCCAGCCTTGCCGCTGGTCACATGAATCAATGTCTTTTTGGCCCTGGGATTGATTTAGGGTTCCTGTCACGGTCAAACACCCACCCAAAATGGCAGTTATTGTCCATCTAGTATGTAAGAGACTCCAAATTACAACTTCAGACCATTCCCAGCCTTACTGCTGGTCACATTGATAAATGTCATTTTGGCTATGAGATTGATTTATGTTTCCTGTCATGGTCAAAGTCCCACCCAAAATGCCTACCATATTCCATCTTGTATATGGGAGACTCCAAATTACAACTTCAGACCATTTCCAGCCTTTCCACTGGTCACATGAATGAATGTCCTTTTGGTCCTGGGATTGATTTAGGTTTCCTGTGTGGGTCTAAAACCAACCCAAAATGGCTGGCATTGTCCATCTAGTATGCAGGAGACTCCAAATTACAACTTGAGACCCTTTCCAGCCTTGCAGCTAGTGACATGAATAAATGTAAATTTTGCCCCAGGTTTAATTCAGGGTTCCAGTTAGTGTTGAAGCCCCACCCAAAAGGGCTGGCATTGTCCTTCTAGTATATAGGAGACTCTAAATTAAAACTTGAGACTATTTCCAGCCTTGCCACTGGGCACATGAATAAATGTCATTTTTGTCCCGGGTGTGATTTAGGGTTCCTGTCTGGTTCGAAGCCCAAACCAAAAGGGCTGGAATTGTCCATCTAAGATGTAGGAGACTCCAAATTACAACTTCAGACAATTTCAAGCCTTGACGCTGGTCACATGAATAAATGTTGTTTTTGCCCTGGGATTAATTTAGGGTTCTAGTCAGGGTTAAAGCCCCACCCTAAATGGCTGGCAGTGTCCATCTAGTATGTAGGAGACTCCAAATTACAACTTGAGACCATTTCCAGCCTTGCCGCTGGTCACATGAATTAATGTACTTTTGGCCCAAGGATTGATTTATACATCCTGTCAGGGCCAAAGCCCAGCCCAAAATAGCTCGCATTGTCCATATAGTATGTAGGAGACTCCAGATTAAAACTCGAGACCATTTCCAGCCTTACAGCTAGTCACATGGATAAATGTCATTTTGGCCATAGGATTGATTTAGGATTCCTGTCACGGTCAAAGCCCCACCCAAAATGCCTGGCATTGTCCATATGGTATGTAGGAGACTCCAAATTACAACTTGAGACCATTTCTAGCCTTGCCGCTGATCACATAAATAAATGTCATTTTGGCTCAGGGATTTATTTAGGGTTTCTGTCAGGGACAAAACCCCACCCAAAATGGCTGGCCTTTTCCATCTAGTATGTAGGAGACTCCAAATTACAACTTGATACCATTTTTAGCCTTGCCGCTGGTCACATGATTAAATGGTTTTTTGCCCCTGGGATTGATTTAGGGTTCCTCTTAGGGTCAAAGCCCAACCCAAAATGGCTGGCATTGTCCGTCTAGTATGTGGGAGACTCCAAATTACAACTTGATACCATTCCCAGCCTTGCCGCTGATCACATGAATAAATGTCATTTTGGCGCAGGGATTGATTTAGGGTTTCTGTCAGGGTCAAAGGCCTACCCAAAATGGCTGGCATTTTCCATATAGTATGTAGGAGACTCCAAATTAAAACTTCAGACCATTTCCAGGCTTTCCACTGGTCATATGAATAAATGACATTTTTTGCCACAGGTTTAATTTGGGGTTCCAGTCAGGGTTAAAGCCCCTCCAGAAATGGCTGGCATTTCCCTTCTAGTATGTAGGAGACTCCAGATTAAAACTGGAGACCATTTCCAACCTTGCTGCTGGACACATGAATAAATGTCATTTTGGGCATGAAATATATTTAGGATTGCTGTCAGGTTCGAAACCCCACCCAAAATGGCTGACATTGTCCATCTAGTATGTAGGAGACTCCAAATTACAACTTCAGTCCATTTCCAGCCTTACCGCTGGTCAAATGTATAAACTTCATTTTAGACCTAAGATAGATTTTGGGTTTCTTTAAGGGTCAAAGTCCCGCCCAAATAGGCTGGCATTGTCCATATAGTATGTAGGAGTTTCCAAATTACAACTTCAGACAATTTCCAGCCTTGCCGCTGGTCACATGAATCAATGTCTTTTTGGCCCTGGGATTGATTTAGGGTTCCTGTCACGGTCAAACACCCACCCAAAATGGCAGTTATTGTCCATCTAGTATGTAAGAGACTCCAAATTACAACTTCAGACCATTCCCAGCCTTACTGCTGGTCACATTGATAAATATCATTTTGGCTATGAGATTGATTTATGTTTCCTGTCATGGTCAAAGTCCCACCCAAAATGCCTACCATATTCCATCTTGTATATGGGAGACTCCAAATTACAACTTCAGACCATTTCCAGCCTTTCCACTGGTCACATGAATGAATGTCCTTTTGGTCCTGGGATTGATTTAGGTTTCCTGTGTGGGTCTAAAACCAACCCAAAATGGCTGGCATTGTCCATCTAGTATGCAGGAGACTCCAAATTACAACTTGAGACCCTTTCCAGCCTTGCAGCTAGTGACATGAATAAATGTAAATTTTGCCCCAGGTTTAATTCAGGGTTCCAGTTAGTGTTGAAGCCCCACCCAAAAGGGCTGGCATTGTCCTTCTAGTATATAGGAGACTCTAAATTAAAACTTGAGACTATTTCCAGCCTTGCCACTGGGCACATGAATAAATGTCATTTTTGTCCCGGGTGTGATTTAGGGTTCCTGTCTGGTTCGAAGCCCAAACCAAAAGGGCTGGAATTGTCCATCTAAGATGTAGGAGACTCCAAATTACAACTTCAGACAATTTCAAGCCTTGCCGCTGGTCACATGAATAAATGTTGTTTTTGCCCTGGGATCAATTTAGGGTTCCAGTCAGGGTTAAAGACCCACCCTAAATGGCTGGCAGTGTCCATCTAGTATGTAGGAGACTCCAAATTACAACTTGAGACCATTTCCAGCCTTGCCAGTGGTCACATGAATAAATGTACTTTTGGCCCAAGGATTGATTTAGGCATCCTATCAGGGTCAAAACCCAGCCCAAAATGGCTGGCATTGTCCATATAGTATGTAGGAGACTCCAGATTACAACTCGAGACCATTTCCAGCCTTGCAGCTAGTCACATTGATAAATGTCATTTTGGCCCTAGGATTGATTTAGGATTCCTGTCACGGTCAAAGCCCCACCCAAAATGCCTGGCATTGTCCATATGGTATGTAGGAGACTCCAAATTACAACTTGAGACCATTTCTACCCTTACCGCTGGTCACATGATTAAATGTTTTTTTGCCCCTGGGATTGATTTAGGGTTCCTATTAGGGTCAAAGCCAAACCCAAAATGGCTGGCATTGTCCGTCTAGTATGTGGGAGACTCCAAATTACAACTTGATACCGATTCCAGCCTTGCCGCTAATCACATGAATAAATGTCATTTTGGCGCAGGGATTGATTTAGGGTTTCTGTTTGGGTCAAAGCCCTACCCAAAATGGCTGGCATTTTCCATCTATTATATAGTAGACTCCAAATTAAAACTTCAGACCATTTCCAGGCTTTCCGCTGGTCACATGAATGAATGACATTTTTACCACAGGTTTAATTTAGGGTTCCAGTCAGGGTTAAAGCCCCTCCAGAAATGGCTGGCATTTCCCTTCTAGTATGTAGGAGACTCCAGATTAAAACTGGAGACCATTTCCAACATTGCTGCTGGATACATGAATAAATGTCATTTTAGGCCTGAGATATATTTAAGATTGCTGTCAGGTTCGAAACCCCACCCAAAATGGCTGATATTGTCCATCTAGTATGTAGGAGACTCCAAATTACAACTTCAGACCATTTCCAGCCCTGCCGCTGGTCATATGGATAAAATTCATTTTGGACCTAGGATAGATTTTGGGTTCCTTTCATGGTCAAAGTCCCGCCCAAATAGGCTGGCATTGTCCATATAATATGTAGGAGTTTCCAAATTACAACTTCAGACAATTTCCAGCCTTGCCGCTGGTCACATGAATCAATGTCTTTTTGGCCCTGGGATTGATTTAGGGTTCCTGTCAGGGTCAAACACCCACCCAAAATTGCAGTCATTGTCCATCTAGTATGTAGTAGACTCCAAATTACAACTTCAGACCATTCCCAGCCTTACTACTGGTCACATTGATAAATGTCATTTTGTCCATGAGATTGATTTATGTTTCCTGTCAGGGTCAAAGTCCCACCCAAAATGCCTACCATATTCCATCTTGTATATAGGAGACTCCAAATTACAACTTCAGACCATTTCCAGCCTTTCCACTGGTCACATGAATGAATGTCCTTTTGGTCCTGGGATTGATTTAGGTTTCCTGTCTGGGTCTAAGCCCCACCCAAAATGACTGGCATTGTCCATCTAGTATGCAGGAGACTCCAAATTACAACTTGAGACCCTTTCCAGCCTTGCCGCTAGTGACATGAATAAATGTCATTTTTGCCCCATGTTTAATTCAGGGTTCCAGTTAGGGTTGAAGCCCCATACAAAAGGGCTGTCATTATCCTTCTAGTATATAGGAGACTCCAAATTACAACTTGACACTATTTCCAGCCTTGCCGCTGGGCACATGAATATATGTCATTTTTGTCCCGGGTGTGATTTAGGGTTCCTGTCAGGGTCGAACCCCAAACCAAAAGATGTAGGAGACTCGAAATTACAACTTAGACAATTTCAAGCCTTGCCGCTGGTCACAAGAATCAATGTCATATTGGCCCTGAGATATATTTAGGGTTCCTGTCAGGGTCAAAGCCCCACCCAAAAGGACGGGAATTGTCCATCTAGTATATAGGAGACTCTAAATTACAACTTTAGACCACATCCAGCATTGCCGCAGGTCATATGAATAAATGTCATTGTAGCCCTGGAATTGATTTAGGGTTCCTGTCACGGTCGAGGCCCCACACAAAATGGCTCGCATTGTTCATCTAGTATGTAGGAGACTCCAAATTACATTTTGAGACCATTTCCAGCCTTGCCGCTGGTCACAAGAATAATTGTCATTTTTGCCCCGTGTGTGATTTAGGGTTCCTCTCAGGGTCGAAGACCGACACAAAATGGCTGGAATTGTCCATCTAGTATGTAGGAGACTCCAAATTATAACTTCAGACCATTTCCAGCCTTGCCGTTGATCACATGGATCAATGTCATATTGGCCCATGGATTGATTTAGGGTTCCTGTCACGGTTAAAGCCCCACCCAAAATGGCTGGCATTGTCCATCTAGTTTTTAGGAGACTCCAAATTAAAAATTGAGACTGCATCCAGCCTTGCCGCTGGTCACATGAATAAATGTCAATTTGACCCAGGGTTTGATTTACGGTTCCTATCAGGGTTAAAGCCCCAACCAAAATGGCTGGCATTGTCCATCTGGTATGTAGGAGACTCCAAATTACAACTTGAGACCATTTCCAGCCTTGCCGCTGGTCACATGAATAAATGTCTTTTTGGCAAAGGACTGATTTAGGCATCCTGTCAGGGTCAAAGCCCTGCCCAAAAATGGCTCGCATTGTCCATCTACTATGTAGGAGACTCCAAATTACAGCTTCAGACTATTTCCAGCATTGCACCTAGTCACATGGATAAATGTCATTCTGTCCATAGGATTGATTTAGAGTTCCTGTCACGGTCAAAGCCCCACTTAAAATAGCTGGCATTGTCCATAAGGTATGTAGGAGACTCCGAATTACAACTTGAGACCATTTCTAGCCTTGCTGCTGCTCACATGAATAACTGTTATTTTGCCCCTAGGATATATTTAGGGTTCCTCTCAGGGTCAAAGCCCGACCCAAAATGGCTGGTATTGTCCATCTAGTATGTGGGAGACTCCAAATTATAACTTCAGACCATTTCCAGGCTTTCCGCTGGTCACATGAATAAATGTAATTTTTGCCCCAGGTTTAATTTAGGGTTCCTGTCAGGGTTAAAGCCCCACCAGAAATGGATGCCATTTCCCATGTAGTATGTAGGAGACTCCATATTACAACTTGAGACTATTTCAAACCTTGCTGCTGGACACATGAATAAATGTCATTTCGACCCTAAGATATATTTAGGGTTCCTGTCAGTTTCGAAACCCCACCCAAAATGGCTGGCAATGTGCATCTAGTATGTAGGAGACTCAAAATTACAACTTCAGACCATTTCCAGCATTGCCGCTGGTCAAAGGAATAAATTTCATTTTGGACCTGGGATTGATTTGGGGTACCTTTCAGGGTCAAAGCCCCGCCCAAATAGGCTGGCATTGTCCATCTATTATGTAGGAGACTCCAAATTACAAATTCAGACCATTTCTAGCCTTGCCGCTGGTCACATTAATAAATGTTATTTTTGCCCCGGGTTTGATTTATGGTTCCTGTCAGGATTAGAGCCCCACCCAAAATGGCTGGCATTTTCCATCTAGTATGTAGGAGACTCCAAATTACAATTTGAGACCATTTCCAGCCTCCCCGCTGGTCACCTGAATAAATGTCATTTTGGCCCCAGATATGATTTAGGGTTCCTGTCAGGGTCGAAGCCCAAGCCAAAATAGCTGGAATTGTCCATCTAGTATGGAGGAGACTCCAAATTACAACTTAAGATCATTTCCAGCCTTACTGCTGGTCACATGAATCAATGTCCTTTTGGCCCTGGGATTGATTTAGAGTTCCTGTCATGGTCAAAGGCCCACCCAAAATGGCTGGCATTGTCCATCTAGTACATAGGAGACTCTAAATTACAACTTAAGACCACATCCAGCCTTGCCGCTGGTCACATGAATAAATGTAATTTTTTTCCCGGGTTTGATTTAGTGATCATGTCAAGGTCGAAGCCCCAGCCAAAATGGCTGGAATTGTCCATCTAGTATGTAGGAGACTCCAAATTACTAATTGGGACCATTTTCAGCCTTGCCCCTGGTGACATGAATAAATGTCCTTTTTGTCCCGGGTTTGATTTAGGGTTGTTTAGAGGGTCAAAGCCCCACCAAAATGCCTGGCACTGTCCATCTAGTATGTAGGAGACTCCAAATTACTAAATGGGACCATTTTCAGCCTTGCCGCAGGTGACATGAATAAATGTCCTTTTTGTCCCGGGTTTGATTTAGGGTTGTTTACAGGGTCAAAGCCCCACCAAAATGCCTGGCACTGTCCATCTAGTATGTAGGAGACTCCAAATTACAACTCGAGACTATTCTGAGGCTTTCTGCTGGTCACATGAATTAATGTAATTTTCGCCCCGACTTGATTTAGGGTTGTTTTGAGTGTCAAAGCCCCAGCGAAAATGGCTGGCATTGTCCATCCAGTATATAGGAGACCCTAAAAGACAAATTGAGACCATTTACAGTCTTGCCGCTTGGCACATGAATAAAAGTTATTTTTGCCCCGGGTTGGATTTAGGGTTACTGTCGGGGTCAAAGCCCCACCTAAAACGGCTGGCATCGTCCATCTAGACGATATAGGAGACCCCAAAGTACAAATTGAGACCACTTCCAGCCTTGCCACTCTTCACATAAATTAATGACATTTTAGTCCCCCTTACTATGGAATATTTGGGGGTCATAGCTGCGCCACAGCAGCAATACAGAAATACATTATATGTAGTTTAAGTATGATGATAAAAATTTTGAACATTTTGCCGTTTTTATCACGAATAAATGCTTTGGGCTCCCACTGTAACAGGAGTGGAGGTACATGTCCAAGGCATTTGCCCTTCAGTGGACTACGTGTGGCTGGCAATATATATATATATATATATATATATATATATATATATATATATATATATATATATATATATATATATATATATATATATATATATATATATATATATATATATATATATTTAAATATTTGTATGTGGTAATTTAAATATATACACATAATCACACACATACACAGACTTATATATGCAGTATATATATATATATATATATATATATATATATATATATATATATATATATATATATATATATATATATTGGTGTGTATTTAAATGGTTTACTGAATACATCTTAATGGTTTTTAAGTTTTATTGTTAATAAACAACAGAGTTAAACATCTCCATCACTGGAGGAAGCTGTGTTGGTCCACATGACCAATTCTGGTGAAGTTTAGATATGAACTGAATAAATTACCGATATCACAAATATCGTATGCTTGCTTTAATTTAGCCAAGTGACGGAATCCGTTCATTTATGCTGCATTAAGCATCTTTGGGTCTGTTGCAAGTTTAGGTTTAGGACTTTCCAATCGTCTTAAAATTAGTAATCAAAATAAGAAAATTGAGTTCTTGACTCATAAAGATGAATTGATTATGTCAGAACTAAGAGATCAGTTAGCTTCAATCAATAAAATTATGGATTTGTTAAATGAACATTCAGATAATATCGTTCAAATTATGGAAGTACAGGATTTGTTAGCAACATTAACGTATTATGATTCAAAGATAGATCACATACATAACAGAATTGCACATTTCATTGAGAAATCCAAGGATTATGTAGAAGCTATCACGTTAGCAACTAAAGGTGTATTGTCGCCCCATTTGTTGCCTATACGTTACTTAAAATTAGTTCTGGAGAACGGAAGGGATAAACTAGGCTATGTTCCTTTGTTAGACGAACATAGGTTAGAATTTTATTACAGCCTAATTACAGTAAACGTAGATAATAACAAGATTAGGATTACAATTCCCTTTGATTCTTCTGATGCCTGCCAATCTTACAGGATATCACCATTTCCGACTTTCATGACGAATCACTCAAATCCAGTAATATCCAGTTTGACAGGACACGTATTGATTTCCCCAGACAAGGAAACATATACGGTCATTAAAGACTTAAATCAATTAACTCACTGTTCAGACGCAATGGATAGAAAAATATGTACAGCTGACTCATTTGAATTCCGTAAAAACTTAATGGATTCATGCGAGTTAGGTATAGTGCTAGACGGTGCTCTCTCCCATACAAGTGAAAATTGTCTGGATAAGCTTTATCCCTTTTACAATAAAGAATTCAATTGCAGACTAAATAATGGCTCGTGGATACGATACGACAAGGACGGCTTCAATGTATCATGCCCTGACGGATCCACATCCTTCAACCACATCTTCGTCGCAGCAGATGGCTGTATCGGGACTTCCCCGAATTCCATGGTGACTGGTCTACGGACAATCATCAGAGAACGAGCTTACTTCGCGAACTTCACGTGGACCTCTACAATGCCCGCACTTCCTCTCCCCTACAACGGAAGTGTGGCAAAGCGGTTGATGAAACTTACCGAAAAGGACCACCTGTCACCGACTTATAAAGAGATTCTTCACCCCATACTACTGGCTAGTTTGTGTGTAACGGTGATAATTTTTATCGCCGTGAACATCCTTGTTTGGCGTAGGTTACGGCACAGCAAGCAGCTACAAAGGAACGAGTTGAATAGCCCTGACAATACCCCCTACCTGATCCAGTTCAAAGCTGTATGAGTGGCCACCTCATTCGCTAAGGGAGTAATTTGTCAGGAAGATGTTTGTATGAAAAGCTGATTAGTACGCTAGTAATATGTAATTAAAGAAATTCTCTACATTTGCATTGTTAAAAATACATTTAAAACAACATTTAAAAAAATAAATAAAATAAAAAAAAAAAGGATATAAATCATTTTTTCTCTCGGCATCTAATAAAAATATATAAGCCGGAATGTTAAAAAAGGAAAGAGAAAAAAAAATATATAATAAAATATATAACAGAATCTATGGGCATCTAATAAAATATATCAGCCCTATATATAAATATATATATATATGTACGAAACCGTGGTACGTGTACGTACCAGGAATTCGTATTTGTGCACTAAAAATTGAGTATCTTGTTTCTGACAAAGGTAACAATTATTCTTTATCAAGTTACCGAATCATTTGTAAGTCAGAATTTATTTTGTTTTTTGGTACCATGTAATCATTTGCTAGCAATGTACCATATGTATGATCTTGGTTTTATCATGCATTTTTCGTTTTGCTTTGGTAATATCTTTTTTGTATGCATTTTTGTTATTATTTTTTGATGTGCCTATTTGGACATTCGTCCTCAGTTGGTTATGGCTAATGTTAAACAAAGAATAATACGTGTGTCCAGTCACACCTAATAACCATGTTTCGGCTTGTTGTTAAATTTTTGTAAAAAAAAAAAAATTGAGATAGCTGGCCGAGCTAATGTAATAGTTAGAATAGTAATATTACATGTTTAAAACAAATGACGTAATATGTCATGTTGGTTGGAAGAGCTAACCGTGAGATTTGCTGTAGTCATTCAAATTGTAAGCAGGATGTATAATGCTAAATTGACATTCTTTCTTAACGTCAACACATTGTCTCCTCGTGTGAAAGTTTGTGACGTCACCGGATGCAGGTGTCTTCCGATTCCGTCACTTGGCTAAATTAAAGCAAGCATACGATATTTGTGATATCGGTAATTTATTCAGTTCATATCTAAACTTCACCAGAATTGGTCATGTGGACCAACACAGCTTCCTCCAGTGATGGAGATGTTTAACTCTGTTGTTTATTAACAATAAAACTTAAAAACCATTAAGATGTATTCAGTAAACCATTTAAATACATCTGAAAACAACTCATACTCAAATGTGTGCTTAAGACAGTAGCACACCAATAAATGGTGGCAGCGGTTAAACTCTAAGACAGCGATTAAACTCTAAGAATTAGAGAAATATCTTCAAGACTTCAAAATAAATAGCTGTAAAACCAGAGAAATATCTTCAAGACTTCAACATAAAAGCTGTAAAACCAGAGAATAATCTTCAAGACTTCAAAATAAAAGCTGTAATACCTGATAAAGATCTTCAAGAACTCAAAACTATCTACAAGAATCTACAATTTTGACTAAGTCCAACGGACAAGCTAACATTAACATATGTTAGTATACATCTTGAATCTTCAATCAACATCCTAGGAAACCCAAGGACTGGCGTTCAACAATTGCAAGACATATCCAGGAAGAACTACATTCAACAAGAAACTAGAACGAGACATCGCTAACAAAACATCAAGAGAGAGAGAGAGAGAGAGGACGTGTCGACTTCATATAAAGCTAAGTACAGAGATTTTGTATTCATTTCAGTTTGGGCAGTGAAGTGTAGTTATCACAAGTCGTTAGTCAATTATTACTGGGGTGAGTGAATTCCTAAACTTTGTTATAAGAAACTCCGAATTCTCATTTAGAATTTTTCTTTCTTTGTGCTAATTCCTTTTTCTTTCATAAACTCTTGGGGGGAAATGTGTTGGGATTAGTAACATTGTTGGGGGAATTTTATTATACATATGCGTTTACGCAGTGGGCGTCTGTACTCATATAGATATTTTGATAGGATTGAAAGGGGTCAAAGAGATAGAAAAAAAAAAATACAGCAGTCATGGCTCCTCCTGTCAGCCCTACCCCTGGACCTAGTGGTGTAGGCCAGGCTAATCCTCCTCCAATTGTGACGCTTGTAAATGCCAGGTCAGCAATCCTTCCTTTTCAAGGTCGTGTCAACGGATTCTTGCCACAAAATGTGGAGTCATGGATTTCATCCGTTGATGCCCATTTAAATGCCAAACAAATCGTAGATCCTTTTGTACAATTACAAGAAGCTAAAAGTTTTATAGATTTTTCGAAGGGGGATGCGAGTGCGTATTTAAGAGGTGTTTCATTTCAGGAAGCAGTTACTTGGGATGATTTCAAAGTTAGGTTACGCGCGATTTATGGGGGTGAGGAAGCTTTGGATGTAGTGTTAACGTTACGAAATACACTTAATCAAGCCACTATGAATCGGCTTAATGTTGTTGAGAGAGCAGCTCTCATAGCTGATAGGCTTAACGAATATCAGGACATTTTAGGTAATTCCACTTGGGTTACTAACGATAATATCTCCGTGAAAGATTTTTTACGATTAATGTATTTAACTTGCATGACACTTATGTTGCCTGAAGCTTTAGTGCGGTGCTTTGATAAGAAGTTAATGCCTGCAAGTACGGAATTGGATGTCTATAAACAGATAAAGAAACACATGTCCAAGTGTCCAGATCTCGATCCCGTGTTAACTCAAGTTTTTGCTAAGAATGAAACAAAACCACAAACAGTGAACGTAATTAACAATCCAGTAGCGGGAGTGACGTGTTACAACTGCAAACGTCAAGGTCACATAAGCGCAGACTGTAGAACGAAATTTTGTTCGGTTCACAACACAGCATCACATTCTTATAGTCAATGTTACGCGCGTAAGACACAACAATATCCCACCGCTGCCACCATTTATTGGTGTGCTACTGTCTTAAGCACACATTTGAGTATGAGTTGTTTTCAGATGTATTTAAATGGTTTACTGAATACATCTTAATGGTTTTTAAGTTTTATTGTTAATAAACAACAGAGTTAAACATCTCCATCACTGGAGGAAGCTGTGTTGGTCCACATGACCAATTTTGGTGAAGTTTAGATATGAACTGAATAAATTACCGATATCACAAATATCGTATGCTTGCTTTAATTTAGCCAAGTGACGGAATCGGAAGACACCTGCATCCGGTGACGTCACAAACTTTCACACGAGGAGACAATGTGTTGACGTTAAGAAAGAATGTCAATTTAGCATTATACATCCTGCTTACAATTTGAATGACTACAGCAAATCTCACGGTTAGCTCTTCCAACCAACATGACATATTACGTCATTTGTTTTAAACATGTAATATTACTATTCTAACTATTACATATATATATGTGTGTTATGTGTGTTTGTATATATCTCCGTCTCTCAATATTTTCTGTATTTTTCGAAAACATACTTGGTTAACCGAGTAAAGTGTGATTATATTTTATCCTACTAAATTTACAAAACTAATTGTAAATTAATAGAAAATTTCATTATGAGAACTTTTACAACATAATTTCTTTGGTTTTGATGCTATCAAGGGTTTCTTCTGAATATGTAATTAAAAAAGACTGAAATAATTCTTCCATCACTTTCCGTAAAAAAAGCAAAAGTAATAACTTATTGATATTTTGTAAGAAAATAACCTAATCTATACAGATGTTCATATATAATGTGTTTTTTATCTTAATTGTATGATTACACAGTATATTGATTAAAAAGATTTACACCAATTGAGCCTACATAGCCTAATAAATTTAAATAGAATTTAGTTAAAACCATCTAATGTTAACTTTAAAACCAAAGCATTACCGATTACGTGTAATTCAAAGAATACAGGACCATAATTTATTCAAACAAAACATTTGTGCCATATATTGAGTGGTATTACACTACGCAACACTAATTAACCGTGTATGTATTTATGGTTTTTCGAGTATGATAAGATTGAAGTATACTTCGCATAAACTCACTTGCTTTACTAGTATTGATAAAGTTAACATTCATGTCCCTTTTCGAATGTCTAATAATACTATCTGACCCATAATGGGAAAATTACTGTAGTCACCAGCAATACTTAAATCCCAGAAAAGGGTAATTTTTTATATGTTATCGTGTATCACCCACCAATTCCTGGCTCAGCCTAATTCGTTTTGTTTAGTGTCACAGAATCAGTACTTACCTTCCATAAGATAGATATTTTTAACTTAATGAGAGAAAATGGGAGATAATCTCTGAGAGTGATTTCATTCTCTATTAAACAGTTTCTCGAGATTATGTTAAATTAGTTAAGTGGGATATTTGATCTTAGAGTTTACATTTTGTTTGAAATTTATTATTTTTAAAGATTACAAACGTGTGTTGAACTTTAACTTAAAGAAAAAAATAAGTTAAGGTGGCACCGTTCTCGATCCTTATCTTGCAACTAAAACAAATTATTGTTGAAACTTGTAATAAATCATTGCTGTCTGCTGTAAGCCA
>NC_090742.1:89148108-89163108 GCF_036898095.1 Palaemon carinicauda | reverse complement strand
AACATGAATGGTATGGATTGATGAAGCAAAATGCCTTTGATATTGCATACAAAATGTAATTGCATGATTGCTTGAAACCTCTTTGTTATTAATGTCGTTACAAATTGACAAAGTTTACGAGAGACTTGGAAACCAAAACCTTTGCCAGCTTGCTTACTTGGTTGTAACATAAGTAATGTTGACCAAAAAAAACTCGAGATTAAACGCAGTTATTTGAGAAAAGCCTACAGGGGACTGAAGTAGCAGTCCCTTTTCAAGAAAAAACCCAATTAGCTTCCCGTAGAAGCCTACAAGATTCCTAAGTAACAGTAACTTTATAAGTTTGCAAGATCAAGGAAAACAGAATCTATTATCATCATGATGGTGATTACCAGTCATGACTGCATAGGCTAACATAAGAAAAATATATATTATTATGAAACATCAAGAATTTTTATGGTACATACTTTTGTCTACGCAGTGTATAACATTGAGTATCGCCAAGTAAACGTAATCCAGTTTCGGTTCATAATTTCACGTTCAAGTTGACCCCAACAACTGCAGCCACGTTTTCGCCACTGACTTTATCCCTTTTCCATTTTTCCTATGCCTTCCCTTTCACTGCACTTGCCAACATTTATTTATTATTATCTGTACCACTGTAAGCTTTGAATTCACCGTCATGATCACTATTATCAATAGAAATATCAGAAAGTTCACCAGTCTTCGCCTCCAACTATCTTGGCGAAATGACTCACCTTACCTTTACTTTTACAATCGTAAAATTTCCCTTCTAATGAAAACATTACGTCCGAGTTGGAAACACGAGGCGTGTCGATTTATTCACTATCACTGCAATGCTTACTTAATGTAATATCAACTAAATTGAAGGCATAAATGCAATAAAAAAAAGAGCACAACACTGTCGTCTCCATTCTAGACCACACCAAATGGTTGACAAGAGCAAGAATGCCTACTTCCTCAATGTCGAACCAGCGATGATACATTGATTTTTTTTTTTTTCAGATCTATTAATACTGCGGATAGTTATATAAGTGGAATAAAAGAGAGTAATAGTAATAGCCTTAATAAATGGTAAATATGTTGTACCATAATAATAGCGATTAGAAAATTCATTATTATTTTGTGCTCTAATCTGCCCTGCATTGTTTTGTTTACCTTGGCAAGTGCGGCAAACTTTTCCGAATCGTATTATAGCCTAAACCTTAAGCTTTATATGTTTGTATTGATAATTCATATTTCAGATAGCTTCACTTTGTTTCATGTTCACTAAAATAAAAAGAATTATGTAAAAAATAAGAACAAAATCATTAATTAACGAAAGCAACGTTAATTTTGAAAATAGGAATATCTCCCTCATTTTTTTTTATATTAGAATGGTTCAAAGTACGTAAGAAATACTCAAAGCATTCTTTTTTGTTTCTTCATTTAGAATAATTTCCTCTGAAATATAATGCATATAAGAGTAAAAACTTAGGATGCCTTTATACTAGTTTTGTTATTATTATTATTATTATTATTATTATTATTATTATTATTATTATTATTATTATTATTATTATTATTATTATTATTAGGAACTGGTCTTGGTTTAAATTTTTTTAAGTGAGTGTAATTTAAGATATAAAATTAACAGTATTAATACTCTCATTAATAGAGCATATAAGCTTTCATCAAATTACTTGAACTTTCATAAAGAAATCACATTCTTAAAGGAATTCTTCAAAAACAATGGTTACCAGGATAATTTATTTTACAAAAAAGTACAAATTTTTCTTAACAAAATCATAAATGTTGATAACAAGATTTGTAAAGTAAAAGACCAGATTATATATTTTCGATTTCCTTACATATCGAACAAAATCAATACTATAATAGAAAGAAAAATTAAGTACACAACGAGAACCTACTTCAAAAATATAAATATTAGAATGGTATTTTTCAATAATTTTAAGATAGGCAATTTGCTCAAGTCCAAGGAGTCGTTATCTGGCGAACTATGTTCTATGGTGGTTTATAAATTTGTGTGTTCGAAGTGTAGTTCGGAATATGTAGGTAGTTCGACAAAATTGTTGTCTACCAGAACCTTTGAACATGGGGCATTAGCTCAAGGACCCTTCTACCGCTAGGTAAGCCTTCTCATTCCTCTATAAGAGATCATTGCCATGGAGTGTGTAACACCAATTTTAATCATATTGATTTTAGTATTATATGTAAAGCTCGATTTGAGACCGAGCTAAGATTATTGGAAACATTTTACATAGAAAAACTTCAACCCAAATTAAACCAAGATAACTCTGCTTTCAGCAGAAAAGTGTTTTAAGTATTATTTATTTACAATTTTAATTTATCTTATTTTTCTCATGTCTTTTACCAATGTTTTTTTATTGCTTGTATCAATGTATGTTTTTAACTTTACAGAACCTGATGATGGACAAATTGTCCAAAACGTTGTAATAAAGGTGATTGGATGAAGATGATGTTATTATTATTATTATTATTATTATTATTATTATTATTATTATTAT
The DNA here is from genome assembly GCF_036898095.1 of Palaemon carinicauda. Lineage (NCBI taxonomy): Eukaryota > Metazoa > Arthropoda > Malacostraca > Decapoda > Palaemonidae > Palaemon > Palaemon carinicauda. The sequence goes on along the minus strand of NC_090742.1, from coordinate 89,160,580 downwards.
TATTATTACTTAGCATAAGTAAAAACATCAATAATAAACAGCTTACATCAGTTAAAAAAACAACAAATGTTAAAGAAAAACTATTGTTAAAAAAAGCTGAAACAACAAATGGCAGAATAATCAAATTAAGGAATTAAAACTTAAAAAAAAAAAAAATCTCGTTTGATAAACAATATAGTCAAATGGAAAATATTAGACTAACAATTTCCAGGAGACACAACCAAAGAGCAGGATTCCATTTTAAAATGCAATGGTAGGTGGAAAAAGAAAATATTTGGAAGAGTGAGGGATAGCGAGCCTAAAAATTAATACAGGATTCCTAATTCATTGGGATTTTTTTGTGAGGGGGGGGAAATGGTTGCTAAAACAAACCTCCAAGATAATTATATGAGGTTGTGTAAATTTGTTACTTTACATCATATAATCTCGTGTAGAATAGATCCATTTGCTGATTTAAAAAAAAAATATATTGACTTTTGTTTTGTAAGCCTACCGTATATTTTCAATTTACATATTTTTTCCATGCCTCTCTCTTTTATGTAGAAACCATGTAAATACCAACCTTTTTATTTCATATTTGCATAGCTACTCTTTGTGTATTTGTATGTTAGCAAAGTCACAAATGTCTGAACGGAATCAGATGAAAGCTTTTAGCTATGACCATTGCGTGACCTTTTAGGGAGAGTCAAGATTTGGAAGACAAGATTTTCAAGGTCGTCTTTGCTGAAACTACTGCCACCCCAATATAAAGAAAATCCCAGATTCGATATCCTTGGTGGAAAATAGTAATATTCTTGAGGACTGTCAATCATTGATTGTAATTCATGATTAATGAAATCTGTTATTTCCAACATCTTATTTTAGATGTCAGAATTCGCAAAAAACGTTAAAAGCATTCTCTTTTGATATACATTCTATGATGCAAATAATCTTTGTCTCTCCCCTCAGGGACGCGATATGATGTTTCTTATGAGAGATTCTTTCAATTTTAAAACAAATGATAATACTGTGAGGGTGTTGAATGTAAATGGCCGCAGCGCAGATCAGAAGATTTTGTTTTTAATTTCTTCAGGATGAGAGAATTAGAAATGTAAGAATGGGAGATGAAAAAAAACGATTAATTAGATGACTAAATGAGAAGCAAAGAAAAAGGATAAAAATGGAATAATTGAAGCAAGCAGAAAGGGAAAACAATTTTTTATAATAAGAATGTTTAGATTTGTATCAGAAAAGCTTTGGCCAAAACATCCTCAAAACAAAGCATTGTTTTACGAAAAATAATTCAAGCTTTAACTTTTATACCACGATATAACCATAAAACTTAACATGTTGGTGAATTTTGTTAAATGAAATTAAAATATTAATTCATATAAGCCAACATTAGCCAGCTCATTACTGGCGACGAATACTCCTTTTTTATAAGCAGTGTATGTGTGGCATAAAGAGAGAGAGAGAGAGAGAGAGAGAGAGAGAGAGAGAGAGAGAGAGAGAGAGAGAGAGAGAGAGAGAGAGAGCTGCAAACTCTTCCAGAGTTCCCCGAAGACAAATCCTCTTTCAAGATTCAAGGGTGTGCGATCTCTAATGGGTGAAAAGACTTTCAAGCTTCCCCCCGTATCTTCAAAAGACTTTTGTACCAACTGTGTGGCACACAATTGTACATAATTATTTTGTATATATTATGCTTGTATCTGCGCTCTTCCCTCGCACTAAAACGAACCTGAATGATCATGTCTCTGTTTTGCTCTGTAACATTGTCTGTCTCTCGAACAGGTCATGTCCTGTTGCCTTGAGGTTTTGCATATAAAGAAGAGTGTTCCTTAATAAAGTTCAGTTGATTGCATCCTGCCTTTGAGTTCACAACTCCTCTCTCGGCCCGTCACATTGGTGACCCCGGAAGTCGACTCGCTCCCACTGCCTTCCACCCCCACCTCCCTCGCCCCTCCATCGTTGGTACAATGACGGCGACAGACTCTACTACCGCAGTTGGCGCCGCCCCATTGAAACTTTCACCGTTCGCCACCAGAGAAGCGTTTGCTTGGTTTCAGCGCTCAGAAGTCCAGTTTCGTATCAGGGGCGTGACTCGCTCAACCACCAAAGCGGATTATGTTCTCGCGGCGATACCCGAGGACACCTTCCCAGAAATATCCGACTGGCTTTGTGAACAAGGAGACACCCCAATAGCATATGAAGCCCTCAAAACATACCTTCTGCAGAAGTACTCGCCGTCACCAGCCGCCCGTATAGCAAAGCTTTTTCAGCTCTCGCAACAACCGTTGGGGGACCAAAGGGCTTCGCTTGCCCTCAGGGAAATGACCAGTATCGCTCGCCATCAACCTGCCGCTGACGGCTCTCCTCGTGAGGTGAACCTACTTCGTACCCTTTGGATACGCCGTTTACCCGAACCTGTACGCGCTGCCATACCCGATGTCGATAGTTTACCCATAAAGGACTTGATGACCAAAGCTGACGCCCTTATGGACAGCCACTTCAAGACCTCCATCAACGCCTCTACCCCTGACGACGAGGATGCCTATTCAACGTCAACCGAAGCTGACATGCACCCCGTGACGTGCCGAAGAGGCGACAAAGCCGCCCACCACCCACCAATCGCTCGCGCCCCAAACGAACGACTTCTACAGCCACTTACTACCTCCCATCCGCCGCAGTTTTGCTACTACCACTTCAGATTCGGGGCAACCGCGAAGAAATGTACCAAGGATTGTCAGTGGCCAAAAAACGTGTAAGTAGGCCATCGCTTGTGGCGGTGGCCTCCCATGTTTCTAATCTTTTCTTTTTACATGATGCAGGAACGGGCGTGCGATTTTTGGTAGACACGGGTGCTTGTCGTTCTCTTTTGCCAAGGAAACTCTTCAAGGCACGACGTAGTCTGTCTACATCTGCCGACGTCCGCTTGGTAGCTGCCAACGGATCTGTGATACCCACTTACGGTTACGAGAACCTCACATTATCGTTCGGAAACGGTAAATTCAATTGGAAGTTTCTCGTTGCTGACGTCACAATGCCAATCCTCGGTGCGGATTTCCTCTCTCATTTCCACCTTCTGGTCAATGTCACCCACCGACGATTGGTCAACGCAGACTCGTACTTGTCGACACCTCTTCAACCCGCCCCCTCTAACCTCGCTCTCCACATCAGCGCACCCACGGATGCCTACGCCCACCTCCTCATGTCGTACCCGGAAGTTTTCCGTCCAGAACTTCGCCAAACGCCCACGGTTCCTGCCAAGCACGGTATTTATCACCATATCAAGACGACGGGACCCCCAGTCTTCGCAAATTTCAGACGTCTGGCACCGGAACGATTGGCAGCCGCCAAACAGACGTTCGCCGAAATGGAGAAAATGGGCCTTTGCCAAAAGGCCTCCAGCCCATGGTCGTCACCCTTACACATCGTTCTGAAGAAAGACGGCTCCCTCCGTCCGTGCGGGGATTACAGGCGCCTGAACATGCAAACAGAACTGGATCACTACCTCCTCCCATACATTGCCGACGTGACCTCCTACCTGCACAAAGTGAAGGTTTTCTCTACGCTCGACCTCCTGAAGGGGTATTATCAGGTGCCTATGAACCCAGAAGACATTCCCAAGACCGCCATCACCACTCCGTTTGGTACATACACCTTCAATTACTCCTGTTTTGGCCTTCGTAATGCTAGGGCAACGTTTCAACGTCTCATGGATGGCATCTTAGGGGACCTCCCTTTCTGTGTATGTTATGTGGACGACATACATGTGTTCTCCTCCTCAAAAGAGGAACACCTCCGTCACCTACGCATTGTGCTCGACCGCCTGCAACAAAACGACCTTGTAGTCCGGTAAGACAAGTGTACCTTTGTCGCCAACGAAGTGTCGTACTTAGGGCACCGTATCACTCCTGAAGGAGTCCATCCCCTCCCTGAGAAGGTAGCAGCCGTTCAGAACTTCCCCGCGCCCTCGACCGTCAAAGCTCTGCATGAATTCTTGGGCATGATCAACTATTATCACCGTTTTCTGCCAGCCATTGCCACCACTCTTGCTCCCCTCTACGCCTCCCTCAAGGGCAGGCCAAAGGACCTGAAGTGGGGTCCCCTTCAAGAAGCAGCCTTCTGCAATGCAAAGAAGGCCCTATCAACTACTGCGGCTCTCACTTTTCCTATCCCACACGCCCCTCTCCTTCTCTCCACCGATGCCAGCGACGTCGCTATTGGTGCAGTACTCGAGCAGGTGGTCAAAGGCTCGCCCCGCCCATTGGCCTTCTTCAGCAGAAAACTGTCCAAGGCAGAATCGGGTTATTCTACCTTCGATCGAGAATTGCTGGCGGTGCACTTGGCTGTCCGTCACTTTCGCCATTTCTTAGAAGGTACGCCCTTCGTCATTCGCACAGACCACATGCCTCTGGTGCACGCCTTCACTCGACAGTCTGACGCCTGGTCCGCCCGTCAACGCCGACATCTCTCCGCCGTGGCTGAATACAATTGCACCCTCCAATACGTCCCTGGGAAAATGAATCCTGTTGGCGATGCCCTGTCAAGAAACACGTTGGCTGCCGTTCAACTGGTATTGGATTACAACGCCCTGGCTGAAGCCCAACAACAGGATCCAGAGTATCAAGCTTGTAGGACATCCTGCACGTCCCTCCGTTGGGAAGATTTTCCCCTCGAAGACTCCAACACCACCCTCCTCTGTGACGTCAGTACTGGTAGACCGCGACCTTGGATTCCTGCTCCCATGCGCCGACAGGTGTTTGATTTCATTCACAGCCTTTCACATCCCTCATGCCGTTCTACTGCACAGCTGCTGAAGGCAAAGTTCATTTGGCACGGTATTTCTAAGGATGCTAAGGATTGGGTCCGCGCCTGTACTTCTTGCCAAACTTCCAAAGTACATCGACACACGGATTCAGGAGTGGGCACCTTTCCTCAACCTCAGCGTCGTTTCTCACACATTCACGTCGACGTTGTAGGCCCCCTACCCACATCACAAGGACATCGTTACCTGTTTACCGTCATCGACCGCTCCACTCGTTGGCCTGAAGCCATTCCCATGGAAACTGCAACGTCCGCCTCATGTACATCTGCCTTACTCTCTGGATAGATTTCAAGATTCGGTATCCCTGAGCATATTACTTCTGACAGGGGAACCACTTTCACGTCTCAATTGTGGACGTCATTAGCGAATCTCCTGGGCATCACCCTACATCAGACAACGGCCTACAACCCCGCTGCCAATGGAATGGTTGAACGTTTTCATCGCACCCTCAAAGCAGCTTTGATGTCCCGCTGCAAGGATTGCAACTGGTTTACTCAACTTCCCTGGGTCCTCCTGGGACTAAGGACCACTCCTAAAGACGCCCTCGACGTCTCGGCAGCTGAAATAGTGTATGGCGACCCGTATGTCGTCCCTGCCGAATTTTTTCCTTCTACGACCTCCTCCGACGATCTCCAGCGCATACGTTACGTCGTGGGAAAATTTACTCCGTGCCGCCAGACTTACAAGCCCCCAGCGAAGCATCACATACCAACGGACTTGCTCTCTGCAACGCACGTCTTCCTGCGCAACGACACTAGCAAGCCACCACTAACGCCCCCTTACACGGGCCCTTTCCTTGTGATCCGACGCAGTCCGAAAGCATTCCTACTAAACATTCGGGGCAAAGAAGACTGGGTCTCCATTGATCATCTAAAACCTGCTTATCTTCTGCCAGATGACCCGCCTACAGTTCACCTCTCTAGATCAGGGCGCCCTATTTAACATGTAAAGTATGTCATTTTTAGGGGGGGAGCCATGTACCAACCGTGTGGCACACAATTGTACATAATTATTTTGTATATATTATGCTTGTATCTGCGCTCTTCCCTCGCACTAAAACGAACCTGAATGAGCATGTCTCTGTTTTGCTCTGTAACATTGTCTGTCTCTCGAACAGGTCATGTCCTGTTGCCTTGAGGTTTTGTATATAAAGAAGAGTGTTCCTTAATAAAGTTCAGTTGATTGTATCCTGCCTTTGAGTTCACAACTCCTCTCCCGGCCCGTCACACTTTCATGCTTCCCCCCGTATCTTCTCTCTCTCTCTCTCTCTCTCTCTCTCTCTCTCTCTCTCTCTCTCTCTCTCTCTCTCTTTGACCATATCTCTACAAAGTAACGAGTGTGTGTATATATCTATCTATCTATCTATCTATCTATCTATCTATCTATCTATATATATATATATATATATATATATATATATATATATATATATATATATATATATATATATATGTATATATATAATATATATTAACAAAGACAACAAACATAATTGATTCTAGTCCACTGCAGAAGAAAGGCCTCATACATGTTCGTAGTCATGTCTGTGGTTTGGCGATTTCCATCACCAAAAGGGGCACTGCAAGTTGGTGATAGTGGGAGCCTTTAGTTGAATCGCCTACAACAAATTAAACTATAGTTGTCTGAGAGTAGGTGATTATGCTATAACTTCATTTCAAAAGATAACGAATTTATATTCAAGAGGATCTGAGTAAGAATATCATAAGAATTTACACATACTTATGCATGTAAAGGCAAGCTTGAATAGGTTCTGTTATCAGTGAGGGGTAGAGCGAGATATACAATAAAAATAAAATACCGTTATAGTGTACGAGCATATGTGAAACACGTGTGGTACATGACTCCCCCCCCCCCAAAAAAAAAAAGACATGCATATGAAATAGGGTGCCCTGGTCTTGAGAAGAGTACTGTCATTTAGCAGGAGATACGCAGGTTTTAGGCAGTCATTGGAGCCCCAAGCTTTTTTGCCACAAATGTTGATTAAGAAAGCCACAAGATTGTGACGGATCACGAGGAAAGAACTGTGTAAGGAGCCATTAGTTCCGCAAATCTCTCAGTAGGTGTTCCTTAGCTGGGGTCGTGTAAGTCTGGCGGCATGGAATAAATTTTCCCACAAATTGACTTGAGTGCTGGAAATTGTCAAATAAAATTGCAGATGGAAGAAATTTGGCAGGAATGACCAACAGGTTGCCATACACTATTTCAGCTGTTGAGTTGAATTGAATTGAATTGAATATAGGATTTAAGCATTAAGCCAAGCACTGGGGCATCAAAGGCCATTCAGCGCTATATAACGAAAATCATTCAATCATATCTGTACACTCACACCATTTAGTATCATTTTAACCTTTAATACAAATCGTAACACTTTCATACAATAAAATCTAGATATGAAATAAATAGGGATTAAAAGGGTAAATAAATAAATTAATTAATAAAATCAATTATAGCTCGTAATATAACCCAATACTTTGTATAAATTTTCTTAAGTTCAGGGTATTATAGTTTTCCCCCAGTATATCTCTTAAAGATTTGTCCTGGAGTAAATGTGTCCTCCTCTGAAGATTAAAAACAGGACAATCGACTAAAATATGTTTAACATCCATTGTCACTTGACAGGTATTACAAAGAGGGGCCTGTCTCCCTTCCCCACTCTTCATTAAATAATTGTGCGTTGCATGTGTATGGCCAATACGCAGCCTAGTTAAAATAATGGTATCCTTTCTACTTGTAGAATTACAAGATGCCCATTTATCCACCAATGGGTGGATTTGTTTCAATTTTGTATTGGTGGTCAGTTCAGACCCTCGAGCTTGCCACTTATTTTTACAGTAAAGATGAATCTCACTTTTAAGATCTTTGTAAGGAATACTCAAGGGGGATGGATTACTTAGCCCTGAAGCTTCCTTTGCTGCCTTATCTACTTGTTCATATCCATCCACCCCAACATGGGCAGGGACCCAACAGAAGTGAACACTGATACTCTTCCTAGACTGCAGAAGTACTAACCAGTCCTGCACCTCTTGTACTAGATGATGGCCTGGCATAATTTGTTTTAATGAGAGTAAAACACTATTGGAATCCGTAAAAATTGTATAAAAACTATTTTGGTTGCCATTTTTAAGAATATGTTGGACTGCGAGAATTATTGCGTACAGCTCAGCAGTAAAAATTGAACAAGAGGATGGTAGTTTCCTTCTAATAACAATATCCCCCACCACAGCTGCACTTCCAACTTCTGCAGCCGATTTGGAGCCATCTGTAAAAACATGTTTCCCATGATGTTGAGCAGCATGATTTAAAAACTCACTTTTCATTACCCTACTAGGTAAGGTATTTTTCCCTCCTGCCGTAAAGCATACTTTAACAGGTGGATTACACCAAGGAGGAGACTTGGGATATCCTACCTCTGCTATCTGTGCTGTTAACAAGTCTACTTCTCTAGCATCATTTTTCAGCTGTACTTCCAAAGGCTTAGGCACTCTAGATCTGTTAGGAGCCCGATCTAAAGGCACCCTAACATATTCACAGTTAGGATTGTTTCTCACAGCAAGGGACCTAGCTAAAAACCTCAAACTCAACTCCTCTCTGCGAATGGAAAGGGGAGGTATGCCAGAATCAACATAGAGACTGTCAATGGGAGATGTTCTGTAAGCACCTGTGCAGATGCGAAGCCCAGCATTGTGAACAATATCAAGTTTTCCAAGTAAAGTCTTTGTAGCTGACCCATATATTTGGCATGCATAGTCTAACTTGCTCAGACACAAATATGTATAAATTCTAAGCAAAGTTGTTCTATCAGCACCCCAATCAAAATGCGATACCTCTTTCAGAATGTTCAGTGACTTCTTAACCCTGATAGATAGGTCATTTATATGGGGACCAAATGTCATTTTCTTGTCGAAAATGACTCCAAGAAACTTGACACTATCCTCATATGGCAAAATACAATCATTTAAAAAAAGGGTAGGGATCTCTTCCCTTTTACGAGTACTAGTAAAGCGAATGGCTTTGGTCTTCTGAGGAGAAAACATGAATCCACGAGAATTTGCCCATGCAGAAGCAGCATTTATTGCAATTTGAAGATTTTGGCATGCTTGTAGTGCAGATGATCCACTACAATAAATTGCAAAATCATCGACAAATAGTGATCCTTGTATGCCAGGAGGTATGTGACTAATGAGACTATTAATAGCAACAGCAAACAAGGTCACACTCAATATGCTGCCTTGGGGGATACCTTCTTATTGCATGTAGAATGAAGATAGTTCTGGCCCTACTCTCACTTTAATTGTGCGGTTTGATAAAAATTCTTCAATAAAAGAGAACATATGTCCTCCTATACCCCACGAGGCCAATTGCTTTAAAATACCACCCCTGCAGGTGGTGTCATATGCCTTTTCGAGGTCAAAAAAGACACCCACCACCTGGTTTTGGTTAGAAAAAGCATTTGAAATTTCCCTTGATAACATCAGCAAAGGGTCTAGAGTACTTCGGTTCTTCCTAAAACCAAACTGTCTGTTACATAAAAGATTTTTGGATTCTAGATACCACACAAGTCTGTTGTTGATCAATCTCTCAAATAGTTTGCATATGCAACTGGTCAAGGATATGGGCCTATAACTACATGGCAGTTCTGGGTCTTTACCAGACTTGTGGCCTGGAATTACAATTGAAGTATGCCAGGAATCAGGAGATGTATGGGAAGCCCATAGACCATTAAAGGTTTCTAATAAAAATTCCTTGGTATCCACTGGAAGATGTGATATCATTTCATACCGGATGCCATCCTCACCTGGGGCAATTAAAGAAGAGCTAGAGATAGCATTTTGCATCTCCTCTATACCAAAAAGCAGGTTAAAAGCTTCAGTATTTGAAGAAGCAGGAGGAACAACAGATGTTGATGCTCTAATTTGTTGAAATGCTAGGGAATAGTTGTCAGCACTTGATACATGGGCAAAGTGCTTAGCAAGAACTTCTGCTACATCTTTGGGGTCAGATATATCTATTATTTTCCCTTAATAATGGTAGAGGCTTAGGGACGAGTTTACCTTGAAGTTTTCTAATCTTGTCCCATATTTCCTTTGAAGGAGTTTTGGTATTAATATTAGATATATATTTCTTCCAAGATGCCCTCTTTGCTTTTTTAAAAGTTCTTTTTTGTTTGGCACAGGCTCTGAGTTACGCTATTCTATCTGCTACATAGTTTGTTCTCAAGTATCTTCTGAAGCAAGTTCGGGTCACTTTTCTTGCGTTGGCACATTCTTTACTCCACCAAGGAACTACAGAGCGATGAGGTAAACCGCATGTTTTAGGTATAAACTTGCTAGCATTATCATCAATAATATTTTCAAGATGTTGATAGATGTGTGAATAGTTTTCATAAACTGCCCAGTCTGCCTCATCTATCTTTCATTTTGGTGGACACTGAGAAGGAAGATTATGGACATAAATTTAACATTATTGGCCAATGATCACTGCCATGTAGGTGTTCATTTACTGACCAAAGGTAGTCCAATCGAATGGATGAAGAACAGATTGACAAATCAATGGCTGATGTAGAGTTGTGGAATACATCATACCTAGTTGGAGAACCATCATTCATTAGTATTACATCATTGTTGTCGATTAATTCTTCAACAAGATTACCCCATCTATCGCACACATTTCCACCCCATAATGTATGCTTTGCATTAAAATCACCCATTAAAATAAAAGAGACAGGAAGCTGATTTATCAGGTCTTGGAGTTCAGAAAGTCTAAGCCTTCTTGGATTACCAGCATGATCTAAGAGGAAAAGTTCTAAGGATGGTTCAATATATAGCGAGCATAAAGTAATTTTTTTCCCGATATGAGTTCTAACTGCACATGCCTGTAGTGGTGTATTGAGTAGGATTGTTTCAAATTTTACAGATTTGTGAATAATAAAACCTGTACCACCTTGAGCTCTTGCAGCTTGCAAAGGAGGGGATCTATAAAAATGATAATTGAGTCCAGGATTAAATGGTTTGTCACTGATCTTGGTTTCCTGTAGACAAATTACCTTCGTGTGTGAGTCCCTGGTTAAAGTTTTTATTTGCTCAATGCTAATACTTGGACCTCTGCAATTCCACTGGATGATAGACATTATCTTTTGTGATTATTTTTCTTTGTCTCATTTGTCTTTCGGGACTTTTCAGATGAAGCCATGTAAGGCCTGGAGATGGAAGGCTTTACTAGGCCACCACTCTTCTTTTCTTTTTTCTAGGATCTTTATAAGAGTCAACCTTAGGATCATGAGCAGTAGGGCACTTGCCTGACTTAGATGAAGGTGAGGATGATGGGGACCTTTTCCTCTTTGGAAGATCTTGTTTTCCAATCTCCACCAAATCAGGTAGAGATTCTGCCTGAGACAATACATTTAAGGTGGTGGAAGCCACATTGGCTTCCTTGGAGGATTGTGCTAGAACTTCAACAGTTTGAGCACTTAACCCAGATGGCTGGGCTACTACCTCTAGGGGAGATGCTCCTATCGGTGACAATACTTTTGGTGTGTTGGAAACCATATTGACCTATTTGGAGGTTTGTGCTCTGGCTTTTATAGGCTGAGCACTTAACCCAGATGGCTGGGCTACTACCACTAAGGGAGCTGCACCTGACGGGCCAGGTGCTGCCACTGGTCCCCCTGTGGTAGTAAGGGGTAGTGGATTATAATCTTTTGGTGGCATCTTAACCGCGCGAGCAAAATTAAGTTGCCGATTGAGTAAATGCTTTGCATAACCTACACTTATATGTTCAGCATTTGCTTTCAAGATTGCAGCTTCTTCTTTCTTGTATTCTCTACATCTTCTCATTTGATTTATGATGATCTTTACAGTTTGCACAGGTTGTATCTCTGTTGCATTGGCCATGTTCTAACAAAGAACAGTTAATACAGATCTTCGTATTATTGCAGTACCGGGAAGGGTGACCGTACTTGAAACAATTAAAGCATTGTAAAGGCCTAGGTTTATATTCTCGAACACGTACTCTTTCATTCTCAATAATTATATGATCTGGTATAACAGGGGTTTCAAATGTTAAAACTACCATGCTTGTTTGAGGGATCTTACTTACTTTCCAAACATTAGCAGGGCACATGTCCAGAACTTCTGGTTCTGAAAATTCATATAGATCTTTATCAAAAACTACTCCTTTACCATAGCTGAAGCTCATATGTGGTTTAATATCCTTAATAGGATCAATTTCTGCAATCTTCATGCCACAAAGCATGTGAGCTTGAGTATCTGATTTTGCATTAATCAAAACAGATTGCTTACCGTATCTGCTAATATCCTTACTTTTAATTAAACCAACTTTTTTTTTGTATAAATTCACTAATCTTATAATAGTTATAATTATCTATCTTCCCAGATGCAATTATCCATGTTGGGGGCTTGGGGGTTCTTACTTCTGGAAGTCTATGCTCTATTTCTTTTTCCATCCATCCTTCTGGTTTATATACCTCTAGGTGTCTTGGTGCTTTATCACATAGAGCCCAAGAAATCAAACAATTGTCAATTTTAATGCTCTATAAATATTTATTTGCTGCTAAAGCAATCTCAAAACTTGAAAATGATACCCAAGCTTCCCAAAAGCCTTTACTACCATTAAGCTCCATTAAAA
>NC_090742.1:89128108-89143108 GCF_036898095.1 Palaemon carinicauda | reverse complement strand
CGTCATCTTGATATAGTTGTAAATACCATCTTTGGAAGAAACCGTGACCTTTGGCATAGTTTTGAATGGAATACTTAAAGGAACATCGTGAGGAGAGGGCGTAGGCATCTGTGGTTTTGCTGATGGGTAGAGTGAGGTCGGGGAAGGAAGGTTGAAGAGGTATTGGTGAGTAAGATTCTGCGGTGACTTACCATCAGTGAGTAACATTAACCAGGAGGTGGTTATGTGAGAGGAAATTCGTGTTAAGAATGGGCAATATGACGTCAGCAATGGAAACGTCCAATGATACTTGGCATTTCCAAATAATAATGTGTGGGTCTCGTACCCATGGGTGGAGATCACAGATTAGTTGACTGCTACCAGGTGTATGTCAGCAAGTTCAGACAGACTAGTCTGTGTCGTAGAGAGTGGCATTGGTAAAACAGAATGTTAAGCACCCATGTCTACCAAAAATTACATGCTCGTATCTGCATCATATAAAAAGAAAAGATTAGTGACAGGGGAGGCCATCACCACAAATCATGGTTTACTTACACGTTATTTGGCCACTGAAAACTGTTCATAATTTCTTCTCAGTTGCCCCAAATCTGGAGTAGTAGTAGCATAACTTCAGCTAATAGGCGTCAGTAAGTGGTTGTAGAGCTCGTTGGTTGGGCATGTGTAAATGGGGCATATAAGGGATGTTGCTGCTTCGGCATGGCACAGGGGGAGAGTCTGTGTTCTGCCGCAATCACATCAGCTTCTGTCGATGTTTAATAATTGTCCTCATTATCAGGAGTCAATTATTTGATGGAGATCATGACAGTGGTGAAATGGCAATCCATAAGGGCAACAACTTTGGTCATCGGGTCCTTCATGGGCAAAATGTCGACATAGGGTATGGCAGCGAGTACAGGTTCGAGTAGGTGATCTACCCAAAATGTGCTCAGTGAGTTTACCTCCTGAGGAGAGCTGTCTGTGGTAGGATGTACGCAAGTGATATTGATCATTTCCTTGAGAGTAAGCGAAGCCATTTGGTCACCCAATAGTTGTTGAGAGAGCTGAAAAAGCTTGGCTATACGGACGGCTGGGGATGGTGAGTACTGCTCCAGGAGGTATGTATTGAGGCCATATGCTATTTAGGTGTCCCATAGTTATAAAGATAATTTGAGATTTCTATAAAAGTGTCCTCAAGGATCAACATGAGAACATATACCGAGTTTATATACAATATATTCCTAGTAAGAATGTCACAAAAACTCAGACAAACTTATGTAGGTAAGGGCAAGCTTAAACATGTTCTTTTATCAAAGGGATATACAAGATATTAAAAAAAAATACCATTAGAGTGTACGAGCATGTGTGAAACACACATGGTACAGGTGACACTGCCAAGTACAGCTTTAATGGTCATGATAATGCACAAACACTTTCACCATGTTAATGTTTCCCTACTCAGACATATATATATATATATATATATATATATATATATATATATATATATATATATATATATATATATATATATATATATATATATATATATATATATATATATATATATATATATATATATATATATATATATATATATATATATATATATATTGTTAGAATTATCTCTAACTGGCATCAAATTAGGGATAAGTCTTTATTTATCAACTTACCTGCACTTGTATAAGGCCGCTATAATCTTGATTCTTGAAAACTGTTCGAACTTAAAGTTCACTTTTTAATGGAAGGAACACACGTTCCAGGGAATGCCGCCGACAATGACGGTGTAACGACTTGAGCTCAACTAACTCTTCCAGTCTGATTCAAATTGAAAACGACTCCAGTTTTCTTTCCTTTGTTCGAATACTCTCGAACATTCGTTGAAAAATAAAGACGGGAAATCAAAACTGTTTCCTTATAAGGAATACATTTACCATTTAAGTAATTAATTCAACTAGAATACAAAAAGGGGAAAGTTAAATTTACATTTAATATTAACAAATGGCAATCATTCAGTTTACTTCTCGTCCATGACCGAACACCAAAACAAAACAGAAAGTAAAAACGACCTAACTAGTCAATTCGACTATTTCCCATGATTGTAATTACCATTCTCCAATCAACTATTTCTACATCTTCCCCAAACAACAAAAAGAAAAGTGGTTACACAAAGAACCATTTTGACAGATCAACTGTATAACAAAGAACACTTACAAAACGAAAAAGACATTATTTACAATCTACCCTCCCGAGCTAAGTTTCTTATCAAGTTTCTGGAGGCAAGAGCAGTATTGCGGGTAGGCCTGGTAGATACTTCATCCGGCGAAGCTGTTCCAGTGTCAAGTATTTCATCTGTCTCAAAGTTACCAACATTGTCCTCATGTTCAATTTGAACATGTAAATTTGGATCATTAAGCTCAGAATATAATTCTAAAGGTATTAAAAAACTAACATTAATTACGCTTTCAGTTTTATCAGGCTTAACAATACGAACAGTACGAACAACCCCTTCGTCGTCAATGAATGTTTCAATAATTCTAACTAAGGGCCAATAAGTTCTAGATCTGGAAGGCAATTTAAAAAGAGCAATTTCCCCCTTTTCCCACTTTCTTGGAGGCTGAAAGGAAGATCTGTCCTTTTCTTTTAAACTTAATAGATATTCAGAAAGCCCTTTTTCCTTAAAGCTTTCGTAAAGTCCATCCTTAGTTTCCAAAGTATGAGCAAGGAGAGAAAAATACTCATTCTCCTCATCATACTCCCACTCAGGAACTTGTTCAGAATCACCAAACACTAATGAAGGAATAAATCTGCCAACCAAGAAATGATTTGGAGAAATTATATCTAACTCATTCTCACAAGATCTATAGGTTAAAGGCCTATTGTTTAAAATTTTCTGAATGTCAGAGAGGAAAGTGACAAATTCAGAGAATGAAGGAGTATATCTGCCAAGAGTTTTAAAAAGGCAATGCTTCACTGTTTTAATTAACCTTTCCCAAACAGCACCATACCACGCTGCGTACACAGGGATAGTCTTATGTGAAATTGAAGCGCCCCTAAACTTCTCCTCAAACTCAGAAGAAGTAAGTAACTGTTCAATTATATTACCAGCCTGTAAAAAGGATTTGGCATTGTCAGAATAAACAGCGACAGGAACACCAAACCTATTAGAAAACCTAATGAAAGCCAATATAAATTCTGAAGTTGACATAGACTGGACAACTTCCAAATGTATAGCTCTTGTATTAAAACAAGTGAAAATAAGAATGTACGCCTTAAATTTTTCTCCATTTTTCTCCTTCAACCATAAGTGGCCTGTATAATCTACACCAGTATGAGCAAAAGGCACACTCAAATTAACCCTGGAAAAAGGAAGCGAAGAAGGAGAAGGGTACTTCACTGTGCTAGCATTATAACGCTTGCATACAATACAATCCTTCAGGACAGACAAAACTGCTTGCCTGGCCTTTAAAATCCACATACCATGCATGCGCAAAAAACTAAGAGTGGATTGTAAACCCATATGCATAGACTTACAAATGGCATAATAAATCAACAACCGAGTCAAATGATGCTTTTTGTCCATAAGAATAGGATTGACAATATAAAATTTTAAAGTAATATTCTTGTCAATCTGACCTTTAGTTCGCATTATACCATTCACGTCCAAAAACAAATTGAACTCCCTAACTAAAGGTGGAACTTCCACTGAAGAATCTCTACTCTTCAGATAAGATAATTCAAGAGGAAAAGCTTCCTCTTGCATCAACCTTAGAAGGTAATTAGAAGCTGCCTCAACAGGGTCAGCTTGAATTTTCCTAAACTTATGTACAACAGTAAATACCTTAGAAACTACACTTATAAGTCTAGAAAAACTAGAAAAATTACTAATATTTACAAGAGGTTCCTTTTTAGGGAACATTACAGGAGAAATTAAGTCACCCTTCATATTATCAGGAATACAACCCAAAAGAGCCTTAGGCCACTCGTCAGGAGAATTCAACCAAGAAGGTCCTTTGATCCAAAGACTGAAATTTTCAAGAAAGTGCTTACTAGTACAAGGTTTAGTTAATAAATCAGCCTGATTGCTAGATGAAGGAATATAAGCTAATGAAACTCTACAATATCTATCAGAAATCCTATCTAACAGACTAGAAATTTCCTTCAACCTATTATTTACAAATGTGTTTCTCTTAGGAGCCCTATTAGTTAAAATCCAACTAAGAACTACTTGGCTATCTATAAAAAGAGTTATGCTTTCAATTTCAGCACAATTTAATAGATTACTTTCAAAAATGGTGTCAAAACACTTCAAAGCTAATTGAGCAGCCAAAAGTTCTAAAGTAGGGAGAGTCTTCTCCTTAATAGGGCTAACCTTGGTTTTAGCAAATATCAGGGAACTATGATCACCTTGCACAGCATACATAGCACAACCATAAGCTTCCTTAGAAGCATCAGCAAGCAAAAACAGCTTAACAGGAGCATCAGTTTTATAAGTTTGTCTAGAAAAGGAAGTCTGACTAACTTCACTGTAAGAATTACAAAATTTACTCCATAGTTTAGAAATTTCAGCACTAGCTGTTTCATCCCAGTTCGTAACTTGCTGGCACAACTTACGAATAATAAGCTTGCCCTGCAGCATTATAGGAGCAAATATTCCAATAGGATCAAAGACAGATGACAAAGCTGACAAAATCTGACGCTCTGAGGAAGCACCCTTGTTCAATTGCTTAACCTTTAATTGTAAGGTATCTTGGTCAGAGTCATAAATATATCCTAAAATCTTCATTTCAGAAGAAGCTACCTTTTCATCTTCATCAAGAGTAGACAACAAAGCAGGAATGTTAGAACCCCACTCCCGTAAAGGCAACCCCCCTAAATTCATAATTTTCTTTATAGAATTGATAATAAATGGCATCTGGGCTCCCTGATTAGAAGAGAGCACTGAGTTATACATATAAAATTTGTCTCTAATCAGAGAAGCTACTTCATTCCCTCTATAGTTAGACAAATGATGTTGAATAATATAATTCCATATAAAGGGAGAACTTACAAATCCAAAAATTATAGTATTATATCTATAAGCAACAAACTTCCCATTTATCTTTCTAAAGAAACAAAATCTATTTCGATCTGCCTCTAAAGATAACCTAACTTGGAGAAAAGCCTTGACTATATCAGCTACAACTACATAATCATTATACCTGAAATACAAAACCAAAGACAACAAGTTGTTCATCAAGTCAATACCAGGGAACGCTGCTTCATTTAATGAAGGAGCTTTTCCCACCTTTAAACTACAATTAAATACAGGACGGATTTTAGTGGTAACATTTTCATTATTTCTGATGACAGGACGATGAGGAATGAATATTTGACCTGCGGCTCTATTTTTAACAGGTTCAATAATGCCAAGCTCTTCCTGTCTATCAAAAACTTCCTCATATTTAGAGGATATATTCTGATCTTATAATTTAGAATAAATCCGTTCAGCAACTGCCAAAGAAATCTTTAAATTGTTTTGGGACTTTTTCAATTAAATCCTTTTTCCATGGTAACTGGACGTGATAATGTCCTTCATGAAAAGAAATTGATTTAGCATATTCAGCAGCTTGTTGGTCTTCATAAGGAAGGGAATTTTCATCTTTAATCCCAATCGATTCTAAATTATAGAAATTGTCGAGTCCATACTCTACACAAGATTCAGGAAAAATATCATTCAATGGATCGAACTTATAGCCTACTGGATTGACTGCAAAATTCACTAATAGCTTCTGTTTTCCAAGTTGCTTAGGAGGAAAAAATTCCAGAAGTCTATTATCCTCAGGCTTAGAAGTCTGTTTACTCTCCAAATTAAGGGAAGAATTATAAAAAACTCTATGTTCTCTGTTACATTCAGGTACATATTTAATTTCCTTATTAGGAATAAACCTAACAGATTTAGCTTTACCATTAACTCTTGGTCTATTTTCAAAGTTTTATTACTATCAATTTTAGGACAAGACTCTACCTTTCTTACAGGTTTACAAGGTTCATAAGAATCAATTCTCTTATAAAAAAGCTTCCTTTGTGAAGGATGAACAAAATTGACTACTGTACCAAATGGAATAACCCCATTGGCCAACTTAATTGCTCTAACCTTAATATTAAACAACTCTACAGAGTCTAAATCTAACTGATTAAATTTCTGAAGGATATCATTCCCTAGGATACCTAATATATTTACAATTTCAGAATTCCTCCCTGGGTAATTATTACATACAGAATAACCAGCAGATTCCATATTTTTAACTACAGAAGGCAACATAGGAATTTGTATGGAAAGATTAAAATTTACCAATGCAAAAAACAGACAACTAGTCTTTTTCCCACAAGGCATTGTTAAATCAGCTACCAAGTGAAATCCATCACTAACTCTAGCTGGCAACCCAAAAGAAGAAACTAACCTAGATAAAGGAGCACCACAATAATCTCCTAATCTGCTATCAACAATTTGTTTATTAATAACACTAAACTGGGCTCCAGTGTCTAATAGAAAACAACATTTAAAAGATTTCCTACCCCTATTAACTTTGAGGGTAATAAAGGGAACAAATATTTCAGACCCTGATTGACAACTTAATAATTTTTTACCAAGATCCTTACTAGCATGAGGTCACATTGCTCCATGATGTTCAGATTTATTACAAGAAAAACATTTATAAGGTAACAATGATTTATTTCCCGGACATTCCGAGGCCCCATGCCTATCACTCAAGCATTTAATACATAAAGTTAATTCTTCAGCTCTATTCTTCCTAGATTGTAAAGTATCAAACCTAGTACATCTAGAAGAGTTATGACCAATTTATTTACAAAATTTATACCTACCAGAAAATGAAGGTTTACTGGTAAATTGAACTTTATTAGAGTCATTACTACCAGATGATCTATTACCAAACTTAGATTGCTGGAAATTACGGTCTTTACCATCAAATTAACTTCTTTACCTTCATGAATAACTTTAGGTTTTGCACCAGAATTTTCACTATGACCTAAACTAAGGCGTGCAATAATACTCTGATAATTATCTAACAACTGGTTAAAATTAGGATAGGAAGATCCTGTAGTTCTAGAAAGTTCTATCAAAAAATTTCTAGGAAGCTTCCTATTTACAATTTTGCTAGTTAGCAATAGAGCAGCCGAATCAACTTCAGTCAGATCTATACCAAGTCCCTTCAAGTCAATGAATTTATTATTCAAAATTCTAACTAAAGATTCTACTTCACTAAGGGATTTTACTTCAGAAATATTCAAAACTTCACCTATTAATTGATCAATTATGTTGTCTTGATCTAGAAAATTAAGATCTAATTGCTAAAAAGCCAAATCAAAACCATTTTCATTTACTGTAATGTTTTCTACTACACTTAAAGCTTCACCTAACAAATAACCCTTTAAATAAATAAACTTTTGAGCACTAGTTAGGTTAGGCATACCAGCCAAAGCATTATTAAAAGCCTTCTTAAAGTTAAAATAGGCAAATGGATTAGCTGCATTGTTTTCAAACTTCTGAATTTGAATAGGAGGGAGAGGCAACTTTACAATTTTACTAGAACTATTTTGAGGAGTATTCTTACCTCCAAACAAATTATCAAATCTTACTCTAAATTCAGACAGAGTTTTCTGTACTTCATAATGATAATCTCTTGCTGCTTGCATAATACTAACTAGTTCATCTTCAGCAGCAATTTCACAAATGCTTGCATCAAAATTCTCAACTATTACTAAATTAGCATCAATTTTGTGAATGAATTCTTGCAACAAATGACCATTAATTTGATCGTCGTTTAAAGAGTCAATCTTCCTAATATCAAGAGTTATTAAACCCTTAACATAGGCCCTCTTTCTAATTAACTTTCTCATTTCAGTCTCATCCATCTTGAACAATGCTTTTAACTAATACTAAATTACCCAAGGAAAAATTAAAACTTAACTTAATCAAGTCAATGCAAAGCAAGTTATCATCACTTACTTCCTAATGAAAATACAGCATATTATGCTAATAGCAAAACTAGGCTAATCAACAGGTTATATACATGAAAAGGCTACTAACTTAACCCAAGCTTAAATGAATACAGTATAAATTAAGACCGATACTGCTCCTTTCCTTATTAGGAATAACAGCAGTACAGGTATACAAAAAATCCTCACATTACAAAACCAATTGAGCCTAGAGAGGACAACAAAAATTGTAAATACTTGACACTAGAACTTAGCTTAAACTTTACTTTTAGGCCTTTACTTCAACTAAAAGTCAACCATTCTCTGCGCCAACTTCAAATTTCCATCGTAATTGAGATGAACTCCATCCCTGGCATAAAGGCGTGGGTCAGAGAATCCATTAACCCCTTTCATAATAAACAGACTATATTTTCCCTTCCATTTATTCAACCACTTGTTGAATTTATTTGACTTTGCTTTAAAGTCTTGCCGCAACGCGTCAAAACTTTCTAAGTGGTTGAAATAGAATCTATCTTCTACTTGAGCGAAAATTAATTTAGCATTAGGACAAAATTGCTTCAATAATTCCGCCAAGGCCTCACAATTGCGTTCTACCTGCCATACCTCAGCGGTACTAGGGATAGCGTCCAAATCGTTGCTTCCCAATAACACAAAAATCCGGTCAGGCGTAGGCCTCCTACGAGGAACAAAATATCGCTCTACTTCAATTTTAATGGTTTCGAACGTTGCGCCCCCCTTATGAATATAACAAAACCCGTCACATTCCTTCAGGCATAGCTCTGCCAACCTCCTAACCCAGCTATGACCAATGACCAGAGTTATAGCCGCAAGAAACAACAGGACGAAAGCAAACTGAAGTTTCGCGGGTAAAAGTACTGTCTTTTTAAGTTCGAATATGTTAGAATTATCTCTAACTGGCATCAAATTAGGGGTAAGTCTTTATTTATCAACTTACCTGCACTTGTATAAGGCCGCTATAATCTTGATTCTTGAAAACTGTTCGAACTTAAAGTTCACTTTTTAATGGAAGGAACACACGTTACAGGGAATGCCGCCGTCTTCAGGGTATAACGATTTGAGCTCAACTAACTCTTCCAGTCTGATTCAACTTGAAAACGACTCCCGTTTTCTTTCCTTTGTTCGAATACTCTAGAACATTCGTTGATAAATAAAGACGGGAAATCAAAACTGTTTCCTTATAAGGAATACATTTAACATTTAAGTAATTAATTCAACTAGAATACGAAAAGGGGAAAGTTAAATTTACCTTTTAATATTAACAAATGGCAATCATTCAGTTTACTTTTCGTCCATGACCGAACACCAAAACAAAACAGAAAGTAAAAACGACCTAACTAGTCAATTTGACTATTTCCCATGAATGCAATTACCATTCTCCAATTAACTATTTCTACAATATATATATATATATATATATATATATATATATATATATATATATATATATATATATATATATATATATATATATATATATATATATATCCCCTCTGATGGTCCAGCACTTTGCTGCAGTAAAGGGGCTTGAGTGTCTCAATGATGGGCTGGGCAATGGCGGTGGGGTAGTTTATCCACCCTGGCAGGCTCAACCATACCGCTAAGGCCAGTTCTGAGAGTCCAGACCGAGACTGGACCCCTATAGGCCTTCTCCTTTATTTAAGATAGGCAAAGGCTAGGAGAAGGAAAACTCCAAAATCAAACCAAACAAGACCCCAACGGCGGAGCTTCCCAGCGCCGGCGGAAGAGGGCAATGCCTGTCGGGCAGGCAACAAGGCGGGCCTTGACATGACAAGAACCCGGCAGCCCGATGCAACCAACATCGTAGAAGCCGCCTGTCTCATATGTCTTGAGCCGCGGTGAAAACTTTGTGGGCCAAGTGTGTGTGCGTGGCCGTTGCAAAGCCACGACCACCCAAAACAATATACCCAGCTACTGGCACTCTGTCATTTCCGCCACCCTTCTCCATCTCTTTCTCAGGAGGCTGATGGCTAACGACAGAACCCAATACTCGGACACGAGTGGGCGCCGACGACGACGACGACGACGACATATATATATATATATATATATATATATATATATATATATATATATATATATATATATATATATATATATATACATATATATATATATATATATATATATATATATATATATATATATATATATATATATATATATATATATATATATATATATGTGTGTGTAAAAATCACAGGAAAATGTGATGCTCAGATGCAGAAGAACCACAGGGAAAATGAAAATACGGAATATACACTTAAGTGTATATTCCGTATTTTCATTTTCCCTGTGGTTCTTCTGCATATATATATATATATATGTATATATATATATATATATATATAGAGAGAGAGAGAGAGAGAGAGAGAGAGAGAGAGAGAGAGAGAGAGAGAGAGAGAGAGAGAGACCCAACGTATATTGGCATGTCTTAAGAAATAATTAAGAGGGATGGGGTGGGACAAGGAGTCTGAATATCCCATCTCTTGTTATAGTCATATCTGAGAAATATTAAGAAAAGGAGTTGGGAGAGCTCCCCACACTTTACTTTTGGGGTGCCTGAATGTGCATAGATGCAGTACAATAAATTGTGAAAGATTTGTGATTAGAAGTGTGTTTTGTAATAGGAGGATGGAAGTATTGGCCTTATTTGAGACAATGATATAAGAGAAAGGGTAAGTGATGTTTGGTGAAGTGACCGTAGTGGCTGGGATTGAAAGGGGAAGAGTGAGAGAGGGTGTGGCTTTATTGATGAATGAAGGGATTTAGTTAAACTAGTGGATTGAAAGGTGACATCTAAATTAATGTGGGTAAGAGTTAGTCTGGATAGGGAATGTTGGGCTTTTGTTGGTGCATATGGACTAGGCTGCAAGAAAAGTAAAGAGGAGCAGAATGGATTTCTGAATAAATTGACTAGGTGTGTAAAAGGACTTAAATGCCAAAGGTGGTGCTGTAGAGTTATAATTGTCGTTAGGAAGCATGGGGTAGAAGGTGTAATTGAAAGTGATGAAAGACTACTAAATAAGTTTGTTGAACAAGATCTAGTGATAAGTTTAATTTTATTTTTTTTCAAGAAGAGAGGTTTAAATAACTATACATGGATAAGCGTAGCAAGTGGGGGCCTAGTAGGAAGAACATGGATGGATTTTATGTTGATTATAAGAAGGATGTCTGAAAGACTGAAAGATGTACACGATTTAGGGGTATGGATGCTGATATATCCGATCATATTCTTTTCTTTTTTTGGTTGAAGGATGATTAGTTGAAGAAAAATATTGAGGAAATAGAATGGAGATTTGTAAAAGGGATGTAGTGAAGGTGGAGGAGTTGAAAAAACAGAGGTAAAAAGTTAACATTAAGAAAGGTTGGAAGTTGTATATGACAGGGTAAAAGAGAGAGAAACTGGTGATCTAGAGAAGTATTGGAAGCTAGTAAAAGTAAATTTTTGGGGGGATGTAAGTGAAGTGTAAGGTAAGAAGACTGTTTGAGGTAGCATGAGGAAGAGTAGTGAGTGGAGGAATGAAGGAGTGAAGATGGAAGTGAAAGAGTATTTGAAGAATGGCTGCAGAGTATCGGTATAGAGAATTCTGAATTATATCGAGAAAAAAATGTGGAAGTAAAATGGATAGTAGCGTAGGCTAAAAGGACACATATGTAACTGGAAGTGAGGTTAGGGACTGGGGAAATAAGTAAAGAGGGGAAAGAATGGTGTATTGGTAGGTGAAGAGACAGTGAAAGGTGAAAATGGAAATATTTTGAAAGGTTGCTGAATGTTGAAGACGATAGGAAGGCACATATAATTTCTGTTACAGGTATTGAGATGCCAGTGATAGGAGAAGGAATGAGGGAGAGATTACAAGAGAAGAAGTGAAAATAATACTAGATGAAACGAGAACAGGAGGAGCACCTGATGGGGGAAATTTGAGGTATTGAGATGTTAAAGGAAGGGGGTAGCTGGAATAGTCGGTGAGATTGTTTAATATATGATTTTTGTTGGCAATGGTGCCAGTAGACTGGGTGTGTGCGTGCATTGTTCCAATACATAAAGGTAAAAGAGATTTGCATAAGTGTTTTAATTCTAGGGGTATTAGTTTGTTGAGTATGTTTGGAAAAGTATATGGTAGAGCGCTAATCCTTAGAATCAAGAATAAAATCGAGGATGTAATCTTAGAAGTGGAGGGTGGCTTTAGAAGAGGTAAGTACTAGGGATTGTATGGACCAAATTTTCATGGATAAGCACATATGTGATAAATATATAGCAAAAGGTAAGAAGGTATATTTTACATCTATGCATCTGGAGAAAGTTAATGATAGAGTTGATGGGGATGTTATGTGGAATCTGATGAGGTTAATGGGAATTGGTGGAAGATTGTTATAAGCAGTAAAGAGTTTATACATAGGAAGTAAAATGTGTATTATGATGGTAATGAAGTAAGTGAGAGGTTTCCAGTTAGAATGAGGCTGAGAGGTGAGCACTAGAGTGCTCGGTCGAGGATTGAAACTAATAAATAAGAGTGATCATAGGTTGGAAGTGAATCAGTTGTTGTTTGCTGATGATACTGTTTTAGTTATAGACTCTAAGGAGGAGCTATGCCAGTTAGTGACTGAGTTTGGAAGGGTGTGTGACAGAAGGAACTTGCGAATTAATGTGGTAAGAGTAAGGTTATGAGGTGCACATGAAGCGAAGCTTGTGCTAGATTGAAGTTCATGTTGAATGGAGAGTTACTGGAAGAAGTAGGTCAGTTTAAGTATTTTGTTCCAGTGTTGCTGCAAATGGTGAAGTGGAATCAGAGGTACACCATAGAGTGAGTGAAGGATGTAAAGTGTTAGGGGGAAGAGAAGGGAATGGCAAAGAATAAAGGGCTAGAAATGAAAGTAAAGATAGTTCTGAAGGCAAAAGTGATTGTACCAACTGTGGTGTATGGGTTAGAGGTGTGGGGAATGATAGTGACGGAGAGATAGCTATTGGTATTTTATGAGATGAAGTGTCTAAGGAGTATTAGTAATGAATCTTGATTGGATAGAGTTACGAACGAAGTATTAAGAGTAAGAATTGATATGTGGAATGAATTAGCAGCTACAATGAATGTGTGCAGTTGGTTTGGTCATGTAGAGAGGATCGAAAATGGTTGTGTGCTGAAGAAAGTGATCAATGCAAGAGTTGATGTGAGAAGTGCAAGAGGAAAGAAAATGTTTGGATGGGTGGATGTAATTAAGAATTCCCTAGATTAGAGGAGGAAAAAAGCGTGCTAGCAATAGAAATTAATAGCGAGAGATTTTGATGCAGTTCTGATAAGACCATTTGCTGCCTCAGGTCACCTTGGTGACCACTGTGATAGCAGCAATAGGGGAGTTAGCATAAGAAGTTTCATGTAGTGTGGAAACGGGGAAATGCGGGCTTTGGTACCTTAGTAGTACAAACCAAACTATGTTGAGTCCCTTGCGAGGCAAGGAGGATCTAAGAGCAAAAAATCCCCGTTGGATCCTCTTGGATGTTGGCTACCTCCCATAAATGGAAAAGGTTCCATGGTGTGTGTGTGTGTGTATATATATATATATATATATATATATATATATATATATATATATATATATATATATATATATATATATATATATATATATATATATATAATGTACAGATATATACAGTGGATATATGTACATGTATATAAGGTCTTATAATTGAAAATTGTTATACCTGATACATTTGAAGAAAGTAAAATATCAGGATATATCAAAATAAAAAGTCCTCACAACATTTTTAAAGCCTTGATAAAATAAACTCACTCCACAAAAATTGAAAACATTTATTTTGACAGAAAAATGTTGCCTCCTACAACAGACGGCGTCTGTTCCCAAATTAATTATGCGAATATATGTCGCTATCCAGACTCTGCAAATTACATTTCGGTAATTCTCAATAGCATTATTAGGAAACCATACCCCCTTTTCATTTCTCTGCTGAATAGCTGATCGTAATCGGATGTGAATGATGATGGTTTTGCGTGATGTTGGAGTAACTCGTTTAGCGATTCTGGAGACAATTAGTTTACGATTATGTTTCCTAGATGTTGATTCCAAAATGCGAATTATTCAATCTGGAAAATGGAGAATGTAATGTCAATGCTTACTATGCATGGAACGAATTTACGCCCACTTCCATTTTAAATTCAAAATTCTGATACTTTTTTAGTGCAGATAGTTATAATAAGTATTCCTGAAAAGCGAATGCAGTTAACTGCAGAGCCTCGTGTTTGTTGCAATGCATCATAATCAATTATCTGAGTTATGTCAAATCCGAAATATCTATAGATTTGAGAAAACTGATCCTCGTTACTGATAAGTTATACAATGCAAGAGTTACTCTAAAAAGGGTGATAACATTCACAGAATGTATAACAAATTACATTAACAGGAATATCAGATAAAAGAAAAAATGAGAGTGACAATCCAACTAGAGTTTCGAATAACCTTTAAAATACTTTATAGCAAACAAGTCAAGACAAACACTGAAAAAAGGCATGCTTGGTATTATGTAATCCTGGTCTGGAGAATTTAATGAGCTCCTAAGCCTATATTTACTTATTAAAGTCTCTGAATTATTTATGAGACTCCGTAGTTGTGGGCACGTTATCTTGCGCACATAGTGTAATATCTCAGAGCTAATTTTGTAAGAATCAATAAGATATGCAAATGCAGAAATGTAATCGCCTAGTAACATTCGAGTGGTTGTTATTGTTTTAGACTGTCTGGCCTTTATGGCCAGGCACGGGCTTTTGAACACTTACAGCCCGTATGTGTTGGTTACTTTTTTATGTTTATAGGTTTTTTAGGTTATGGGACAATCTGCCACTTTTATTTGTAGGTGGTTTGGGATAGGGTGTGGGTCAATGATAATCAGAAGCTTGCTTTTTTCATTTTAGAGTCACCCCGCCTCTTTTTGGTCAAAGGAATCGAAGAAAGTGACAAAGGGGAGGT
>NC_090742.1:89120608-89123108 GCF_036898095.1 Palaemon carinicauda | reverse complement strand
ATAAAGTCTTTTAATTGAAAATTGTTATACCTGACACATTTGAAGAAGGTAAAATATCACGATATGTCAAAATCAAAAACCCTCACAACGTTCTGAAAACCTTGATAAAATAAACTCACTCCACAAAAATTTAAAACTTATTTTGACAAAGAAGTGTTGCCTCCCACAACAGACGGCGTCAGTTTCCGAATTAATTATGCGAATATATATCGCTATCCAGACTCTGCAAATTACATTTCGCCAATTTTCAATTGCATTATTAGAAAATCATTTCCCTTTTCATTTCTCCGCTGAATAACTGATCGTAATCGGATGTGATTGGTAATGCATTCGTTACGGTTTTGCGTGATGTTGAGGTAACTCGTTTAGCGATTTTGGAGACAATTGGTTTACGATTATGTTTCCTAAATGTCGATTCCAAAATGCGAATGATTCCATCTGGAAAATGGAGAGTGTAATGTCATGCTTACTATGCATGGAACTAATTTACATCCAAATTCATTTAAAAATTCTGATACTTTTTTAGTGCAGATAGTTATAAAAATTATTTCTGAAAACCGAAAGCAGTAGAGCCTCGTGTTTGCTGCAATGCACCATAATCAATTATTTGCGTTTTGTCAGATCAGAAATATCTATAGATTTGAGAAAACTGATCCTCGTTACTGATAAGTTATACAATGCAAGAGTTACTCTAAAAAGGGTGATAAAATTCACAAAATGTATAACAAATTACATAAACAGGAATATCTGATAAAAGAAAAAATAAGAGTGACAATCCAACTAGAGTTTCGAATAACCTTTAAAATACTTTATAGCAAACAAGTCAAGACAAACACTGAAAAAAAGGTATGATTTAATGAGCTCCTAAGCCTGTATTTACTTATTAAAGTCACTAAATTATTTATGAGACTCTGTAGTTCTAGGTATATCTTACGCACCTAGTGTAATATCTAAGAGCTAATTTTGTAAGATTCAATAAGATATGCAAATGCAAAAATGTAATTATTTAATAACATTCGAGATATTCGAAAAAAGCTGCAAACTGGAATAAAAAAACTTTTAAATAATTCCATTCATTGTTAATGTAATATATTTAAAATTATTTTTCTATAAAATATATATATATATATATATATATTTTTCCGTTGGAATAAAAAAACAATGTTTTATGAGGATTCTAGTATGCTCATCATGATTGAAAATAAATCAACAGGGTGATCTTCATAATTTTTGTATCTTAGTTTTAGTTGCCGTCTTTATCTTTTTCCATCTATCAATTTACTGCCTATAAGGTTTTCCGTGTTTAACATTGCTTTCACAATACCCTTTGAAAGTTATTGAATCCTTCGGTTGACCAAATATCACAACTTTGAATTCCTCTCTGGTCACAGGTCATAAATAAAAGGAATTGTAAATTTTTGTTAACCAATAATCACTTGATAAAGACATAGTTTTGTCGAAATAGTGTTGTCACAGACATAATAAATAAAGAAAAGGAATAATCATCGTTTCTTCAACCGAAGGCATAAACCTGAAAACTTAGAGACACTAAAAGAAAAAAAAAAAGGAAAAGAAAAAAAAATCCGAGGATTCCTGTGGGAAAAACATTGTCGCCACTCAGGCAGTACCTAAATGTTAATTGCATAAGAGGGAAGCTGTGTCCCAAAAACATATGAACGTGTGTGTGTGAGTGTTTATATAAGCATTAGGATTTCTGGCTTATAAAATATATCAAGCTGAACGTTCTAACTTTGGATATCCTCGTTGCAATTAAAACTAGTTAAGCGCAACTATGCATTTCAGTATGTCGATACCAGATGCCAAACATTCTCTGATTGATAGCTCGTCTTGATATATTACCAATAGGTCATCGGTTCCCTCTTGCAACAATATAAGTGACGGCAAGTGGCTCTATTTGGTAATAATATTAGGATCAACCTGCCCATTTCACCGGCTTATTTAGGCATCTTTATAATTAGTTGAAGTACATCCCAAAATATCGTTGTGGTCAGCATTCTTTAATGGGTTGACCTTCAGACCCTTTTTTTCGTCAACTCTTGTCCGTAAATTAGTTATTATTGATTTTCTGATTTCCTTCTATTCTAGAATTATTAGTCAAAAGAAATCCCGTCCTTGATTGAAATTTCTTTTCCAAAATATGCTGAAATTTCATTGCACGTACAAATAAATAATAAAGCGAAATTGCCACCTTTATTCATTCCTTTACTTTCGATGTGAATTTATTTTTCACATTTCTGATGTATCATAATCCTTTTACTTGTTGAATTTTAATACTTCTCTTTTGGCTCTTTTAGTTTTTCCCTTCAAAAAGCACCTTTTTCATATTTAAACAAATGGACCTTACTATCTTTTCTTTTCTACTGACATGGCTTATTCGTTTTTTGAAACATGTCCAGGAATGACAAAAATTGTACCTGGAAGCCACTCATTACATCTTGAGTATAATATCTCAACATTTGAACAGTTTATGCATATTCTT
>NC_090742.1:89105608-89115608 GCF_036898095.1 Palaemon carinicauda | reverse complement strand
TATATATATATATATATATATATTTGTATGAACGTTATAATTCCATTTACCTTTTTAAGAATTATGATTTCCACAAAAACAGAGTACAATAGAGATATTTATTTTCAGGTTCAATCTACGGCGAAATTATGACACCATATTTCAAAATATTGGTGAAACATTTAATTATGAATTGTAACTTACGTGTCGGCCTCATTGCAAGGGTCCTCGGGAGTCTGTTTTCAGCAGGAATGCATCAAAATATAGGAGTGAGGCAAGTGACGTATTACTTATGTTTCATTAACTATTTTCCATTTCATTTACCTTTTTATATTTGCGTATCAATCCAAGATTTTCCATGAATTAGTATTCAGTGACGCCACTGAATAACTGTTTATTTAAAAAATCTAAAGCCCGTGATATTTTTAATAGCCCATTCAGATTTAAAAAAACTCCAGCTCACAATAATAAGGAAGCAGAGAGAGAGAGAGAGAGAGAGAGAGAGAGAGAGAGAGAGAGAGAAAGAGAGAGAGAGAGAGATAGAGAGCTGTCCGTGTTTATAATGAATTTCACACTCCCTTCGTTGTTTCCATCAATTTCTCACCTTTCATTAAAAGGAAATATTACCCATTTCTCAGTAAAACTTATATTTTGAGAATAGTGAAGAAATGTTTGGAAAGTTAAAATTTCGAAATTGTATATTCAAACCTTCAGTTTCCTCTCTCCTTGGCTCGATAACAACTACAGAATAAATTGTGCTAAGAGAGAGAGAGAGAGAGAGAGAGAGAGAGAGAGAGAGAGAGAGAGAGAGAGAGAGAGAGAGAGAGAGAGAGAGAGAGAGAGAGAGAATAATATCTTCTCTCTAACATGATGAGCATCATTTAAAGGTTGTAAAGTTTTCCCATTTATATCTTTACTCATCTTTAAGGTCTCTTCATATTATTACATTAATGCAATGCAGTGATCATCTTAGGCATAGCAGAGACGCAATCACTGACATCTAAAAAGATGTATATAGGATAACTTTTCTAAGAAATGAAATAACCTGAAAATAATAATTTTATGAAGGCATTCTCTCATGAAAGTATAACTTCCCGAAAGTTATTTCTAAGCCAAATGTCGTATTGGATATTTTTGTTTATTAACAGGTCTAAAATACTTTGAGTCTGAACAGTAATATTTGAATACACAACATTATAATGCCAGATTTATTTCCCTTCGCAATTCAAAGCAATAGCAGTAGTAACCACCAAACAATATACAAATGGTTCGTTGTATAAAAGGATCACCAAGAACAAATTTTTGATAAAGGACACAAGGGACATAGAATATGATTCCATCTTTTGATTGATTGGCTATCCAGGAAAAACCACTGGGTCAAATATTTCATCCTGTTGAAAGACTTTCCTATTCATTTTTCATAAAGATTAAATTTCTTTATAATAAATTTAGATTTATTCTTATTTATTATCTAATATATAGCAAGGGATATGAAAAGTGAGGTGATATTTTTAGATAGGAGAAGCCTATGAAAATACAGTATTAAGGGCATTAATAGCCCAATCGCATATACTCTACGTGTCCGAAGAGTAGGATTGCTTGGGTTCGTGTAGGTTCCAGGGAATCATGTTCAGATCGAGATGAAGAATTCAAAATATCATAATTCTTATTTTCCAAAGAGTTAACAAGAGAGTCAGTTACTGCCGACCAGACGGTAGAACGATATTTGGATCATGAGTTTCCTCATGATATAGATATTTCCAAAAGTCCTAAAACACTTTTTTTATATATTATTTATGTGTTACTGAAGAAGAGGCAGACCGGATATATTTCTCGAAAGTATATAAATCTGCAATTAAGAATCACGAATGGAATTCCAAATAAGTTGAGTATGGTTGATAGGGAAACATTGCCAATTAAAATAACTTGCAATGGCAGATCTAATATCCTTCACAAACTATCTATTTCACCTTGAATTTAGCCATCATATAAATTAATCCTCAACAATTTTCACCAAGAACTACTTTTAGCTAGAATTCTGGTGAGGGATTCAGTACACTTAGATCTACATTCTGGAGATGGATTCGATGCAAAGAGAAGAGTATCATCTGCATAGGCAGTAACTAAGTTTTCAGGGATAATTCCATCTTATGTGTATATAATATAATAAAGAAGAGGCCAAGATCCCTACTCTTAAGAACACGTGATATAATATACGACTAATCACTATAATTTTCATTATCGAATACTATTTGCAATCTAATGATTAGAAATTCAATCAATATACTAGGAAATAACCCATCAACTCCGTCCTGCTTAATCTTAAAACATGGGTCTATGATTAACTCAGTCAAATGCAGAACTTCATGATAACTGTAAAGGGATGTCTGCAAAATACTTCAGATAGTAAGACGAGCATCACAAGTTCCAAGGCCATTGCAAACTAGGTGTTACGATCCTAAAATCGTTACAGGTCCTTTTAATAGGTAAAATAAATGTCAAAAACAACCATTAAAACATGGGAAATGAATATAAAAAGAAACACATGAAAAAACACAACACGTTTATTCACAACTTACTTAAGGAATAGTTTTCTGGAGCTGTTGAGACGATACTGGTACGGAGACTTCAGGCTTGAGTACGTTACAGAAGGGCGGCTGAAATTCAGATGAAACTGGCACGATGACCGGATTCGAAGACGTAACAGTAAGGGTGGTCTCAAAACGGGATATCAGAGATCTTCTTCTAAGAATTCGATGCTACTGTTGAACTAAGGCAGGCTGCAGGCAATGTTGGTTACTTATCGTCACAAGCAGAGAGGGCTGGCTGCTTCAATTTATCTCTTTTTCTCGGCCATAACAGGATTTTTTGGAGATAGGTTTTGTTGTCTGTAAGGAATGTTAGAATCTGGCTCTATCAGACGTCTGGTCTTCTCTATTTCTTATGTCGTTGGGACTTGGATCTTATTTGCTTCGGACATAGTTCCTCTCTTGTCTCCTGTCATCTCTTATCTTTCCTGGACAATCTCTTCTTGAAGTTTATATACCCATGTATGGGAGGAGTTAATTACAGTGGGCAGTGGGCATTTCCATTGAAGGCGTTCTTTTTAACAATTGTGCATATCTATTGGGTTTCTCAAAAAACGCCCACTTCGATCATGCCATGGAAGCTTCAAGAAGAAATTTCTGGTGCAATCAGGACCACGTGTTGAGTCGTAACAAAAGGGCAGCACGTGTCCTTCCATGATGACATATCTAAAAAACACGGATTTCCTCCAGGCTCAGTTCCTCAAAATATGCTGACTCCACTAATTAAGATAATGACATCTTGGTCAAGAAAGGACAGTTCCTTTATCGCAGCAGGCGCTCTCGGCGAGGCTTGGTTTACTTCCAAAATGCTGAAGACAGTGTAGTGATGACAGGATTGACCAAACAGGGCCGTAGTCGAATCTCGTCTCGCCTCGCTGCTCACACTTTGGGAATAGATATTTTTGTCTTTTAAAACATCTCCTTTAGAAGTATTATATCTACCCATGACAATAGGGAACAGAAGATTACTTTCAGCAAAGTTCCAAGGATCTTCCTTCCAGCATATATTTCTGACCTTCTCTCAACAAGCGTTCAAAACTTGTAGATAAGAAATAACTTCAACCGCATTTACCAATTCTGCAAGTGTAAAATAAATTTCAAAGGGCTAACGTGAAAAAAATAATCAAGAAACATAGTAGCTAGAAAAATAAATTGTCTTTCATGAGAGGTGGTTGGGAATACTAAACATTTGGGTATACCGCATTATAGCCATGACGATCAAGTAAGAAAGAGCTAAGAGTCAACAGAACTAATTTACTTTAAAAATAGAAAGAGGCAAATTTCATTTTTCATTGTTTTGCTTATTGCCAAACGCATTAGCCAGAATAGTTGTGTTTCCTTTGGACTGTGAATTACAGAGTCACCTGGTTTAAGCAAAGGAGGAACTGTTAGCTCTAAAGCAAAATGGAAATAATGTGGTTGCTCTCAAGTTTTGAAATATTGGGCTTTTCTATGTTTGAGGAAGAAGGGTGAAGGGTTGAACAAAACAGTGATAGGTCAACGATAGGGTCAGTTGTCAAATGTCAATTAAAAAGTATTTTATGGTGCATTTAGCCTCGTAGTGAAATTAAAAAAAAAAAAAAAAACAGGATTTGAAGATTTTTTGGAGAAAGGGGATAAGAGGATAAGGGAGAACAGGTGCACATTTTCTAGAAGTTATCAGCATAAGGTTCCATTTTAAATTCAAAAGTGAAATGAATATAGCATTGACTGTAGTTTAGTTTATTCTCCCCAACCTCCAAGTAATATGGAAAAGGCGTATCAAAAGTAAGAACATCAAAATAAAAATTATGACATCAAAAATTAACGAAAACCAGAAGAACAAGATTAGTGATACGCTGATTTATGCAGTGACGACTTCGATTATTATTATTATTACTATTATTATTATTATTATTATTATTATTATTATTATTATTATTATTATTATTATTATTATTATTATTAGAAAAGCACCATCCTACAATCCCAAGGGCTCAAGCAGGGAAAATAGTCTAGTGACAAAAGGAAATAAATAACCTTTAAAAGAAGTAATGGACAATATAAAACATTTTAAAAACAGTAACAACATTAAAATAAATATTTCACCTGTAAACTATAAACATTTCTTAATTTAAACCTAAAGAAAGAGAAAAAAGATAGAAAAATGTGCTTAAGTGCAACGCAAATCACCCAAGAAAGAAGAATTTTTTTTGCTTAACAAAACTTAAGCCAAATGTGAATGGACTCGTTTTTTCGTAATAACGGAAAATAGTAATGGGCTGTATTTTACCTATGAAACTTTCAACTTGAATTGTAAACTAAATAAAACAAGGAGATTTGTCACTTCAAAGAACATCAAATACAGATTAAGATATAAGGTATAAGTGGAGCATGCGTAATTACCAATAGTACTCTTTGGCGAAGGATACAATATGGCTTGATATAAAGTTTACCTTGGTATACGAAACGTGGCAAGGAAACATCTCTCTCTCTCTCTCTCTTCTCTCTCTCTCTCTCTCTCTCTCTCTCTCTCTCTCTCTCTCTCTCTCTCTCTCTCTCTTCTATTACGTGTTTCATTAGGTGTTATCTTAAAAAGTTCGTGTCAGGTATGCCAAAGCGAGATAAAAATTGAAGGAAAAATTTAAAAATTTTACCTCGTCGAGAACCACCAATTTTGAATCGAAATTTGAAGATACAATGTTTGGCGGAAGACTAAATGCCTCCTTATGTCATCTTATTTTCTCCCGCCTCTCTCACACTTTCCCTCTCCGTTTGCGATCCACTATGGTTCATCACTCACCATTCCTCTCATCAATCATAAAATATAATATGCCTTCCGAATAAAGACCTTAACTGTATTTCAAATCTTAGATGTCTCTTTTCACTACATGATATCCGATGAAGGATGTAAAAGATCTCTAGGAATATAGTTATGCTACCTTGAAATGAGGTATGAAGCTGGATGACGTCAACGTATAGTAGATATTTCCGTTTGAAAGGTCACTCATGAGTTACAAAGTCAAGGGACCGACTATATTTATGGCAGTAGGTTGGGCAGGGAACCAGCCGCCCGTTCAGATACTACCACTAGAGAGTTATTGGATTCTTTGACTGGCCAGGCAGTAATGCATTGGATCCCTCTCTCTTTGCCTACCAGTACGTCCTGGATTTCGCTAATGTCGTCTTCTGTATTGCAATATTCGTGGTCTTCATGCAAATATTCAAGACCTTACAGTTGCGTCCAGACAGTATGATTTTCTTCTGTGCTCAGAAACTTTGGTTTCTAAGATGAGGCACTCATCTGAGCTCCTTATAACTGGTTTTAAGAAGCCAATAATGTTGAAACGTGATGCCATCCCTAGGGACAGGTGAATGGCGGTGAATATTAGGACTGAGTACCCTGCTTCTCATAAGTCCTGCTATCAATGTGGATGTCATGAGATTCAGGTAATAAAAGTTTGTGACAGACATATCAACTTTTATTTGTGTTCGATCTACCGGAATCCAGACATGGATGATTCTCTCTTCGATTGTCTTCTTACCATTATGGCTAAGATACAAGAACATGATAAAAAGGCTTCTTTTGTCTTTGTTGGTGATTTTAATGCTCACCATTAGGAGTGGTTAAGTTCTATCTCTCCTACCGATCGCCATGGCTTAAGAGCTTTGGAATTTGCTGTGAGCAAATCATAAATGAACCTATTCACAGGTCTGGTAATTGCTTGGACCTTGTATACACTGACTCCCCTGGCGTTATAACTAGTAAGGCATGATCTTATGTGCTTGAATTGGTCACAATTATATGGTAGTGTTGATCCTGTTGTCCCTTTTAATGAGAATCTAGTCAACATATTTGATACGCGTATCCTTTCTCGTGTGCTAAGGTAAAGAGTGAAGGACAAACCGTGGTTCAATGATGATTGTAGACGTGATTATTTGGAGAAGCAGGAGGCCTATCATCTTTGGAAGGGTAACAGATCAGATTTGACCTGGAATAACTATACTCAGCTTCGAGCTCTTGCTCTGAGAGTTTATGCCTCAACTGAAAAGGAATACAATTTAACCATAAAAGAAACCCTTTCTGGTACAACTCAGGAACATAAATGGTGGTTTACCATTAAATCTGCACTCTTTGGTGTAGATGGAACAGTTCCTCCTTTACTTAAACCAGATGGCTCAGTCACCCACTGTCCAAAGGAAAAGGCAACCCTTTTAGCTGATGTTTTTGACAGGAAACAGAGTAATGAAAAACTTGAACTTCCTCATTCCTCTTTTCCTGAGGCTAAACTAACTAGTTTAGCTTTTCGATCTCATGAAATTAAAGCTCTGTTGATGGACCTTGATGCTTATGGAGGTGTATACCCAAATGGTATTTTTCCTTTGTTTTTTATAAAGACTGCAGATTTCTTAGCTCAAAAGTTATCTGTTATTTTGCGCAAGTTAAGAAGAAGAGAAGCATTTAGCACTTGTTGGAAAATTGGTAATGTTACTCCTATATGTAAATGTGTTTTTGGTAGCTTAAATCTAACTGATTACAGCCAAATTTCCATAACTCCCATATTATCTAAAGTTTTAGAACGTCTTCTGGTAAAACGTCTTGATAGGTTTGCTGAACGTAATAATCTGTTCCATAGTTCGCCATTTGGTTTTCGTAAAGGCCTTAGAGCATGTGAAGTCCTTCTTACAATCTCCAATGCTGTACAGAAATCCCTTGATTGTGGTCAGGAAGTTCGTATGATTGGCTTTGATTTTAGTGCTGCCTTTGACCGTGTTAATCATGAGGCCCTTGTTTTCAAAATCAAACAGTTGGGAGTCAGTGGGTCGTTTCTTAGCAATATTATTAATTTTTCTAAGTAATAGATCTCAAAGAGTTGTTGTTGATGGGTACCATAGGGAGTATAGGAATGTGATATCTGGTGTCCCTCAGGGTAGTGTTCTTGGCCCATTACTTTTCATGATATATACACATTACATGTGGTTTGGCCTAAAAAAACAAGCTTGTTGCATATGCAGATGATACTACTCTCTTTACATCAATTCCATCCCCTGAATGTAGATCTGGGGTTAGTGAATCTCTTAATAGAGATCTAGCTAAAATTAGTGCATGGTGCATATTATGGGGTATGAAGTTGACTCCTAACAAAACTCAAAGTAGGATTGTAAGTAGGTCAAGGACGGTGGCTCCTCAACATCCAGATATCAGTATTGATAATGTTTCTTTAAATTTGTATGACTCTTTTAAACTTTTAGGTGTGATTCTCGATAGCAAATTCACTTTTGAGAAACACATTAGGTCTGTGTCTTCTTCAATTGCACAAAAAATTGGCTTATTGAGAAAGTCTTACAAGATTTTCGGTGATCAATCTATTCTGAAGAAGTGTTTTAATTCTTTTATTCTACCTTGTTTTGAGTATTATTCTCCTGTCTGGTCTTCAGCTGCTGATTCTCATCTTAATTTGTTGGACAGAAACTTAAGGTCTATTAAATTTCTTATTCCTGATCTCGATATTAATCTTTGGCACCGTCATTCAATTAGTTCATTGTGCCTATTGCATAAGATTTTTCATAACTCTGACCATCCTTTACCGTCAGATCTCCCTGGACAATTCTATCCTGTTCGTAATACTAGGCAGGTAGTTAATTCTAAAAGCCAGGCCTTCTCCATCATGAGGCTCAATACTACACAGTATTCTAGAAGTTTTATTCCAGCTGTGACCAAGATGTGGAATGATCTTCCTAATCGGGTAGTTGAATCAGTAGAACTTCAAAAGTTAAAAGTTGCAGCAAATGTTTCTATTTTGACCAGGCTGACATGAGTCTTTTTATAGTTTATATAAGACATATCTATTTTGACGTTGTCACAGTTTTTAGAATGATTTATTGTTAATTTGTTCTCATCAATTATTTATTTCCTTTCCTCACTGGGCTATCTTTCCCTAGTGGAGCCCTGGGGCTTATATTGCCAAGTTGAGGTTACACATCCCACAAGAAACTCTTGAGCTACTGTACTTGCTCCCTTTAATTCCCTTGCGTCAAAGTGAGAATTATATTTGATTCCATTAGACTTTAAGATAAAGATATACACAGGCAAATCAGTCATAGATAAATTTCAATACAAGTTATAAAGAATTACTAGATTCTCTTCACAACTTCCTAATATTTCATATAGTGCATGTATACATACATACATATATATATATATATATATATATATATATATATATATATATATATATATATATATATATATATATATATATATATATGTGTGTGTGTGTGTGTGTGTGTGTGTGTGCGTAAAAATCACAGGAATACGTGATGCTCGGATGCAGAAGAACCACAGGGAAAATAAAAATACGAAATATATGATTAAGTCCTAACTAGTTTCGTGATACTTTTTCAGAGGACTGATTTATTGAGAGAGGTTACTTTATATTTTATAGGGAAAGTAAACGTACGAACATACATATAGAGGCTTAGAGAACAATGACACTCCCTTACCAGCTACCTGGGCTGAGGTCAGGTGTTTACTGGGCGGAGATCCAACCTCATTAGACTCCTGCCAAAAAGGGTCATATTTAGTAACAGGTAAATTCTTGATTTTAACTTTCAGTACAGTTTATTTATATGAATAACGGTAGCCTTATCTATATAAATACATAAGCAAAACTATATGTATATGTAAAACACATCTATTTATAAATATAAAAAAGACATATACATACGTATACACAGACAGGCATTCATACACAAACATGCATAATATATACATAGACATATACATACGTGTACACATACTACTAAATATATACAGACTCATACATAAACTTACATATAAAGGTTTTTTACACACGATTAACATTATATATATATATATATATATATATATATATATATATATATATATATATATATATATATCTATATATACATATATATATATATATATATACACATATATATATATATATATATATATATATATATATATATATATATATATATATACATATACATAAATATACACATATGTACATATATATACACATACACACATACACACACACACACACACACATATATATATATATATATATATATATATATATATATATATATATATATATATATATATACATACATATATACATATAAATGCATACACATACATATACATACATATACATATATACATATACATATACATACATATACACACATACACACACACACACATATATATATATATATATATATATATACATATATACATATATATATATATATATATATATATATATATATATATATATATATATATATATATATATATATATATATATATATATATATACATACAACATTATTAGCATAAACATATAATCACGTATATATCAATACTAATATCTAGCATAACACTCTATAGTGCCAATGTACTTATGCATACTATA
>NC_090742.1:89093108-89095608 GCF_036898095.1 Palaemon carinicauda | reverse complement strand
AATCAGACTTAGACACTTCATTCAATTTACGGTAATCAAAACATAACCTGAAATTACCGTCGGGTTTCTTTACCAATACAACAGGTGATGACCAAGGACTTTGACTAGGTTCAATTAGGTCATGTTTTAGCATATAATCAACTTCCCTCGCTACAACCTCATTTTTAAAGGGATTCAACCTGTAAGGCGCTCGTTTCACAGGAGTGGCACTACCTACGTCCACGTCATGTTCAAGGACATTAGTCCTTCCCGGTAGCCTACATCCGAAAATAATTCCTTATAATTAAATACCAATTTCTTTAAAGACTTTTGTTCTTCATTACTTAAATGAGAAACCATACCAGAAAAATGTTTCAAAGAATTCTTATTATCTGAACGCCATTCACTTCCATTAAAACAATTATCATCAATACTTTCACCCTCTGAAAAAGGAAAAAGTTTATCGTTCTCGGAAACTACAGCATTCCCTATGGTTGCCACGGGAATGACTTTCTCCCGTTCTACATAAGCCTTCAACATATTTATGTGACAAAGCTGAAAAGATTTCCTTCTCTCGGGAGTCTCTACTAAATAATTAACTTCACTAATTTTTTTCAGAATTTTCCAAGGACCTGAAAAAGATGCTTTCAATGGATTTCCAGGAATGGGTAACTAAACCAAAACTTTGTCGCCTACCGCAAAGTCACGTGCTTTAGACCTTCTGTCAAAAAAGTACTTCATTCTTTTTTGGCTACACAATAAATTTTCACCTGCAAATTTCCAACCCTTTGTTAACTTATCACCTAGATTAGACACATAATCTAATAAATTGATCTCAGGGACGTCTCCCTCCCAGGACTCTCGAACAACATCAAGAGGACCTCGAACACAATGGCCAAACACAAGGCTGAAAGGCGAAAAACCTAAAGACTGACTTGGGACAGAACGAAAAGCGAACAACAAATAAGGTAATTCCTTATCCCATTCAGAACCATTAATCAAACAATATTTCTTTACCATCGATTTCAGGGTTTGATGAAATCTCTCCAGAGCTCCCTGGCTTTCTGGATGATATGGAGAAGAGGTCACATGTTTTATATTTAACTCTGCCATTTTATCTCTGAAATACCGGCTAACAAAATTAGAACCACAATCCGATTGAATAATTTTAGGCATCCCAAACCTGGTAAAAAAGTCATTTAGTACATCTACAATTTTAACACTTTTTATCGTACGTAGTGGTATTGCCTCGGGATATCGAGACATCCTATCCATGATAGTCAAAATATATTCATTTCCACTACGAGTCCTTGGTAATGGTCCAACAATATCAATAATGACCTCCGTGAAAGGTTCGGAAACCACTGGAATAGGACATAGAGGCGCTTTTGGAATAAGCTGATTAGGTTTACCGACCTTCTGACAAACGTCACAGCTATTGACAAACTTCTTTACGTCCGCCTTCAACTTCGGCCAATAATAATTTATTAACAACTTGCCAGAAGTCTTATGAATGCCAAAATGTCCGGCCAAACCACTTTCATGCGCCAATGATATCAACTCATTCCTGTAAACAAATGGAACCATTATCTGTTTCAAAATTTCATAATCAAAGTTATCAGCCTCCATAGTCCTAGTCAACCTATATGAAATATTATTAATTATTTTAAATTTGGGACCGGTCATATCAGTCACCTCACCTGACTCAATAGGGAGATCCCGAAAATCCTTTTTCTGAGCTTTGATTAGCTCTTCAATAGTCCAATTCAGTTTGTCCTTCAAAATCCCAAGATCTACAACTACGCTATCACTACGTTCTAAACTACTTTAATCTAGATCAATTGTTGACTCTGCAGCGTCAACAACTTTAGCACTAGAACGAGTAACTGCTGCTACTTCGCTATCAGGGTTTATCAGTATGGGACAAGTATTATTCTTCAGAGCAACATCATTCCCTATCACAACATCAACATTTTTAACCGGAAATTTATCAACGATGGCCAATTTCAAATTCCCTGCAAAGGAAGGGCAGATTAAATTAAAATTTTCCATGGCATACGATTTTACCGTATCAGGAAAACCAGCCAATAACACAAATTCCCCACTTTTTGGTACAAAATTGCAAGGGAATGCCTCCCTTAATATCAAAGACTGAGCTGCACCGGTATCACGCAAAATACGCACACGTCTTTTCTCGGACGAATTGGCGAAAGAGACACTACCGAAGGACAAATATCTGTCAAAACAACTAGGTAGTCATTGATCAGCGGATGTTGTTGGGGTAGGTTCTCTCTCTCTCTCTTCCACACCCATCACTGGCCTAACATTACCATTTTGAGAGTTTCTAAACGCATAACACATGCTCTTTACGTGCCCCTTCTTATTGCAAAAGAAGCACGTCAATGTTTTCAATTTCTCGGGATTATATATCTTAGGTCTATTATTCAATTTCTCGGGATTATATATCTTAGGTCTATTATTCCTGTTAGGAGAAAAATTAATATTAGTATTGGCATTACCC
>NC_090742.1:89085608-89088108 GCF_036898095.1 Palaemon carinicauda | reverse complement strand
GCGATTGGTGGGTGGTGGGTGGCTTTGTCGCCGCTTCGGCATGTCACGGGGTAGTCGTGTATGTCCTACAGCATTCATGTCAGCTTCGGTTGACGTTGAATAGGCATCCTCTTTGTTAGGGGTGGAGGCGTTAATGGAGGTCTTAATGTGGCTGTCCATAAGGGCGTCAGCTTTGGTCATCAAGTCATTTATGGGTAAACTATCGACATCGGGTATGGCAGCGCGTATAGGTCCGGGTAAACGGCGTATCCAAAGGGCACGAAGTAGGTTCACCTCACGAGGAGAGCCGTCTGCGGCAGCTTGAAGGCGAGCGATACTGGTCATTTTCCTGAGGGCGAGCGAAGCCCTTTGGTCCCCCAACGGTTGTT
The DNA here is from genome assembly GCF_036898095.1 of Palaemon carinicauda. Classification (NCBI taxonomy): domain Eukaryota; kingdom Metazoa; phylum Arthropoda; class Malacostraca; order Decapoda; family Palaemonidae; genus Palaemon; species Palaemon carinicauda. The sequence goes on along the minus strand of NC_090742.1, from coordinate 89,087,740 downwards.
GCAAGAGCTGAAAAAGCTTTGCTATACGGGCAGCTGGCACCGGCAAGTACTGCTGCAGAAGGCATGTTTTGAGGGCGTCGTACGCTATTGGGGTGTCTCCTTGTTCACAAAGCCAGTCGGATATTTCCAGGAAGGTGTCCTCGGGTATCGCCGCGAGAACATAATCTGCTTTGGTGTTTGAGCGAGTCACGCCCTTGATGCGAAACTGGACTTCTGCGCACTGAAACCAAGCAAACGCCTCTCCGCTGGCGAACGATGAAAGTTTCAATGGGGCAGCCGCAGCACGAACTTCCGTAGAGTCCGCCATAGTACCAACGATGGAGGTGCGAGGAGGGTGGGATGGAAGGCGGTGGGAGCGAGTCGACTTCCGGGGTCACCAATGTGACGGGCCGAGAGAAGGTTGTGACTGAAAGACAGGATGAAAGTAACTGAGTAATTTATTATAGAACACTCTCCTTTATATACAAAACCTCAAGGCAACAGGAAATTTCATGTTCGAAAAACAGACAATGTTACAGATGAAAAACGCAGACATGTTTATTCTGGTTCTTTTTAGTGCGAGGGAAGAACGAAGATACAAGCATAATATATACAAAATGAATTATGTACGATCGTGTGACACACGGTTGGTACAATCTGTAAGAAAGGTCTTTTCCTTGAAAATTTTTATACCTGATACATTTGAACAAGGTAATATATCAGGATATGTCAAAATAAAAAGTCATGACATTCTGAAAGCCTTGATTAAATAAGCTCACTCCACAAAAATTAAGAACATTTATTTTGACAAAGAAATCTTGCCTCCTACAACAGACGTCGTCAGTTTCCAAATTAATTATGCGAATATATATCACTATCCAGAGACACTGGAAATTACATTTCGGTAATTTTCAATAGCATTATTAGGAAATCATTTCCCTTTTCATTTCTCCGCTGAATAACTGATCGTAATCGGATGAGAATGGTAATGCATTCGTCACGGTTTTGCGTGATGTTGAGGTAACTCGATTAGCGATTCTGAAAGCAATTAGTTTATAATTATGTTTCCTGAATATCGATTCCAAAATGCAAATTATTCCATCTGGAATATGGAGAGTGTAATGTCAATGCTTACTATGCATGGAACGAATTTACAACCAATTCCATCTCAAAATTCTGATACTTTTTTAGTGCAGATAGTTATAAAAATTATTTCTGAAAACCGGATGCAGTAGAGCCTCGTGTTTGCTGCAATGCACCATAATCAATTTTTTTTTGCGTTTTGTCAGATCCGAAATCTCTATAGAATTGAGAAAATTGATTTTCGTTACTGATAAGTTATACAATGCAAGAGTTACTCTAAAAAGGGGTGATAAAATTCACAGAATGTATAACCAATTACAAAGACAGGAATATCAGAAAAGAAAAAATAAGAGCGACAATCCAATTAGAGTTTCGACTAACCTTTAAAATACTTTTATAGCAAAAAAGTCAAGACAAAACACTTAAAAAAGGGATGCTTGGTGTTATGTAATCCTGGTCTGGAGGATTTAATGAGCTCCTGAGCCTGTATTCACTTATTAAAGTCACTGAATTATTTATGAGACTCCGTAGTTGTAGGTATGTCTTACGCACCTAGTGTAATATCTAAGAGCTAATTTTGTAAGAATCAATAAGATATGCAAATGCAGACATGTAATTGTTTAATTACATTTGAGCTATTTGAAAAAAGCTGCAAACTGTAATCAAAATCTTTGAAATCATTCCATTAATGTGATATGTCCTAAAATTATTTTTCTCTAAAATATTAAATTTTCTTTTTAGTTTCCGTTGAATACAAAAACAATGTTTTATAAGGTTTTTAGTATGGTCAAAATGATGGAAAAAAAACTAACAGGGTGATCTTCATAATTTTTTTATTTTAGTTTTCCATCCATCAATTTACCATTTATAAGGTTGTTCGTGTGTAACATTGTTTTCAGAATAACACTAGAGAGTTATTAAATCCTTCGGTTAACCAGATATCACAACTATGGATTCTTCTCTGGTCATGGCTTATAAATAAAAGGAATTGTAAACTTATGTTAACGAATAATCACTTGATAAACACACAGTTTTGTCGAAATAGTGTTGTCACGGACAGAGTAAATGAA
>NC_090742.1:89078108-89080608 GCF_036898095.1 Palaemon carinicauda | reverse complement strand
AAACCTAGTAATGAAAGAGCACAGCGCTAGGCTAATGAATTTGCAGATTTATCCAACATTGCGTAAGTATGAGTGTACCGAGTAAATGCATCTACAAATACACATATATACTTATGTTGTATTAACCCAGTAGGAAATGGTCATACTACATCCATATGCACTCTATAAAATTCAATGGGAAAAACCAGCCAGTTTCTGACTTCCGGTACAGCGTTTTTATGTTCTTTGAAACAGTTACAAGCATGACAACCTTTTGTATAATTCTCTATAGATTTTTTCATTCCTAGCCAAAAGAAGGATACACATGCTCTCCTTAATGTTCTATCCATCCCTAAATGCCCTGCATACGGACTTGCATGTACAATGTGGGTGACTCATTTAATTAAAGAGGGAGGAAGAACTACCCGTGCACAAAATTCCCCTCCCCTCTTCTCGTAAGCATAATAAGACATCATTTTCAATAGAAAATTTCTCACAAGGCACATTCACAAATGACGGATAACTCTCCGATTCCCCTTTAATCACTGCTCGCACTCTTTCCATCCATTCCTCATTTTTTCTGTCCCTCTCGGACTTCTTTTATGTCCCAACCTCCCAAGTCAATCAAACCTGCATCATCAGGGCATTCATTCCGGACACCCCTGGTCATGTCCTCGGTCATCCACATATATTCCCGTTCACCGTTCGTATCTCTCTCTCTCTCTCTCTCTCTCTCTCTCTCTCTCTCTGTGTGTCTCGCTCTCCTGGGTCGACTCTCTCTCTCCCTCTCTCTGTCTCGCTCTCCTGGGTCGACTCTCTCTCTCCCGTCTACTGCATGTACATTGCGAGAACTCTCATCCCGTTCTCTATTTCCTCTATTATGATGGGGGTCTTCACTATTTTGGCTATGTTCTTCGTTCCTCTTTTGTGCACTAGTTGTTACTCCTATTACTCAACTTCTAGAGAGAGCTTCAGCTACCTTGTTAGCTTTACCTTCTATGTGGTTAAATCCCTTTATATTAAACTCTAACAATCTCTCAATCCATCTCGCTTGACGAGAGGTCAAATAATTTTTTATAATACAAATTACGTAAGGGGCTATGGTCAATTTGCAACTCAATAAACTGACCTAATAAAAAGAACCGATGACTCTCCAGAACCCAAAGAATAGCCAAAGCCTCTCGATCGAATGTACTATAATTCTTTTCTGCCCCTTTTAACAGCCGGGAAGAACAACAAATGGGTCTCTCTCAGCCTTTATCATCTCCTTGAGAAACTATACCACCAATAGCTACGCTACTTGCATCTGTTGTCACTAAAAATGGGCAATCAAATCTAGGATATGCAAGTAATTCATTGTTAGTTAAGGCAGCTTTCGAATGTTTAAAGGCCCTTTCTTCTTCCTCTCCCCAATTTATTACTTTTTGTTTCTTTAAAGCATCTAAGGGTCTCGATATCTCTTCAAAACCTCTTATGAATTTACGGTAATACATTATAAGCAATTTCACATAACTCTAATTCACACACAGAATCACTTCCTAAAAAAACTCTTTTATTTGACAAATTAACTATCGTTATATCGGCTCTGTTCTCTTTTATTTCCGTTAAGCCCTTTAATATCATATGGGCCCAATTTACATGGGGTTTAACAACTATCTTGGTTCCTTCCGCAAGAGGGCGACACGGGGTCACAAATATGCTCGTAAGGGTCAGGGGGGACAACACTTTTCTTTACTCAGGTACAGCTGTTACCCTACTTATATGTCTCTCCAAGCTAACACACACACTTACTGTCTCATGACTTTCTATCGGCAAAATGTACCCTACTGCTTTTGCTGTTATTGTATCTTTTCCCTCAAAAATGCAAATTTGATTATTAGATATAAAGTCAATTCCTAAGATAGCCTTGATTCCTGGAATTCCCAAGGTGGGCAAGACAAAAAAATTATGTGTGAACTTCACAGACCCAACCTAAAACTGGACGATTGATGTATGGTTTATTTGTAGTTTATTTCCTCCTGGCGTGTCAAGAACAGTAGATGATGCTGGCTGTAGTGGATTTGAGGAAAATTTTGTTTCAATCAATGAAACACTGGCGCCCGTGTCAATCAGCGCTCAGATAGATTTATCTTGCAGGTCTATCCTAACTGCTAACATTCCCAGATGACCATTACATGATATGGAGCACAGGCTAATGACCTCAGCCGCCATGCCGCTGCCCCCTGGTCCTCTCCCTAGTGCTGCGGGGGTGAGGTCGGGGGTTTCGATGGAGGTCCCAGTGCCTGCTCTGTCACGTCTGTCACTGTGTTCTCGGCTACTGCTTGTGATGTCATGTGGGGGGCATCGAATTCCCTCGTCTCCCCCTTCCTCTGTTCCCTTTTCCTTGGACGTTGGGCGGGGTGAGGTGCGCGTGTGCCCCATCCCGGGCCTTTTTTGCTGGGCACTCTCGAGATAAATGACTGTAGGCCTGACAAATGTAACCGCGGGGGGATCCTTGGGTGGGGCATTCCACTCATCGGTG
>NC_090742.1:89055608-89070608 GCF_036898095.1 Palaemon carinicauda | reverse complement strand
CTACATGTCCGAAGTGTAAGATTGGTTGGGCTCGTGTAGGTTCCGGAGAATCATATTCAGATCAAAGATGAAAAATTCAAAATATTTTAATTCTTATTTTCAAACGAGTTAACAAGAGAGTCAGTTGGTGAGACCAGACAGTAGAATGATATTCGAATCATGAGTTTACTCATGATATAGATATTTCCAAAAGTCCTAAAACAATTTCTTTATATCTTATTTATGTTACTGAAGAAGAGGCGGACCGGACAAGTTCCTCGCAAGTATATAAAGTTGCAATTAAGATTCGCGAATAAAATTCCAAATAAGTTGCATATAGTTGTTAGGGAAACGTTGTAATTAAAATTATTGGCAATGGCATATCTAATATCTCTCACTAACTATCTATTTTACTTCCAGTTTTGCTATCATTAAAAATCATCCTCAACAATTTTCACCAACACCTAGTTTTAGCTAGAATTCTGGTAAGGGATTCAGTACACCTAGGTCTACATTCTGGAGATGGATTCGGTGCAAAGAGAATAGTATCCTCTGCATAGGCAGTAACTAAGTTTTCAAGGATAATTCCATCTTATGTGTATGTAATTTGATGAACAAAGGGCCAAGATCCCTACTCTAAGAACACGTGATATAATATACCACCAATCACTATGATTTTCATTATCGAATACTCTTTGCAATCTAATTATTAGAAATTCAATCAATATACTAGGAAATAACCCATCAATTCCCTTCTGTTTAATTTTAAAACAAGGGTCTATGATTAACTCAGTCAAATGCAGAACTTCAGGATAACAGTAAAGGGATGTCTGCACAACATTGAAGATTGTAAGACGAGCATCGCAAGATGCAAGATCTTTGCTGACTAGGGAACAAATAATTACTTTCAGTCAAGTTTTAAGGATCTTCCTTTCAGCATATCCATTCGGACCTTTTCTAAACAAGCGTTCAAGAGCTGGAGATTAGATTGGAATCACAGATAGGTTACAACTTAGACCACATTTACCTAATCTAATAACATTACCAATTCTGCAAGTATGAAATAAATGTCATTGTGTTAGCTTTAGAAAAAAAAAATGTCTTTCAAGGAAAGGGGTTGGGGATAATCAAAATATGAGTATAGGGCATAATAACCATCAAGATCAAGTAAGAAAGTCTTTTTTCCCGGGACTGGTGAGCTAAGAGTCAACAGAACTAATTTACTTTAAAACCAGAAAGAGGCAAATTGAATTTTTCATTGCTTTCTTTATTGCCAAACGCATTAACCAAAATAGTTGTGTTTCCTTTGGACATAGTCACCTGGTTTAAGCAAAGGAGGAACTGTTAGATCTAAAGCAAAATGGAAATAATGTAGTTACTCTCAAGTTTTAAGATATTGGCCTTTTCTATGTTTAAGGAAGAATGGTGAAGTGTTGAACAAAAACAGTGATAGGTCAACGATAGGGTCAGTGGTCAAATGTCGAATAAAAAGTATTTCATGGTGCATTTAGCCTCGTAGTGAAATTAAAAAGAAAGACAGGATTTGAAGATTTTGTGGCGAAAAGGGATAAGAGAATAAGGGAGAAGAGGTGTAGATTTTCTAGAAGTTATCCGCATAAATTTTCATCTTAGATTCAAAAGTGAAATTGATATATAATTGAGGGTAGTGAAGCTTATTTTCTCCAACCTGCGAGTAATATGGAAAAGTTGCATCAGAAGTATGAACATCGAAATATAAATCATGATATTAAAAATAAACGAAAACCTATACGGTAATTTATGTAGTGACTTCTTCAATTATTATTATTATTATTATTATTATTATTATTATTATTATTATTATGATTATTTGATAGCCTACAACCTTATTTAAAAAAGCAGGATGTTAGATGTTATAAGTCCAAGGGTTCAAACAGGGAAAATTAGCCTAGAGACGAAATGAAATAAATAAGCTTGAAGAGAAGTAATGAACAGTATAATACATTTTAAGAGGAGGAACCACATTAAAAAAGATCCTTCACCCACAAACTATAAACACTTCTAAAAAAAGAGAAATAATAAAGAAAAGTGTACCTGAGTGTAAAGTAAAGTATCAAAGAAAGAAAGGATATTAGTTTCCTTAACAAAATTTGGACCAAAAGTAAATGTCTAGTTTATTCGTAACAACCAAAAATAGTAATGTGCTGTTTTCTACTAATTAGACTTTCCACTTGAATCGTAAACTAAACAAAATAAGGAGATTTGTCAGTTTAAAGAACATTATTTACAGATTAACATATTCAAGTATTTGTGGAGTTACAGTTCTTAATTTATTTTTTTCCCATTATTTCTCTTGTAGTTTATTTCCTTATTTCCTTTCCTCACTGAGCTATTTTCCATGTTGGAGCCCTTAGGCTTATAGCATCCTACTTTTCCAACCTGGATTGTAGTTTACCAAGTAATAATAATAATAATAATAATAATAATAATGATAATAATAATAATAACCAATTTTATTCATTAGCGAAGGATACACAATGACTTGATATCAAATTTAGGTTGGTATTCGAGACGTAGCATGGAAACCCCCCCCCCCCTCTCTCTCTCTCTCTCTCTCTCTCTCTCTCTCTCTCTCTCTCTCTCTCTCTCTCTCTCTCTCTCTATTACGAGTTTCATTAGGCACTATCCTAAAATGTTCCTCTCAGGTATGCCAAAGGGATATCAAAAGAGAAGAAAAACTTGGAAAACTGACCAAATTTCAATTGAAATTTGAAGATACAATGTTTGCCGGAAAACTAAATGCTTCCTTATGCAATCGCATTTTCTCTCCTCTCTCACTCTTTCCCTCTCCGTTTGCGATCGAATACGGTTCATCACTCACCATTCCTCTTGTCAATCATATGATCTAATATTACTTTCGGATATAGACCTTAACTGAGTTTCATCTCTTAGATGTCTCTTTTCACTACATGATAGCCGACAAAGGGTGTAAAAGATCTCTTGGAATACAAGTTATGCTACCTTGAAATGAGGAATGATGCTGGATGACGTCAACATTAAGTATGTATATTGGTGTGCTACTGTCTTAAGCACACATTTGAGTATGAGTTGTTTCAGATGTATTTAAATGGTTTACTGAATACATCTTAATGGTTTTTAAGTTTTATTGTGAATAAACAACTGAGTTAAACATCTCCATCACTGGAGGAAGCTGTGTTGGTCCACATGACCAATTCTGGTGAAGTTTAGATATGAACTGAACAAATTACCGATATCCCAAATATCGTATACTTGCTTTAATTTAGCTAAGTGACGGAATCGGAAGACACCTGCATCCGGTGACGTCACAAACTTTCACACGAAGAGACAATGTGTTGACATTAAGAAAGAATGACAACTTAGCAGTATACATCCTGCTTACAATTTGAATGACTACAGCAAATCTCACGGTTAGCTCTTCCAACCAACATGACATATTACGTCATTTGTTTTAAACATGTAATATTACTATTCTAACTATTACATGTATATCCGTTTGAAAGTTTTGAAGGTCACTAATGAGCTATACAGTCTAGGGACCGACTATATTTACAACTGATTTTAGCCCAAGCTCCCTCTGGACACCTAATACCTGGCTCTCAAGGAAGGTGAGCTTACACATTTTACTAGAAACTCTCGAGCTAATGGTCCCTTTGATTCCCTAACTTGCGTTAAAGTGAAAATTATATTTGATTCCATTGCACTTTACGATAAAGATTCACACAGTCACATCAGTCATAGATAATTTGAATATAAAATATAGAAACCTACGAGATCCTCTTCATAACAGCTTCATATTTTATATACTTTATATATATATATATATATATATATATATATATATATATATATATATATATATATATATATATATATATATATATATATATATATATATATATAAATATATATATATATAAATATATATATATATATATATATATATATATATATATATATATATATATATATATATATATATATATATATATATGCACATATATATACATATATATACACACATATATACATATATATACACACACACACATATATATATATATATATATATATATATATATATATATATATATATATATATATATATATATATATATATATATATATATATATATATATATATATATATATATATATACATATATACATATATACATATAACGGATTTTGAGCGAAGCGAAAAATCTATTTTTGGGTGAGATAGTCATATATATATATATATATATATATATATATATATATATATATATATATATATATATATATATATATATATATATATATATATATATATATATATATATATATATATATACACATATATATACATATATATACACACATATATACATATATATACACACACACATATATATATATATATATATATATATATATATATATATATATATATATATATATATATATATATATATATATATACATATATACATATATACATATATACATATATACATATAACGGATTTTGAGCGAAGCGAAAAATCTATTTTTGGGTGAGATAGTCATGGCGTCCTGATGGAAGGTTCCTTATTGGTAGCTTCCTTGGGTATATTACTACTAAGATATTCCCAGAGAATTTAACCACAGGTTATCACAGAATTCTAACTTCTGGAGCGAGTATCCTAAAGGTTTCCCTTTAAGACATCGTATATCAACAGGGGACGCATGTATTAACGCGCCACATAGCTATCTGCACCCCACATAGAGTTAACACTTCGATATGGAGGGGCGGAGAATGGCTGGGGAGCCGTTCCACAGCTATACTCGTCCGTGGCTACTTTTGGTACTCGAAACGTAAACAAACGGGTGCCATTGCTAAATGACGTCACGTCCGTCCTCATCCTGATGCCAGTTGCTTGCCGATCACCATGATACAGCAGGACAGGGTGGGGCCTGAAAGGCTGGATGAAAGTAGCAGGGAGGGTCCATCAGGACGCCATGGCTATCTCACCCAAAAATAGATTTTTCGCTTCGCTCAAAATCCGTTTTTTGGGCTCAAGCCATGGCGTCCTGATGGAAGAATACCAGAGAATCAACGTATCATGGTAGATTTCCCCTTGTAGAGTAAGTGCCGAGGGCTTTGAATAAGGTAAGCATAGTGACCTCGATAGAGGTTCCGTGGGGATGTAACTTCCTGCCCCCCTTGGCAGAGAAGTCCCAACGGACCATGCCGAAGATCAAAGTGGTCATCGAAGGGCTACCCACCTTGCGGAGAGAACGTGAAGAACTCGGAGACAAGACAGAATGGTTGATATTCATATAGGAACATTCTCAAAAACAGAAAAGTGGTGGTTAGGCACTGCATTTCGTAGCAAGAGAATGATCTGGGCTCGAAGATATAGCGCTAGTAAGTATTTAGTTGGGAATATTACACAGCATAGGTGAGTATATAATATGGATTGAACCTATTATTCTTCATTATTTTAAAAGAAAGGGGATAATGAAACTATGACAACCATGTATTTCATAGTATGAGTAGGAGCGGAGTGAAACGCACAAGTAATAAAATAGAAATTTTATTTCACAATTGCAGGATATAGTAAAATAAATGCAATAAGGGATGTAAAATTAATTTACAATAAATTATAATGTACATAGTAATGAAAGACTTCGCTCTTGAATCTGAAAGAAAATTTAAAATTATTAGAAGGCACGGGTTCCATAGGAACGTCAGTCTTTAATAAGGAAAAAACACATCATGCTCTCGGCATGCGGCACTAATGTGACGACTATGACATTTCATCATGTAAAGAACAGTCTATGTAAAACACTAAGTGTCTCTGAAATCACTACGTATCACGCGAGGGTCAACATAAGCACCCGAAGAGTTAAAGTCCAAAGTAACTCACTGTTCTATGCAGAGTTAATTGCAGGTTTCATAACACTACCTGCGGCTACCACGAAATGTTTGACTTCATGCACTTGCTTCGCGTAGTGCTTGAAGAAAACACGCGAGGATTTCCAGCCTGTGAAACTCTTGAGGCTTTCAAAATCCATGCTCTGGAAAAAATTCAGAGACGATGCGACTTTTCTAGGATCATGACCTGCGGGTGTACTGTCAGGATCCGCTCTGCGAATGAAGTAGGTGATTTTCGCTCTTAGTTGTTTCAGTGACAGGTCGCTACCCGATGTTTCTCCTTTGAAGAGTTGGCCTCCACCAAAGTCAGAAGTTCTACGAAGATAGACCTTGAGGCTCTCTACCGGACATAGAGAGGCATCTTCTTTCAGGGGGCAGATTCTCCAAGGGCCCCATCTTTTGGTGGGTAGTTCATTTTTTGCGAGAAACGTCGGATCCGGGAAGAGGGTAAGGTCTCCTGAGTCTGTAAACAGGATGTGACCGTTGTCTCTTGATAATGCCACTATTTCGCTGACTCGGGCTCCTGAGGAAAGAGCAAAAAGAAATATAACTTTTTGAGTCAGATCCCTGAGAGGGCACGAATCGTTGTCCAAATTGGAGGCAAAATGGAGCACCTTGTCCAGGGACCAGGAGATAGGTTTTGGTGGGGGTGCTGGGCGTAGACGAGCGCATGATTTCGGCAGTCTATTGAAGATGTCCCTGGACAGATCAATCTGGAAGGCGTATAGTAGTGGTCTAGTCAAGGCCGATTTGCAGGTAGAAATCGTGTTGGCTGCTAAGCCCTGTCCATGAAGGTGAATGAAGAAGGACATGCAAAAATCAATGGTGATTTCCGTAGGATTTTTTGCCTTGACGAATGAGACCCACTTTCCCCAGGATGATTCGTATTGCCGTCGTGTGGATTCGGTCTTGTATTCCTCGAGGAAGTCTAGACTTTTCTTCGAGATCCCAAACCTCTTCTTTGCGGCTAGGGAGAGAAAATCATGAGATGAAGGACCCTGATTTTCGATGATGAAGCAGACAGTCGACTTCTGTACTTGCTGGGAGAGAACTGGTCCCGGGAGAGGGATCAGCGTGGGCTGTAGCTCCGGTACTAGGGGGTACCAATTGCTTCGGGGCCACTTGGGGGCCACTAGGGCCGCTGTCCCTTTGAAGGTTCTCAGCTTGGAGAGGACTTTCAGCAGAAGGTTGGTGGGAGGGAACAGGTAGATCCTGGACCATCTGTTCCAATCCAGTGACATGGCGTCCACTGCTTCTGCCTTGGGGTCCTCGTACGGGGCCACATAACGAGGAAGTTGATTGTTGTCGCTCGTTGCGAAGAGATCGATCTGAAGTTCTGGGACTTGGTGAGAGATGAAGGAGAAGGATCTTGCGTCTAGAGACCATTCCGACTCTATCGGGCTTGTCCGAGATAGAGCGTCCGCCGTCACGTTGCGGAATCCTTGAAGGTGAACTGCAGACAGGTGCCATTTCTTCTTCTCTTCCAGACGGAAGATTGGGAGAAGCACCTGGTTTATCTGGGGCGATCTTGAGCCTTGGTGATTGAGACATCGGACTACCACCGAGTTGTCCAGGGTCAGACGAATGTGGATCGAGGAAGGCGGGGAGAGTTTTTTCAGAGTGAGAAGGACCGCCATGGCCTCCAAGATGTTGATGTGAAACGTCTTGAATAGGGGAGACCATGTGCCTTGAGCCTGTTTTTGGTGGGAGTGACCTCCCCAACCCTCCAGCGAAGCGTCCGTGTGGATGTTGAGTGATGGAGGTGGATGTTGAAGAGGGATGGACCTTTTCAGGGCCTTTGCTTCCGACCATGGCTTTAGGAGTAACCGAAGTCTGTTTGGGAGCCGTCTCTTGAGGTCTCTTCGAGCGATGGATGCAGAACGTCTCCAGACTCCCGCGGCATCCTTTAGCTGTGCACGCAGCACTGGGTTTGTCACTGAGGCGAACTCTAGAGAGCCTAGAACTCGTTCCTGCTGACGTCTCGAGATCCGTTTGGATTTCAGCAGTTTTTTGACAGACCCTGCTATTTCCTTCCTTTTCTTCTGGGGGATGGAGAGGCGGTGTGACTGAAGATTCCACTGGATTCCTAGCCATTGGAATTTCTGAGCTGGAGAGAGGCGAGATTTCTTTCTGTTTATCTTGAATCCCAGGTGTTCCAGAAACTGGGTGACTTTGTTGCAGGATCTTAGACAATCTTCGGGCGATGGAGCCCAGACCAGCCAGTCGTCGAGGTAGGCCATCACCTGGACACCGCGGAGGCGGAGCTGTTGAACGATGGCGTCTGCCAGCTTTGTGAAGATCCGTGGGGCCACATTGAGGCCGAAGGGCATGGCCCTGAAAGCGTAGCTTTTCCTTTGGAGGCGAAATCCTAGGTAGGAGGAAGTGTGGTTGTTCATTGGAACGTGCCAGTAGGCATCCGCCAGGTCTATGGAGACCGTGTAGGAACCTTGAGGCAGAAGGGTCTTTATCTGTTGAAGAGTTAGCATCTTGAGCTTATTGTTCGCTATGAACTTGTTGAGGGGGGATAAGTCTAGAATGACTCTGAGTTTGTCGGAGTCCTTCTTGGGGACGCAAAACAGTCTCCCTTGGAACCTGGTTGACTTTACCCTTCTTATCACCTTCTTGTTCAAGAGTTCTAGGACAAATTCTTCCAGAAGGGGGGTTGAGTGTTGGAAGAATTGCTGGAAGGTTGGGGGTGGTTGAGTCCAGCTCCAGCCTAGACCCTTCTTGGTGATGCTGTGTGCCCAGGGATCGAAGGTCCAACGATCCTGGAATTAGCGGAGTCTTCCTCCCACCGGAAGCACTTCATTGCTTCTGGTTTCCCGAGGGCTTAATACCTCGGCCGCTAGCTCCCTTTCCTCCTCTGCCTCTGGAGGGACGGCGAGATGCATCTCTGCCTGCACCTCTGTTTGAGCCTCTACCTTTGGGACGAAAGGTAGTTGACTGTTGCTCAAAAGCAGGGGTGAAGACCGGCGACTGTGACAAGACCGGTTGGGTGACCAGTTGAAATGTCTGCTGTGGCTGAGCTGCCACTTGGGGAGTAGCGGATCCCGGAAACTGCCGTCTCTGTTGACGTTGCTGGGGTTTTGGTTTTGTGGGTTTCCTCTTAGGTTGAGGCCGTCGTCCTGAGAGGATTTCCTTTTCTTCGACATGCCCCATTTGTGGAGAAGGTTCCTGTTCTCCGTGGCGGCCTTGTCGGTGACCTCTTTCACTAGGGAGGAGGGAAAGAGGTGCTTACCCCAGATGTTGGAGGAAATCAGCCTCCGGGGTTCGTGTCTCACTGTAGCACCTGAGAACACGAATTCACGACAGGCTCTACGAGCCTTTGTGAAGCTGTACAGATCCTTTACTACGGTCGCCAAATGTGTTTTGGCGAGAACCATGTAGTAGTCAGGGACCCTAGTGTCACCGGCCATGACTTCGAGCTGTACTTGGAAGGACATAGATGTGGCGAACCTTTCCTTCGTATCATGTTCCCGACGAAGGAAATGGTCATTAAGTTTTGGGAGGTCCTCATTAAACTGACGACCAGCGACGTCAGGTTCTAGTTTTCCCACTACGAATGTTGACTGGACATATTGCCAGTGTCTAACATCAGGGGGAGTAGTCAGGGAGAAGGGTCTGCACTCCTCCAGTGCAGGGCAAGGTTTTCCTTCTTCCACTGCCTTATGCACCGCAGTGAAGGCCTTTTCCAAGAAGGGGAGGGTCGCATCGTCTGGTGCGACGTAGGTCGGTTGCTTCTTGCTAAGCGCCGGTAGTTTTGAGCAGGTGAGGCCCCTGCTTTTCACTGCATTGGCCAGCATAACCTGGGCCTTTGGGAGATCGAACACTATAACCTCCTTCGGTTCGGTCTCTTCTTTAGAGGCAGGTTCAGATCTAAGTCGGACGTAACAGTCCGGGTGAGCCTCAAAGTTTGGGAAGAATTCCACTTCTTCCAGCGCGATCAAGCCGACCTTATCGCTTACGAAGATCTTGCCCGTAGTGATCGGCATGTGCTCGGCATACCTCCAAGGGTTAGTATCCGAGCATGCAGGGAGGTCCTTAACCGAAATCCTTTTCGGCTGTTTCGAACTTCCCATGTTGGACTTGAAGAACTCATGCGTCTCGCGGAGTTTCTTATCCATGGGAGCCTCAAGCATTTTGAAGATCTCCTGGGTGTTGGATGGGGTAGGATCCGGGGTTGCAGATGTAGACGGGAGTGATAAATCCGTCAGTGTAGGAGTCGGTGTGGGGGTGGATGTTGGAGCGACCTCCTGCTCCGACTCAGGGTATTCCACCTGGTCTTCCTCATAGTCCAGTTCGTCGCCCATGAGGTTCCTCTCCGTTTTCTCCGACACTTCCGACATACGTTCCGCGTTGTCGGCATCCAAACGGCACTCGTGCATGGACTGAACCATGACTACATCTGGTTCCACCGTTATCTGGACGGTGGGAATCTGATCTTTGAGGACCACTGAGTCTGGGGATGCCTTCGGGAAAAGCAAGGCCCTCAAATCTTCGGTGGCGAGATATAGTCTGGTGGCGTTCTTCTGGAAGCCACGAACCCACTTGCGTAGCTTCTCTTGAGAAGAGTCCCTAATCTCCGCTGAAGGAGGATTGTCGAACGCTTTGACCAGGCGGTCCTTGCAGACTGTACAGTGCTGCGGGTCCCAAAACTTCAGATCGCCTTTCTTGTTGGCGCAGGGGGCGTGGGTCCTACACGCCGTGTGCCCGTAGAAGTGCGGGCGCTTCACTCCACAGAAGTTGTGGTCACATTTCACGTACTCCTCCTGTAAGAGAAAGAGAACATGAGTATACGGAAGTCATACAACAGACTTATATTACTCTAAAGTTAAATATTAAGTAGTTAACTTTACTTAACATTAATTAATTAACAACATTGTAATGTTAGAGAGTGGAGCGGGAAATGAAGTAGACAGATACATACTCTGTGTATCCCACCCAGCTGGTTACCGTAACCTTATCAGTAGGCAATTTGTTTGTGACCGAGGACACAAAGCAGAATTCTTCATAGATCGCCAAGGAAGGCCGAAGGTAATTCTAGCAGGAATTGCCTAAGATGTAAATCAAGGACTGAGACCATTCAGACCATTAGAAGACCCCATAGGGCAATGGTTTCCGGCAACCAGCCGTGCTAAGATACACACAGCATGCTGGAAAATTGTGGTATGCAAGAAGACAGCATGGCCATTAATAGAACGGTAAGACAATACCTATCTATTGGGGTAGTCAAGCTATCTGGTTGCAGTGTAGGGCTATCAGCATGAAGTTGATAGGTAGGAGAAGGGGTGCAAGTCTCTTGGCGCGTCCGGAAGGCGCCGGCAGACCGGCGGCACGCCGGAGGCCGCTCCAGCAGAGTTTCTGGCATTAGGGAAGACACATATAGAAGTCAGGAGTAATGCCAGGTTGGCGGCCGCCGGCACAGCGGAGACACGCCGGAGGGAGGCGGCGGCTGGCTGCCGGCTTGGTGACAAGGTCATAGGATAAGGAGGGGGGGTTATAGCATACCCGGACCGCCGGCAATCAATGCCAGCACGCCGGAGGCCGGTCCGAAGAACGGACGACCAAAGCTAGGTAGTGTAAGGGTAGGCCATCGGCTACACACCGACGGAAGGCGGCAGCCCTCCGGCACGCGGAGGGCTGTCGACTAGGGAGGGTATCTGAGGAATGTGTCACCAAGGGAGGGCGGTATCGCCGGCGGTAGAGGCGGCAAGGGACCGGCACCAGGACAGGAAGAGAGACAGAAGGAGGGATGGAGGGGTAAGAATACGAACCCCTATAGCATCCCACCTGAGAGAGTGTATCCATGATAGGAGTGAGCCCTATCACCCAATGGCAGGGGGCCGGCAGACGGCCGGGTGCCAGGGGAACCCAAGGGAGGGTTAGGGTACACTCAAGAGGGGGGGGGGGGGAACCACTGAGGACAGATCGCTTTCAGTGGCTAACCCCATAGGACGCTATGAAGGGTATATGTACCAGAGCGGCCTGCTCACAGGAGCTCAAGATAGCCCTATCACTCCACCCTAAGGAGGAGTTGTAGGACTAGGCACAGATGTGTATAGGCTAGCCTATGCATAGGCTAGGCCATACCAAGTGATAGGTGGGGAGGGGGAGAAGAGGGGTCTTCCAAAGGGGAGGCTCTGTACAAAAACGGCCACCAAGGAAGGGAGGACGCTCCCTAGCCTAAAGTAGGTAAACTGCCTGAGAACGGTGCATGGGTACCGTTTCCAGCTAAAGTACAGAACTAGCCCCCACCGAGGCCTAACCTAGAGAAGGGATGTAAAACCCCAAGCTAGGTAGGCTGGAAGACATATCGCAAGTTGCAATGAAGGTCAGGTAACCTAACGTCAGCAACCAAGGAAGGACAGGCCATTCCTCTTTCTCGGACACAACCCTAAGGGGGGATCATTCCCTTAGGGAGGACAGAGAAGCGATAAATACTCTGATACGGACTTAATCCCCTTATGTGGTAGAGGGAGCAAGGCCACACAGAGGGATGCCCTAAGGCAGTGGGTGAAGGAAGCATATAGGGGTCCTACATTTAGGTCAGGTTAGAAAGGCACACTATCAAACCGATCCCTATATGGTCCCTGAAGGCGAAAAAACACTTGCATCACAGTAAACAGTATCATAAATAATGCCACTATCTTCATAACTTAACCTAGGATCACTGGAATATATCATGCATGAACACTGGTGCTAGGCAATCTGGCCTAGGGGCTAAGCTAGCAATCTAGTATGAGGTCAGGCGATGACCGAATAAAAGAGCGTCAAAACACGATATATAAAATTCCTAGCTATGAAGACTAAATAACTAACAGTATCAGTTAGTTAAGAGGCCGGATAAGCTGTTCAGGCTAGCTAAATAAGGCATGCAGGGGAACAGCGACGCCATAAAATGGCGAGACCGGTAGTAGCACAGCTCCGCCAAAAAACATGAAATATCTCGAAAAGTATAAGTTACTTTACGGTCAGAGCTTATTTAAACAATACTGGGACCTGGTACTCAACATTCCAGAAGAAGGCGAGGCTGAAGGTAGCGACATTACGAAGATGCAAGCCGATGAAAAAGCACAAGGGAAAATCCGTCTTAGCAAGGCAAGCTACTAAAAGAAGGATAAGGACGGACGTGACGTCATTTAGCAATGGCGCCCGTTTGTTTATGTTTCGAGTACCAAAAGTAGCCACGGACGAGTATAGCTGTGGAACGGCTCCCCAGCTATTCTCCGCCCCTCCATGTCGAAGTGTTAACTCTATGTGGGGTGAAGATAGCTATGTGGCGCGTTAATACATGCGTCCCCTGTTGATATACGATGTCTTAAAGGGAAACCTTTAGGATACTCGCTCCAGAAGTTAGAATTCTGTGATAACCTGTGGTTAAATTCTCTGGGAATATCTTAGTAGTAATATACCCAAGGAAGCTACCAATAAGGAACCTTCCATCAGGACGCCATGGCTTGAGCCCAAAAATACATATATATATATATATATATATATATATATATATATATATATATATATATATATATATATATATATATATATATATATATATATACACATACATACTTCTATGGTAAGCAGCTCTTTTAGGATAAGGACAATCAAAAATCAAACTAATGTTCTCTAGTCTTGGGTAGAGCCATAGCCTCTGTACCATGGTCTTCCACTGTCTTGGGTTAGAGTTCTCTCGCTTGAGGGTACACTTAGGCACACTATTCTATCTGACTTCTCTTCCTCTAGTTTTGTTAAAGTTTTTATAGTTTATAAAGGAAATGTTAATTTTAATGTTGTTGCACTTTTTACAATATTCTATTTTGCTTTGTTTCCTTTCCTCACTGGGTTATTTTCCCTGTTGGGATCATAGCATTCAGCTTTTCCAACTAGGGTTATAACTTGGCAAGTAATAATAATAATAATAATAATAATGATAATAGAGTTGAATATTATTGCTGCATCAGCAGAATTCAATTTCTTTTCCAATTTCTCAATTTTACGGACAATTCTCTTTACTGGGTTGCTACATTCAGCTAGCAAGTCGGCGAAGTTCATCAGCTAGGTGAAGAATACAGTTCAGGTTAAGACTCGATGTATTTAACACAAGTACAAGTAATACTCGAAAAATACAAAGGACAAAGTCAAATGTAGATCGCGACGCGTTTCGGAACTGCTTGCTCAGTCTTCAGGCGAGAAGTGAGGCTACGATTAGATGCCAGCGCTAGTTCGTAGAAAGGGGCCTCGAATTTTGATTGGCCGAGCGGAGATTATAGGCTCGGGTGGTTGAGGTACGACAAGCTCGGCTCGGTCTCCCAGGCTGAGAGGTTGGAAGGGATCCTGAATTCTGATTGGTCAGGACGTGCGCCGAGACAGCCAAAGAGACAGGAAAGCTCCTCTCTTGCTCAGAGGACTGAGCTGAGAGAGAGAGCCGAGCTTCCTGATTGGCTGAGGCGCGCGCCGCGACGGGCTCAGAGTCACGCAGCCCATTCCTGCGCTCAGCAGATTGGGATTCCGGACCTTGCTCGCCGCCAAAATCAGCGCTCGGCCAGACGATTTCTTCATTTGTAGGGGTATCGGGATCGGTGTTGTCATCATTCTGGGGGTCCTGTTCTTGATTCCTAGCGTTGATGCGACCACATGATGGCAGGAGAAACATCTCTTGAGTTGTATTCAATGCTGATTTCTCTTTCTGGATGAAAAGGGCTTCCAATATTCATATGCGCCTGCTGTCCGGGGCGCTGCCGATAATCTAGGTATTAGCGACGATGTCTGCTCGACTAATCTGGGTGTTGTGTCGTTGTAGGGTGTGATTCCTTATAGCACCTTGTTGGACGTGACACGAAATCCTCTTTGAAAGCTTCATTGTAGTCATACCGATGTATTTGCCGGGGCATCCTCGGACTGGGCATTGATAGCAGTAGACTACATTCGTCTTCCTCAGAGGGTCGTTATCAGAGGGCGCTGGATTATTCCTCATAATCAAACTGAGGTTCTTAGCAGTCTGATAGTATATGATAAGTTTCACTTTCGTAGTCTCGTCGGTAGGTGACACGTTGTTGGTGATGATTTCTTTGATGGCCTTCTCATCCCGCTGATATTCTGCGT
>NC_090742.1:89035608-89045608 GCF_036898095.1 Palaemon carinicauda | reverse complement strand
AGTATGATACCGGACGCACTTCACCATCTTCATGTCTTTGAAAAAGTACTCCACTTATATCCACATTACTGGCATCTACAGCTGTGAATAACCAAATCATCTATATAAATTTCTGTACCCTCCAGACCACATATAACTGTTCATCAACTGCTGGAAGGTACATGCTGCATTCTTCATCCCAAAGGGCATTACCTTACATTCGTAAAGCCCAAAGGGAGTAACAAAAGCGCAAATCTCACGAGCTCAACCCGATAGGGGAACCTGCCAATACTCCTTTTAAAGATCCAATTTAGTTATATACTTAGCAGGTCCTATCGAATCAAGACAGTCCTCGATACGTGGCCATGAGAAAGAGTCATTCTTTGTACTAGCATTGACCTTGCGGTAGTCTACACACATGCGAAACTGCCCATCAGGTTTCTTAACAAGTACAATAGGGGAGCACCAAGGACTTAGCGAAGGTCTAATTAAATCATGCTCCAACATATACTTTATCTCCTCGACACTATCACGTTTTTCTGGATTTAATCGATAAGGACTTTGTTTGAATGGGGAAGCACTGCTCACGTCCATATCATGTTGGAGCAAGGTCGTTCTACCTGGAGAAGCCTGAAATAGGTCTGAAAAAGAAGATATTAATTTCATCATGTCATCCTTCTGGATACCCTCCAGATGCTCCAAACCTTTTACTAAATATTCCAAATTTTGCATATTACCTGCAAGAGCATCTGAAGATACCTGGCAAAACAAGTCGGGTGTTTCGACTAATGTGTGGTCTAACACTAGAGACACTGGCTCATAGACTATAGCTAGAGGGTCAAGTCTACCAATGGTGTAAGATTTCAGTCTATTTATATGGAATCTCCGACACTTAAGTTTGGTCCCAGGAGCTTCCACTTCATAATTGACATCAGACAATTTCCAGAGTACCTTCCAAGGCCCCTTATACCTAAGTTCCAGAAGATTGTCAGTCTGTACTCAAAACCAAAACAAGTTCAACAGGCTCAAACGAATGTGCCTTACTCTTCTTATCATAATTTTCCTTCATTGAGGCCTGAGATAACACCAAGTTATCCTGGACAAATTTCCAGGCAGCTGATAATCTCCTCCTCAGGTCCTCAACGAACTCACCCACATTCAATTCTTTCTTATGACTAACCTCTAGCAACTCATGGGAAATTTCTAGAGGACCACGTACTTTATGTCCAAAAATCAACTAAAATGGAGCTACACCTGTGGGAGAATTGTGATGATTATGTATGGCAAAGAGAGCAAAAGGAAGATCTTTATCGCAATCCTCGCCTTGCTCATAACAGTACTTTTTTAGAATAGACTTAAGGGTTTGGTGGAACCTTTCCACTACGCCCTGACTCTTTGGGTGGTAAGATACACTGGTAGTGTGCTGAATGGCCAGTTCAGCACATTTACCTTTAAATACTTTGCTCGTGAAATCCGTGCCACAATCGGTTTGAATTTTACGAGACAACCCATACCTGGAAGAAAATTCTATTAGTTTCTCAAACACTATGGATGTAATTTTCCTCATAGGAAAAGCTTCAGGAAACCTAGACGCTCTGTCCATTATAGTCAGTAGATAATTAAATCCAGATTTAGTTCGGGCAAAGGCCCAACCACATCAAAAACCAACTTGGCAAAAGGATCCTCATTTGCAGGAATTGGATGCAAAGGGGCTTTAGGAATAAGGTTTATTAGGTTTACTCATTATTTGACATGTTTCATAACTTCCCACAAATTTTTTCACTGAGGATTATAGTCCTTATAATGTATGGATGTTTAGGTAGGAAGTTCTATTAACCATAATAATTACCTGGAACAGAGATGAATAATAATTAGTAATTATTTCTCAGCTGATCCCATCTTCGTCGATGTATGATTGATGGATAATAATACGTTGGTATTATAAAATACGTCTTTAATGTATAAAAGACTACTTTATGAACTTCACTTTGTGACAGCTGACTCTCAAGTGTATATGGAGCGTCTTACACAAATCTCACAAACCAAAACATTGCTAAACAAAAGAGCATCGCTCTGAAAAGACTTAAATCCTACTCCAGCATAAATCATAAAGAATCACATCTTATCTGAGGTAACCAACAAATGTTTGAATCCTAATACCAAAACAAATCATTACTCTTATGATCAAAGCATAACATGTCTTATTCATGCAATATGATGCAATGTTGTGCAATACCTGAAACACTTGAAATAATATAGTACATTGTTACAATAATACATAACAGTCTCCTCCCCCTTAACTTGACATTGTAAAAACATTCATAAATCTAATCTCTCAGGGGGCTTTCCTCTGTTAATCCTATTAGGAAGCACTTTAACCTCATCTTGTACTGGTACATGAATTGGTTCTGAATCTACATTGGATGTTGGACCATCTTGGTTAATACTTGACTCATTTGATCTAACTACTTCTTTAAGTTTCTCATCTCTAACATTCACATGCTCTACTGTCTTTCTGTTTAACGGCTGTAATTGATCAACATGACGTTTTACAACATTATCACCAACACGAACATCATAATGTAAATTTCCTATCTCTCTTACAATCTCTCCTGGTACCCACTTCTCTGGAGTGTTGTACGATCTTACCATGACATCAGACAAAGGTAAAAAATGTCTTACATTAGGAAGCTTTGCTACTTGTTTATACCCTTTATCTTCTAAATCACTTTGCAAACTTGGATACAACAAATCTAACTTACACCTTATCCTCCTTCCCATCAACAAAATTGAGGGTGCCACGCCTGTTGTGCTGTGTGGCGTTGTTCTATAAGACAATAAAAATTTTGACACATGCAAAAACACACTACTTGAATTCGCTCTTCTACACTTCATATTGTGCTTAAATGTTTGGACAAATCTTTCAGCCTCTCCATTAGTAGATGGATGATATGTAGCTGAAAATGTATGCTTTATACCATTGACATTACAAAATTCTTTAAACTCTTGTGAGGTAAACTGTGGACCATTATCTGTAACAATTCTTTCTGGAATACCATGCGTTGAAAAAATTTGCATTAACTCTTTTATTGTGGCGTAAGACGTTGTCGTCTTCATTGGGATAATTTCTGGCCACTTACTGTAAGCATCTACTACTATCAAAAACAAATAATTCAAAAAAGGACCTGCAAAATCTATATGCACTCTTTGCCATGGATACCTGGGCAACTCCCACGGGTGCATTCTAGCAAATTGAGGATTGTTTTGTTGCATAACACAATTCATACAATTCCTTATATAACATTCCACATCTTTATCTACACCTGGCCACCATACAAAAGTTCTCGCAATTGACTTTGATCTTACAATACCTTGGTGATCAGCATGTATTTCAGACAAAACCTTATTTCTCAGTGAATTAGGAATAACTACCCTGGAACCTCTCATCACTATTCCTTGTGTCACACTCAGTTCATACCATATATCCTTATACGGTTTACAATTTTCCTCCTTTCCACATAAGTCCCTACCTGTCATTAAACTCTCCAAAACCTTACTAAGTACTGGGTCTTGCTTGGTACTGTGTGCTACATCTTTTGCAGTTATTGGTACATTACATACTGAAATTAATAAAACACTGTCATCATACTCTTCTGGAGCTTTGTCTACGGGTAATCTGGATAAAGCATCTGCATTACCCATATTTGATGTTGGACGGTATTCTATATCATAGTGGTACGCTGCTAACGTAACTGCCCAACGTTGTAGTCTTGCAGCTACCAACGTAGGTAAACTTGCTTTTGGACCCAATATTGCTAATAAAGGTTTATGATCTGTAACAAGTGTGAACTTTTTCCTACCATAAAGATACATATGGAATTTTTTAACTCCATAAACTAATGCTAAACCTTCCTTTTCTATTTGAGAGTAATTCCTTTCTGCCTTGTTCAATACTCTAGAAGTGAATGCAATTGGTTTTTCTGTTCCATCTGGCATTACATGAGATAATACTGCACCTAAACCTATGTTTGATGCATCACATACTAATTTAACTGGTAAATCCATTTGATAATGTACTAAGAATGTAGGTGATGTTATTTCCTGCTTGATTCTTTCAAAAGATTCCTGACACTCTTTTGTCCACTTCCATTCTACACCCTTATTCAACAGATTATACAATGGATGTGCAATTGTAGACAAATTCTGAATGAAATTCCCATAAAATGTTACTAAACCTAGAAATGATTGTAATTCCTTAACATTTTCTGGCACTTTTGTTGATTGTACAGCTTTAATCTTCTCTTTAGTTTTGTGAATACCCTTGCCATTTATTACAAAACCTAAGTATTCCACTGAATCAACTTCTAAAATACATTTGTTCTTATTTACTCTAATATTATGTTCCTTCAACTTCTTCAGAACTGTTCGCAATCTTTCTCTATGTTCTCTTGTGTTTTTACCCGCAATTAAAATATCATCTATAAAAATGAATACTCCTTGCATTCCTGAAAAAATCTTATCCATAGTTTGTTGCCATATAGCTGGACTACTTGCAACTCCATAAGGTAATCTCTTTGGCCTAAACAAACCTAAGGATGTATTTACTGTACATAATTCTTGTGAAGTTTCATCCATGGGAAGCTGTTGAAATGCTTGTCTTAAATCTAATTTAGAAAAAACACTGCATCCTGACATAGTTGCAAACATGTCTTTCGGATTTGGTAAGGGATGTTGAGCTACTTGCAGTTGTGGATTTAACGTTACTTTGTAATCTCCACACAACCTAACCTGTCCACTTTCCTTCACAATAGGAACTAATGGTGTAGCCCAATCTGAATATGTGACCTTTTCCCAAGAACCTTCACTTTCTAATCTCTTGATTTCTGTTTCAACTGCACTTTTCAATGCATACGGTACTGGTCTCGGAGCAAAAAATCTAGGAGAACTGTCAGGTTTCAAAACTAAAATTGCCTTTGCGTTCTTTACTGTACCTATTTTATCTTCAAATACGTCTTGAAACTCTGATATGATATCATCCATAGACATTTCATTTTTGTTTTCATCTTGTCTACCTGCAACCTTCAAAATACTAGGCCAGTTTAACTTCAAATACTGTAGCCAATCTAAACCTAGCAAAGTTTGTCCATTACCTTTTACTACTGTTAATGGCATTCTCTCTAATTTCTGTTCTTTGTACTGTACTTCTACGTTCGAAGCACCTATTACCTGAATATCAAAACCATTATAACTTTTCAAAACTCTATTTGTACCTTCTAATAACAAATTAGGAATGCTTTTAGCCATTTTCTCAGACATAATTGATACATCGGCTGCTGTGTCAACTTGCATCAAAATTGGTTTACCATTTATGATTACTTCTACCATGATATGTTTCTTTGCACCTTTATTGACTGAATTTATGTGAAACGCAAAATCAGTTTCTGAACTAACCTGATTATCATGAACATTTTCCTCATTATTCTCTTGACCCATAGTATCAACTGTAGCATTTATTTTCTTTGCGTACTGTTTAGGAAATCTACAAGCAGTTGCAAAATGACCTAGCTTTCTGCAATTCTGGCATGTCTGTCCAGTAGCAGGGCATTTCTTTGCTTCGTATGCAAGATGATCAGTTTTACCACACCTAAAACACTTGGGTTTTTCCTGTTGTTTCTCTGAATAAGCCTGATTCTGATATTTATGAACATTGGTGTTAGGCACTTTTCTATGACTAGGCTTTGACATATTTCTTCTCTGATTCTCATTGGTTTTCCACTTAGAACCTACTGTATTAATTTTAGAATTTTCCATTCTATTGCTTGTAGAACTACCTATTATGTGACTTTGCCTATTTGATGTTTCTAAAGCTCTGCCTGTTATCAATACCTTTTCTAATGTTAAATCTTTATCTTGCAATAATTTCTTTCTTAGCTCTTCTGATGTGCAATGTGCAATTACTTGATCTATGATAACATTCTCTAACTCTAGAAATTCACATGAAACAGCTAAATTCTTTAGTCTAGTCACAAATGCATCTAAACTTTCATTTTCTTTCTGATAAGCTTGCGCTGAAAACTGGTATCTTTCAAAAAATTTATTGACTTGAGGAGCAAAATATGTGGTAAGTGCCTTAATTGCAGCTTCACTTGTGTCATCTGTAGGCTGCAAAGTCTTAAACACTTCCCGAACTTCCCTACCTGCTGTATGAAGTAATAATGCCTTCTTTTGTGCATCCTTCATGTTCCCTAATGCTTCTAAATAAATCTTAAATTCCTCACACCACTGTTGCCATCGTGTTGCAACAGAATTAGGCTCAGCAGTGACGCTAAAAGCTTCTGGGTGCTCGATGTTAAAAGGCATTTTGTTTGCTTACCTTAATAACTGTGGTAGGTTAAGCTACTTTTCTGCAGTCACAAGTATACTTCCTACCTACCCAACTTAAATTTCACCCCTTTGTGTATTTGATGAAATTCCTATTCTGCTGCTGGTAAAATCTTCATTGGGCGATTTTACTCTTGATTTCCGATGTACAAAACCTTCTCTTGTGCTGGCCGTCTTTGTACATAGGCTCCAATGCTTCTCCCTGCTTGCTTCTCCCTGCTTGTCCGTCGTCCTCAAACGTCGCCAAAATATAATGTATGGATGTTTAGGTAGGAAGTTCTATTAACCATAATAATTACCTGGAACAGAGATGAATAATCATTAGTAATTATTTCTCAGCTGATCCCATCTTCGTCGCCAAAATATAATGTATGGATGTTTAGGTAGGAAGTTCTATTAACCATAATAATTACCTGGAACAGAGATGAATAATCATTAGTAATTATTTTTCAGCTGATCCCATCTTCGTCGATGTATGCTTGATGGATAATAATACGTTGGTATTATAAAATACGTCTTTAATGTATAAAAGACTACATTATGAACTTCACTTTGTGACAGCTGACTCTCAAGTGTATATGGAGCGTCTTACACAAATCTCACAAACCAAAACATTGCTAAACAAAAGAGCATCGCTCTGAAAAGACTTAAATCCTACTCCAGCATAAATCATAAAGAATCACATCTTATCTGAGGTAACCAACAAATGTTTGAATCCTAATACCAAAACAAATCATTACTCTTATGATCAAAGCATAACATGTCTTATTCATGCAATATGATGCAATGTTGTGCAATACCTGAAACACTTGAAATAATATAGTACATTGTTACAATAATACATAACAGTCCTGGCCACCAAAAATATTTTGCCAATCTACTATGTGTTTTACAAACTCCAAAATGACCAGAAAAGGAATCCTCATGAGCTAAACTAAGGACATCATTCTCATATTTTGAAGGTACCACAATCTGGTCTTCCCGAGAGGTTTGGCTCAAGCCGTGTTCCATAGGATGACTAACTCTATAAATCAAACCTCTAATCATATAGAACCTTAGTTTTGTTAAATCATCCGTACCTCCTAATTCATAATTGAATTCAGCCTTCTGAGCTTCAATAAAGCTTACACGGTCACAATTAGGATTAAATATTTTATTTATAAAACTACTACTACCACTACCTACAGACCTGGGTCTCTCTTCCTCTACCTCTAAACTATTAAATTATCCTCATTCTGTAAGGCGGCAGCAGCCTTTGCAGAAGCTCGAGTAGTAATTGCCACAGGACTTGCAGTTACGGAGACTATTGGGAATATTTCATAACCTTGGGCATCCAACATATCATTTTCCAAAATGCCGTCAATATCAAGGATGGGGGGTTTTTCTACCACTGCCAATTTTGTCACCTTGTGATACCTTGTGAAGAATGCCTCTACCTCCACCAAAGGCACAGATACCACCTTATCAGGGAACCCACCCAGGACTACATAATTTCCAGAAGTCTCACCAACATCCTTAAACACCCTTGACAAGACCAATGATCGAGCGGACCCAGTGTCCCTTAAGAAGTTCACTCTGAC
The DNA here is from genome assembly GCF_036898095.1 of Palaemon carinicauda. Classification (NCBI taxonomy): domain Eukaryota; kingdom Metazoa; phylum Arthropoda; class Malacostraca; order Decapoda; family Palaemonidae; genus Palaemon; species Palaemon carinicauda. The sequence continues at coordinate 89,037,668 of NC_090742.1, read as the reverse complement.
AACTTTACTATTAATAACCAAACTGCCAGGCCAAATATATTTGTCAAAAAGTCACGAAGGAGAGTTACTAGGCGATTTATTTATTTCACCTCCACTACCACTAAACCTAACAATTCCTTCAGTTCCTGGGGAACACTCAACTTCAGTATTAGGGGTAGTAGGGGCATTGGCTATTAAAGATACGAGCACGTTGTTACCTCCCCTTCCATTCTGCTGGAGATACCTCCTCCGGGCAGGACACTGAGCTTGGAAGTGTCCCTGCTCGTGACACCAAAAACAAGTTTCCCTATCTCTACCAACATTATTAGAACTTTGGTTACTCTGGGAAAACACCTGAGTGTTCCTTCCACTCGTGTTATTTGCCTGGCTAGCTTCAACCTTTGTTTTGAAGGGATTATTGGATCTCCAAAAATTATTCGACCTGGTAGACTGGGATATAATGGCTGATGTACTAAATACAGTGGTTCTTAAACTTTTTTGCCTCGCGCCCCCCTTCTTCATTAAGCATACAGTAGATCCCATGCCAAACTAGAAGTACCGTATGTATATATGTATTGTTTTTATAAACGATGTGTTGCGATTTGTATGCTAATATACTTCATTGGTTATGTGAGTATATGAATGAATGAAAGATTTTTATTTCATTGCTGTTATTTTTTTATAGGAATGCACTATACTATATTTCAATAAAATAAACATTCTTCATAGAAAATGGGTAAAATGAATATATTATGATGAAATTAAATTTTATCTTAATCTTTTATCAAACTGTTTTAGCATTATACAGATTACAGTCATTACATTGATGGAAAATAGTAGAAAAATAGTATTTACTGCAAAAATGAACATAATTTTTACCCATAATAAAATCCCTCATGGATCATGACCGCATCAAAAAATATTACACATCCTCCTTAGTGATTAATTTATCCATATTTATGTAGTATTATGAAACAAAAGACATCATAATTACTACATTTTTATTTTCATTGTTACTATTTTAACTACTTGTAATATTATAGAAAAAGTGGATTATAGCCTGTGGCCTTTTTGACTTAGTGCTACTCATCAGTGGGATGGGTGATACTGGCTCTTTTTAGCAACTAGTCGGGGAATATTTGGTGGTGTTTGGCTCATTGCATATCGGAGACCACTTGCCACATCAAGCTTATTTTTTTGTCTTCGATTTGATTCTTACTAATGCTGAGAACCCTGTTTCACAACAATTTCTTCTTAACATCTTCACGTTTATGAGGATTCCAAATGCATATATAATTATATATATCGTAGTTATTCATGTGCATCTATATATATATATATATATATATATATATATATATATATATATATATATATATATATATATATATATATATATATATATACATATATATATACATATATATATATATATACATATATATATATATATATATATATATATATATATATATATATATATATATATATATATATATATATATATATATATATATATATATATATATATATATATATATATATATATATATATATTGTGTGTGTGTTGTGTAATACCACTCATTTCAATTTCTAAAATCTGGTCACTCTGGCCTGTATGCATAATGCATATGCAAAATTTCATTATAACTCCTCTTTTCACACCTCAAATAAATAAACACCCTAGTTATAGGTATATCAAATGAAACAAATATATTATGCAGGTGAAATAATGATAACGTACAGTACATTCGCATAAGCTGGTAAGTCATACCATGATATGAACAAATTTTTCTGCTCGTTCACGTGTTACAAACTCATTTAGATTTTTGATACTGCACATAACTTATCTAAAATAGTAAAACAGGTAGAAAAGTAATGAATGAACATACAGTAAACACACACGCCAAAAAAATAAAAAATACTTCTAAACCAGAACTACACTAAATACATTAAAAGTAATGTAGTAATTACCAGTACTTGATAATAGTTGAAATATATTAGGCAGGACTTGAAAGTCCTCACTACTTCGTTTGACAGACTGAGCCAGACGACTGCAACCCTTTGTTATCATAAGAGCC
>NC_090742.1:89025608-89030608 GCF_036898095.1 Palaemon carinicauda | reverse complement strand
TTAATTTGGCTCCTCAAATAAAATTTTTACTTAATTTGGACTCAGCTGGTCTCTTGAAACCAGACAGTGAAATGACAACAGTGTGAAATGGTTCAAGGAAAACCACATATTGATGAGACTTAGGTCGCAGATGATCGTCAAAGGTCACAAAGGGTTAACTACAAGATTACAGTTGTTTACTGGCTACTTTTCTCTTGGTAAGGGTAAAAGAGACTCTGATCAAGTTAAGCAACTTTTCTAAGAGAAGGGCGTTCTAAAATCAAACCATTGTTCTCTCGTCTAGGGTAGTGCCATAGCCTCTGTACCACGCTGTCTTGGTGTAGAGTTTTCTTGCTTGAGGGTACCCTCGGGGACACTATTTTATCGTTTTTCTCTTCCTCTTGTTTTTTTTTAAATTATTTTTTACAATATATACATGAATATATATTTTATTTTAATTGTTAATTTCTTCTCTTGTAGTTTATTTATGTCCCTCTTTCCTTTCCTCACTGGGCTATTTTCCCTGTTGGAGTCCTTAGGCTTGTAGCATGCTGCTTTTCCAATTAGGGTTATTACTATTAATAATAATAATAATGATAATAATAATAATGATAATAATAATAATAATAATAATAATAATAATAATAATAATAATAATAATGAGTGAACTGTTTTCCCTGATGGAGCCCATTGGCTTATAGCTTCCTGCTTTTCCAATTAGAGTTATAGTTTAGCGGCAAATAATAATAATAATAATAATAATAATAATAATAATAATAATAATAATAATAATAATAATAATAATAATAATAATAATAAAAATAATGAGTGGATCGTGGTGAAGGCGAAAAAATATTTTTTATAATGGGAGAATTATATACATACCATTTTGCAGGGATTAATTATTGTTGTATAAAAAGGACAACCCACAAGGAAAAAATTTGCAAACCTCAACTATGCTTGAGGCTCCAGAAATGTCAGAATAATACTTGTTATGTGTTTCTACAGTACAACGTAGTCAGGAGACAATCACGAAGAGGACGAGACTTCCCAGAAAATACCGCAGAAAATTCGGATGAACAGAAACAAGAGTTCGCTGAAGCAAAAGAGCAAAGACAGAAGAGGAGTCAGAAGGGAAGAAAAGACTCCTTGTAAGACCGGAATGATTTTCTCCTTGTAATGCTGAGAAGAAAAATACCAAATTTGACTTTAATAGAGATGGAGTATCTACATAAATTACATCTGTTCCAAGTTTAATCTTGATACCATAGTTGTGGGGATAAACATGTACAGTTGGATACAGGAATTCCTGGTTCACTTTGCTCTTAGAAAGTGCACTCTGTCACCCCCTTACTGAGTGGGGAGTTCCTGTGTAAAGCCTTACCGACCTCAGATGCCATCTCTCCTTACACTATTTGTATGGTGACTAGTTGCGCAGTAAGGACATGACAGGGTGCACTTCTCCAGAGCGTGATGTACCGGGAATTCCTATGTCCAATTGTACTTCGGAAAAAAAAAGAAAAAACGTATAATATAGGTAAATAATTGCGATTCTCTTCCAATGTTAAATGTAAGGGAACTCTCTCTCTCTCTCTCTCTCTCTCTCTCTCTCTCTCTCTCTCTCTCTCTCTCTAAACAGCATGTGGTAGTATGTAATCATCTTCACAACTTTCATTAACATGAATGGTAAATAACAGAAAAAATATAATTATGGAACAATTATAACTAAAGTTACTTTATGGGCATTACTTTTACATTTAACTGGAAGTGTGAAGATACATTGATTCAAATCCTAATTTCCCAGAATTCCTCCTAATTAGATATATAATCTTCAGTTCCTATAAAAATTTCCCTCTTCTATTTGAATTTGCATCATACAAAATACTAATATTAATGGCCCTGTTCCCTTTTCTAACTTTCCTACGTCTTCAAAGGGACAGATTCATTGGTAAATTTGATGGTATGGAGTCTTTATATTATTACAATAAGAAAATAAATAGAACCTCATTATTTCAAATGGTGTCCGGACAATTAGTGCAGGACGATAGGGTCCCGAACAATTCAGTCCCGGATAATTTGCTCTCAGACAAGTTGGTACTTGAAAAACAAACTATGTTTGAAATACCTAACGACTTCATTATCAAACACTTACAGTAGTTTGCTTATTCCATTCTTTGAGTACTCAACTACGTTTGAAATAATTGATTATACTCCGTATCCTAGACAGCACACTTTCAAAAACAAACAATTGGTTTTCAAATTAATCTTTTTGCTAATCTTATTTCATAGTTGGCTTCAAATTCTTATTTTAGTTTCACCCCACAAGTTACAGAATGAATTCACGCAAGTGTAAAGAACTGGAAAAGGGAGATATTAAATAAATCGACAATGAAATCTTCGTTTACCACAAACATATAGAAAACCGCTTTTGCAAAGAATGTCCTCAAATATAATGAAAATCATGATCAAAAGTTAAAACATGAAGAGGAAGTAGAGTGATTGCAACATCGTGTCTTACGTCTGGCACAGAATTATTATCTTGCAATAAAAATGGCTTTCTTAAAAGCATTAGGTCATAGTTTTTAACTTTGATTTTCTTTTATGCGATATTATCCCCAAAATATGGCATGTTGATTTTTTATAGATTTGTTTGATCTTATCAAATATGTATCATATAAACCTAATAAATATATCTTAATATCATAGATATTATTAACACTACAACATCTATATACATACAGAAAAAATTACATGCCTATACGAATTGTCATAGTGCCATATTGTCCGAGACCGAATTGTCCAAGACCGAATTGTCCGAAACCGAATTGTCCAAGACTAAATTGATTGAGACCTAATTGTCCGCGACCGAGTTGTTCTCGCACCATTTAGAATATAGAGGAAAGATTCCATACATCGTTTCTTATTAAAACTTTAAATTTTGGTAATTTAGTTGATCTTACGTCTCTCAAGATGGGTTAAATAGAGAGAAATATTAATATAAAACGTAGAGAGAGAGAGAGAGAGAGAGAGAGAGAGGAGAGAGAGAGAGAGAGAGAGAGAGAGAGAGAGAGAGAGAGAGAGAGAGAGAGATGACTACGTTGAACGTCGAAAAAACTCTAAAAGAAAATATATTTCAAAAGAAGATTTATTATTCGTTTTTTAATTCTAAAAAAAAATGCTCATGAAAACTTAGACTTACTCAATGGGATATCAAGTGACCTTTTGAAGGTAACCATTCGTTCTGGTGTTTGAAATTAGACATTTTAATTTTCCTAGAAAACCATTACTATTTGATATGTTTTTGGACATCCCTCGTCAAAGGTCAATTAGGATTTAATCAAAGCGTCTATAAGTAATAATTTCCTATGGAAAATATAACAAAAGGAAAATTACGTTTAGGTAATGCTAATTTAATGCATAGAATATCCAAAGCATTTAAATGTTGAATGATAGTTTTTTTCATACTATTATGTCCATTGGGGTCAGTTTGAGGCAATGGCTGCAATTAAATGTAATTATTCACTTGGGAATCTCACACCGACAGAATTTGAGTTTCTTTTTACCATCTTCCCCGGGCTTTTGGAACCTCCTTCGGGAGAAAGTATCTCTCTCTCTCTCTCTCTCTCTCTCTCTCTCTCTCTCTCTCTCTCTCTCTCCTCTCTCTCTCTCTCTCTCTCTCTCCCAAGAGGCTTTTGAATACTAAGGATTACACATGTTTATCTATAATTTTACAAACAATTTTGCACCTGCGACTCGATTTCTTTACTTCTAAATATAAAGAAATTTTGTGGAGAGAGAGAGAGAGAGAGAGAGAGAGAGAGAGAGAGAGAGAGAGAGAGAGAGAGAGAGAGAGAGCTGTGGAATATTTTTATATTTAAAAAAAATTATATTCATATTTGTGAATACTATGAAGTATCTCCACCAAAATTAAATAGTATATTCAGTTTTGGATAATTCAACGTAACAATCCTATATATAAAGGTGCTTAAGAAAATCTTCTAACGGATACAAAACTATGAAATTAGTAACAGAAGGAATAAATCCATTACTAAATAACTGAGTAACTTAATGATAAAAACGCCACTTACCGATTACTTAGTCATTACCGTTTTATGCAAAAGAAAAAGAGAATGATAAGAATTCCATCACTGTTATAGCTCATTCTACCAAATGTTCTTTTAAGGAAATTACCGTTCAACAAAAGATGTAATGAAGCGGAAGAAAGTAAGAAGGGTTTAAGATAAAATGAATGGAGAGACGAAACGAAGAAAAAAAATAGTCTTTATATAGAGAGAGAAAGATTGAAAGAAATATATGATTATTGTGCTAAATTTCTTTAGATTCTATTTCAACAACAGCAACAAGCCTTGTCAGTTTATAATTTGATACAAAATTACTTTGAACTGAATGAGAGAAAATTAATGAGAATTAACATGTTGCCTTCTGATAACTATCTTGATTCATAAGCATTATTCTCAACTATTACAAAACTTATCAATTGTTTCAAGTCAAGTCAATATGATAATAAACGGTAGTGATCGTTATAACCTTTTGAATCCTTATACATTATTTCTTGACCTTCTTGTTTTTTTCGTATATATCAGTAATATGAAGATAGTCTTCTGGATGAAGTGAAGACTCTCTGAGGGTTTTTGAGTTGGTATCAAGTGTCAAATTTATCGTGATTTAATAGGGAGTTTGATGTTGATTCATAATAAGTGTCTAAATATAAAAAGCGAAATTAGATACATTATTCGGCTATATTCTGTAGATCCATTTTGCTTCCACAATAAACAAAGCGTCCTGAAACCTGGTAAAATAAAAAAAAAAAAAAAATTGGGTTTCTGTTTACAGATGAGAATTGTGAAAACGTCTGTTCAAAAACTTATTCCCCAGAGAAATGTCACAAAAATGTAAGAGAATAATAACGTTGTCACAGAAGAGTTGAATCTTAAGAAATTCTCTTTTTTTATGCTCTAGAAATTCAGATGAATAGAGAAGCATGATCTAGATTTGCTAGA
>NC_090742.1:88988108-89023108 GCF_036898095.1 Palaemon carinicauda | reverse complement strand
GGAATAGAAAAGGCCCACCGTGACAGCTGAAATGGGGTAGCTCTGCCATGCTAGTGGGAAAGAAGGAGCCCGTCAGTGCCAGCGGGAAATGGGGAACCACACCATGCAAGCAAGAAAATGGGAGCCCCGCCATGCAAGAGGGATCTGGGGGGCCCCGCCGTGCCAGCGTGAATAAGGGATCCGGGTAGCATGGCCATTCCAGTGGGAATGGGGAGCCCCACTTTGCCAGTAGGAACGGGACAGCCCCTCCTTGATAGAGGGCATGGGGTATCCGCCATGCCAGCAGGCATAGGCGAGGCCTGCAATGCCAGCAGCCTGGATTAGCGGGAATGGGGAAGCGCTGTCATGCCAGAGGAAATGGTGGAGCCCTGCTGTCCAAGTAAGAACAGGTGAGTTCCACAGTGCCAGCTTGAACGAGGGAGGCTCACCATGCCAGCGGGAAAGGAGGAGCCCCAATGTGACAACGGGAATGGGAAAGCCCCATATTGACAGAGAACACGGGGTATCACGCCAAGTCAGCAGGCATGGGAGAGCCCCATTTCGACAGCGGGCACAAGGTTGGGGCCCACACAATCCAGCAGGCATTGGGTGAGGCCCCGGCCGACAGCGGGAACGGGGGTGAACCAAGAAGGTGCAGTAAGAAGGTGAGACCCTCACTGCGTTAGGGGAAATGGAGAAGCCCCGCTATTTCAGCGGGAAAGGGGGAACACCACTGTGTCAGAGGGAACGAGGATCCCTGCCGCGCAACTTGAACGGGGACTCCCTCTATAACAGCGGGATTGGGAAGCCCCTCCATGTCAGAAGGAAAGTGGGAGCCCTGCAAAGCCAGCAGGAATGGGGGATCCTAACGGTCCCAGCAGTAACCTGGTAGCCCAGCTGTGCCAGAGGGACAGGGAAACATGGCTGTGGCAGCAGGAACGAGGAACCTCGACTGTGCCAGCGGGATATGGAGAACCACATCAAGAAAATGGGAGCCCCGCCATGCAAGTGGGATCTGGGGGCCCCCGCCATGCCAGCGGGAATGAGGGAGCCAGGTAGATTGGTTGTTTCAGTGGGATTGGGGAGCCCCACTGTGCCAGTAGGATTGGGACAGCCCCTCCTTAGCAAAGGGCATGGGGTATCCCGCCATGCCAACGGGCATGGGAGAGACCTGCAATGCCAGCGACCTTAGGGGTGTAGCCCCACTGTCCCCGCTGGGTTAGCGGGAATGAGGGAAGCCCTGTCGTGCCAGTGGAAATGGTGGAGCCCTGCATTCCAAGCAGGAGCGGGCGAGCTCCACAGTGCCAGCATGAACCGGCAGGCCCACCATACCAGCGGAAATGGAGGAGCCCCACTGTGATAACGGGAATGGGAAAACCCCATATTGACAGAGAAAACGGGGTATCCCGCCATGTCAGCGGGCATGGGAGAGCCCCATTTTGCTAGCGGGCACAGGGTTAGGATCCGGACAACTCAGCAGGCATTGGGTGAGGCCCCTGCACACAGCGGGAATGGGGGTGAACCATGAAGGCTCATTGAGAAGGTGAGACCCTCAGTGCGTTAGGGGAAATGGGAATGCCCCGCCATTTCAGCGGGAACGGGGGAATACCACTTTGTCAGAGGAAACAAGGATCCCTGCCGTGCGAGCTTGAACGGGTGTTCCCACCATAACAGCGGGGTTGGGGAAGCCCCTCCATGTCAGAAGGAAAGTGGGAGCCCCGCAAAGACCGCGGGAATGAAGGATCATCGCCGTCCCAGGAGTAACATGGTAGCCCAGCAGTGCCAAAGGGACGGGGAAACCTGGCTGTAGCTGCAGGAACGGGGAACCTTGGCAGTGCCTGCGGGAAATGGGGAACCACACCATGCCAGAAAAAAAATGGGAATGGGAGAGCACCGTATCGACAGAGAACACGGGGTATCACGCCATGTCAGCGGGCAGGGGATAGCCCCATTTTGCCAGCAGGGATAGGGTTGGGGCCCAGACCAGCCAGCGGGCATTGGGTGAGGCCCCGGGCCCACAGCGGGAACGGAGATGAACCATGAAAGAGCAGTGAGAAGGTGAGACCCTCAAAGCGTTAGGTGAAATGGGGAATCCCCGCCATTTCAGAGGGAACGAGGAACCCTGCCGCGCAAGCTTGAACGAGGGCTCCCACCATAACAGCGGGATTGGGGAAGCCCCTCCATGTCAGAAGGAAAGTGGGAGCCCCCCAAAGGCAGCAGGATTGGGGGATCCTCGCCATCCCAACAGTAACATGGTAGCCCAGCCGTGCCAGAGGAACGGGGAACCCTGGCTGTGGCAGCAGGAACAGGGAACCTTGACTGCACCAGCGGGAAATGGGGAACCACACCATGCCAACAAGAAAATGGGAGCCCCGCCTTGCAAGTGGGATATGGAGGGCCACGCCGTGCCAGCGGGAATGAGAGAGCCAGTTAGCTTGGCTGTTCCAGTGGGAATGGGGAGCCCCATGGTGCCAGTAGGAACAGGACAGCCCCTCTTTAGCAGAGGGCATTGGGTATCCCGCCATGCAAGCGGGCATTGGAGAGACCTGCAATGCCAGCAACCTTAGGGGTGTGGCCCCGCTGGGTTAGCGGGAATGGGGTAGACCTGTCGTGCCAGTGGAAATGGTGGAGCCCTGCTGTCCAAGCAGGAACGGGTGAGCTCCAGAGTGCCAGCTTGAACAGGGGAGGCCCCACCAGGCCAGCGGGTATGCAGGAGCCCCACTGTGATAACGGGAATAGGAGAGCCCCGTATTGACAGAGAACATGGGGTATCCCGCCATGTCAGTGGGCATGGGAGAGCCCCAGTTTGCCAGCAGGGCACCGGATTGGGGTCCAGACCACCCAGCAGGCATTGGGTGAGGCCCTGGCCCACAGAGGGAATGGAGGTAAACCATGAAGGTGCGGCGAGAAGGTGAGACCCTCACTGCATTAGGGGAAATGGGGAAGCCCCGACATTTCAGCGGGAATGGGGGAATACCATTTTGTCAGATGAAAAGAGGATCCCTGCCACGCGAGCTTGAATGGATGTTCCAACCATAACAGCGGGAATGGGGAAGCCCTTCATGTCAGAAGGAAAGTGGGAGCCCCGCAAAGCCAGCTAGAATGGGGGATCCTCGCCATCCCAGGAGTAACATGGTAGCCCAGAAATGCCAGAGGGACAGGTAAACCTGGCTGTGGCAGCAGGAACGGGGAACCTGGCAGTGCCAGCGGGAAATGGGGAGCCACACCATGCCAGCAAGAAAAATGGAATGGGAGAGCACCGTATTGACAGAAAACATGGGGTATCACTCTATGTCAGCAGGCATGGGAGTGCCCCATTTTGCCAGCGGGCACAGGGTTGGGGCCCCGACCACCCAGCGGGCATTGGGTGAGGCCCCAGCCCACAGCGGAAACGGGGGTGAAACCTGAAGGCGTAGTGAGAAGGTGAGACCCTCACTGCGTTAGGGGAAATGGGGAAGCCCAGCCATTTCAGCGGGAACGGGGAAACACCACTGGGTCAGAGGGAACGAGTATCCCTGCCGCGCAAGCCTGAATGGGGGCTCCCACCATACCAGCGGGATTGGGGAAGCACCTCCATGTCAGAAGGAAAGTGGGAGCCCCCCAAAGGCAGCAGGATTGGGGGATCCTCGCCATCCCAGCAGTAACATAGTAGCTCAGCCGTGCCAGAGGGACGGGGAAACCTGGCTGTGGCAGCAGGAACGGAGAACCTCGACTGTGACAGCACGAAATGGGGAACAACACCATGCCAGCAAGAAAATGGGAGCCCCGCCATGCAAGTGTGATCTGGGGGGCCCCGCCGTGCCAGCGGGAATGAAGGAGCCTCACTGTGCCAGTAGGAACGGGACAGCCCCTTTTTAGCAGAGTGCATGGGGTATCCCGCCATGCCAGCGGGCATGGGAGAGACCTGCAATGCCAGCTACCTTAGATGTGTGGCCCCGCTTTCCCTGCTGAGTTAGCGGGGATGGGGAAGTCCTGTCGTGCCAGTGGAAATGGTAGAGCCCTGCTGTCCAAGTAGGAATGGGTTAGCTCCACAGTGCCAGCTTGAACTGTGGAGGCCCAAAATGCCAGCGGGAATGGAGGAGCCCCACTGTGGTAACGGGAATGGGAGAGCCCCGTAGTGACAGAGAACACGGGGTATCCCGCCATGTCAGCGGGCATGGGGGACCCCCATTTTGCCTGCTGGCACAGGGTTGGGGCCCAGACCACCCAGTGGGCATTGGGTGAGGCCCCGGCCCACAGTGGGAATGGGGGTGAACCTTGAAGGCACAGTGAGAAGGTGACACCCTCGCTGCGTTAGGGGAAATGGGGAAGCTCCGCCATCTCAGCGGGAACGGGGGAACACCACTTTGTCAGAGGAAACATAGATTGGGGAAGCCCCTCCATGCCAGAAGGAAAGTGGGAGCCCCGCAAAGCCAGCTGGAATGGGGGATTCTCGCCATCTCATGAGTAACCTGGTAGCCCAGATGTGCCAGAGGGACCAGGAAACTTGCCTGTGGTAGCAGGAACGGGGAACCTCAGCAGTGCCAGCGGGAAAAGAGAAACCACACCATGCCAGCAAGAAAATGGGAATGGGAGCGCACTGAATTTACAGAGAACACGGGGTATCACGCCATGTCAGTGGGCAAGGGAGAGCCCCAATTTGCCAGCGGGGACAGAGTTGGGGCCCACACCACCCAGCGGGCGTTGGGTGAGGCCCCTGCCCAGAGCGGGAATGGGGGTGAACCATGAAGGCGCAGTGAGAAGGTGAGACCCTCACTGCATTACGGGAAATGGGGAAGGCTCGCCATTTCTCCGGGAACGGGCAAACACCACTGTGTCAGAGGGAACGAGGATCCCTGCCGCGCAAGCTCGACTGTACCAGAGGGAAATGGGGAACCACACCATGCCAGCAATTGGGATCTTGGGGTCCACGCGGTGCCAGCGGGAATGATGGAGCCATGTATCTTGGCTGTTCCAGTGGGAATGAGGAGCGTCACTGTGCCAGTATTAACGGGACAGCCCCTCCTTGGCAGAGGGCATGGGTATCCCGCCATGCAAGCGGGCATGGGAGAGACCTGTAATGCCAGCAACCTTAGGGGAGTGGCCCAGCTGTCCCCGCTGGGTTAGCAGGAATGGGAAAGCCCTGTGGTGCCAGTGGAAATGGTGGAGCCCTGCTGTCCAACCAGGTACGGGTGAGCGCCATAGTGCCAGCTTGAACAGGGGAGGCCCACCATGCCCGCAGGAATGGAGGAGCCCCACTGTGATAACTGAAATAGGAGAGCCCCGTATTGACAGAGAACACGGGGTATCCCGCCATGTCAGTGGGCATGGGAGAGCGCCATTTTGCCAGCGGGCATTGGGTTGGAGCCCAGACCACCCAGCGGGCATTGGGTAAGGCCCCGGCCCACAGTGGGAATGGGGGTGAACCATGAAGGTGCAGTGAGAAGGTAGGACCCTCACTGCATTAGGGGAAATGTGGAAGCCCCGCCATTTCAGAGGGAACGGGGGAATACCCCTTTGTCAGAAGAAACAATGATCCGTGCCGTGCGAGCTTGAACGGGTGTTCCCACCATAACAGCGGGATTGGGGAAGCCCCTCCATGTCAGAGGGAAAGTGGGAGCCACACAAAGCCAGCAGGAATGGGGGTTCCTCGCCGCCCCAGGAGTAACATGGTAGCCCAGAAATACCCGAGGGACAGGGAAACCTGGCCGTGGTAGCAGGAACGGGGAACCTTGGCAGTGCCTGCGGGAAATGGGGAAACACACCATGCAAGCAAGAATATGGGAATGGAAGAGCACCGTATTGACAGAAAACACGGGGTATCACGCCATGTCAGCGGGCATGGGAGAGCCCCATTTTGCCAGCAGGGACAGGGTTGGGGCCCTGACCACCCAGCGGGCATTGGGTGAGGCCCTGGCACACAGCGGGAACTTAGGTGAACCATGAAGGCGCAGTGAAAAGGTGAGACCCTCACTGCATTAGGGGAAATGGGGAAGCCCCGCCATTTCTCCAGGAACGGGCAAACACCACTGTGTCAGAGGGAACGAGGATCCCTGCCGCGCAAACTTGAACGAGGGCTCCCACCATAACAGCGGGATTGGGGAATCCCCTCCATGTCAGAAGGAAAGTGGGAGCCCCGCAAAGCCAGCTAGAATGGGGGATCCTCGCCATCCCAGCAGTAATATAGTAGCCCAGCTGTGCCAGAGGAACGGTGAAACCTGGCTGTGGCAGCAGGAACAGGGAACCTCGACTGTACCAGCGGGAAATGGGGAACCACACCATGCCAGCAAGAAAATGTGAGCCCTGCCATGCAAATGAGATTTGGGTTGTCCTCGCTGTGCCAGCAGGAAAGAGGGAGCCAGGTAGCTTGGCTGTTCCAGTGAGAATGGGGAGCCACACTGTACCAGTAGTAACGGGACAGCCCCTCCTTAGCAGAGGGCATGGGGTATTTCACCAAGCAAGCGGGCATTGGAGAGACCTGTAATGCCAGCTACCTTAGGGGAGTGGCCCAGCTGTCCCCGCTGGGTTAGCAGGAATAGGAAAGCCCTGTCGTGCCAGTGGAAATGGTGGAGCCCTGCTGTCCAACCAGGAACGGCTGAGTTCCACAGTGCCAGCTTGAACAGGGGACCCCCACCATGCCAGCGGGAATGGAGGAGCCCTACTGTGATAACGGGAATAGCAGAGCCCAGTATTGACAGAGAGCACGGGGTATCCCACCATGTCAACGAGCATGGGAGAGCCTGAGTTTGTCAGCGGACACAGGGTTTGGGCCCAGACTACCCAGCGGGCATTGGGTGAGTCCCCGGCCCACAGGGGGAATCGGGGTGAACCATGAAGGTGCAGTGAGAAGGTGAGACCCTCACTGCGTTAGGGGAAATGGGAAAGCCCCGGCATTTCAGCAGGAACGGGGGAATACCACTTTGTCAGAGGAAACAAGGATCCTTGCCGCGCGAGCTTGAACGGGTGTTCCCACAATAACAGCTGGATTGGGGAAGCCCCTCCATGTCAGAAGGAAAGTGGGAGCCCAGCAAAGCCAGCGGGAATGGGGGATCCTCGCCGGCCCAGGAATAACATGGTAGCCCAGACATGCCAGAGGGACAGGGAAACCTGGCTGTGGCAGCAGGAACGAGGAACCTCGGTAGTGCCAGCGGGAAATGGGGAACCATACCATGCCAGAAAGAAAATGGGAATGGGAGAGCACCGTATTGACAGAGAACGCCGGGTATCACGCTATGTCAGCAGGAATGGGAGAGCCCGATTTTGCCAGCGGGCACAGGGTTGGGTCCCCGACCACCCAGCAGGCATTGGGTGAGGCCCGGCCCACAGTGGGAATGGGGGTGAACCATGAAGGTGCATTGAGAAGGTGAGACCCTCACTGCGTTAGGGGAAATGGGGAAGCCACGCCATTTCAGCGGGAACGGGGGAATATCTCTTTGTCAGAGGAAACAAGGATCCCTGCCGCGCGAGCTTCAACGGGTGTTCCCACCATAACAGCGGGATTGGGGAAGCCCCTCCATATCAGAAGGAAAGTGGGAGCCCCGCAAAACCAGTTGGAATGGGGGATCCTTGCCGTCCCAGGAGTAACATGGTAGCCCAGACGTGCCAGAGGGTCAGGGAAACCTGGCTCTGGCAGCAGGAACGGGGAACCTCGACAGTGCCAGCGGGAAATGGGGAATCAAACCATGCCAGCAAGAAAATGGGAATGGGAGAGCACCGTATTGACAGAGAACACGGGGTATCACGCCATGTCAGCGGGCATGGGAGAGCCTTATTTTGCCAGCGGGCACAGGGTTGGGCCCAGACCACCCAGCGGGCATTTGGTGAGGCCCCAGCCCACAGCGGAAATGGGGGTGAACCATGAAGGTGCAGTGAGAAGGTGAGACCCTCACTGCATTAGGGGAAATTGGGAAGCCCCGCCATTTCAGCAGGAACGGGGGAACACCAATGTGTTAGAGGGAACGAGGATCCCTGCAGCGCGAGCTTGAATGGGGGCTCCCACCATAACAGCAGGATTGGGGAAGCCCCTCCATGTCAGAAGGAAAGTGGGAGCCCCGCAAAGCCAGCGGGAATGGGGGATCATCGTCGTCCCAGCAGTAACATGGTAGCCCAGCCATGCCAGAGGGACGGGGAAACCTGGCTGTGGCAGCAGGAACGGGGAACCTTGACTGTGCCAGTAGGAATGGGGAAGCTATGACAATTGGGGGAACCCAGTCGTGGCAGCGGGAACAGGGGAGCCCGGTTGTGCCAGAGGGAACATGAGCCCCACTATGCCAGCGTGAACAGGCAATCCCTGCAGAGCCCGTGTGAAAGGGGGAGCCCTACCATACCCGCAGGGAAGGGAGAGCCCCGCCATGTCATTAGGAACAGAAGAACCTCACCATGCCCTCAAAAACCGGTAAGCCTTTCTGTTCCAGCATGAACGCATGAGCCTTTCCATACCAGTAGGTATGCGGGAGCTTGATCTTGCTAGTGGGAATGGGGGAGCCCGCCATGTCATCAGGAATGGGGGAGTCCGGCCATGCCAGTGGGAACAGGGGTGCCGGGCCGTGTCAGTGCTGAATGGGGTAGCACCGCTGTCCCAGCATGAACAGGGAAGCCCAGGTGTGCATCCAATATCGGGGGATTCCCCTCATGCCAGCGGGAAATGAGGAGCCCTTCTGTGTCATAGGAAATGGGGGAGCACCGTTGTGTCAGTGGAAACAGAGGAACACTGCCGTGTCAGCGGAAACAGGTTATTCTTGCCGTACCAGCAAAAAAGGAGGAGCCCCGCCATGCCAACAAGAAAGAGGGAGCCTCTCCATGCCATTAGGAGCTGGGAAGCACTTCCATATAAGCAGGAACGGTGAGGCCCACAGTGCCAGCGGGAACGTGGGGGTTGCGCCGTGACAGCGGGAACTTAGGAGCCCCACCGTGTCAGCAGGCAACGGAGAGGCCCGCTGTGCCAGTAGGAAAGGAGGAGCTCAACTGTCCCAGCGGGAACAGGGAAGCCCAGTTGTCCTAGCAGGAACTGAGGAGCCTTGCCTTGCCGACAGTAAGGAACAGGAGAGTCCCAGCCATGTCAGCAGGAACTGAGGAGCCTTGCCATTCCAGCGGGAATGTGGTAGCCCCGCCATGATAGCAGGAAAAAGGGAGCCCCGCAGTACCAGGGGAACGGAGGAGCCTCGCCATGCCAACGGGAAAGAGGGACCCCAACGCATCACCGGGAAAGAGGAAGCCCTACAGTGCCAGCGGGAACATGGGAGCCCCGCTATGCCAACGGGAACGTGGGAGCCCCAACGTGTTTGCAGGCAACGGGGTAGCCCCTTTGTGCCAGCAGGAAGGGGGAGCTCAGCTGTCCTCACAGGAAATGAGTACCCTTGCCGTGCCAGCAGGAATGGGGAGCTCAGCTGTTCCAGCGGGAATAGGGGAGCCCAGCCATACCAGAAGGAGCTGTGGAGTCTTACCATGCCAGCAGGAATGGGGTATCCCCATTGCACCAGTAGGAAAGAGGGAGCTCCGCAGTGCCAGCATTAACGGGGGAGCTCCGCTATGCCAGCGGAAACAGGGGAGCCCGCCGTGCTAGTGGGAACAGGGGAGCCCCGCCTTGCCAGCGGGAACAGGGGAGCCCTGCTGTGCTTGTGGGAACGGGGGAGCCCCGTCTTGGTAGTAGAAACAAGGGAGTCCCACTATGCCTGTAGCAACGGGGTAGAACCGCTTTGCCTGCGGTGACGATGGAGCCCTGCCATGCTAACGGGAATGGGGAAGACCCACTGTGCCAGCGACAACAGGCAAGCCCGGCCATCTCTGCAGGAATGGGGAAGTCTCGCTGTTCCAGTGGAAACGAGGGAGCCCAGTCTTGAGAGTGTGCATGGGCTATCCTGCCATGCCCGGGGGCACAGGAGAGCCGCGCCGTGCCAGCTGACACAGGGATGGGGCCCTACCAGCATAGTGTGCATGGTGTTGGGGCCCCGCTAACTCATTGGGAATGGGGGAAACCACACTGTCCCAGTAGTAAAGGGAGAGCCTCACTGGGTTAGCGGGAAGTGGGGAGCCAAACCAACCCAACAGTATAGTTCTTATAACTAGTTTATTTTTAATTCATTATGCATGAAGGCCTTTTGGAAATCCCTAACAGGCTCAGGATTCAAAGTAGTCTTCAAATCTCTCCCAATTCATGGTTCAACTCAAAATTGTCTTTCGTCATCAGTCGAAACATTGAATGTTTTCCTGTCAGAGCTCCAAATACTTCTTAGTTTCTCTGTGAGGATAAATGTGGAATACTTGTACATTCCTAAATCAGCTTAAAATTTTCATTCGTCTTCAAGCAAAAATGTCAAATAAGGTAAAAGGATCATTTTGATGGTTTTATTGATCAATCCAAATTTGCAACTTTTATCACCGATTTACCTCTCAGACCATTGAAAGGGAAACTAGATTTGAGTAATGCAGAAAGTGCTTTTTTTGGAAATTTACAAGAATTGTTCTATGTGTGACTGGAAGAATCCAAAATGCGTCGTCAAGAAGGGATCAATGAAAAGTAGGAATAAGAAAAACAGTCTTGAAAACCAAAACAAAAATCTTGAAGACTAATAATGGATTTATTTGAAATGGTTTTGGACAGAAAATACAGGAAGAAGAGAAGACAGAAAGTAGACCGGGAGAGAAGAAATAATGGATCTGAAAGAGAAAACAGATTATGAGTCATAGATCAGTTTACGATAGGGCGAATTTGAAATGACAAAGTAAAGTCCATAATGTTTAAGATTCAAAAATGAAGATTGTGCAGAATAAGGCAGAAACTACACATACGTAGTCATTGAAGAATCAGAAAAAGATCTCAATTTTTTCAGTCTGATGTATTTTTCTTTATGTTCTCTCTAAAAGAAAGGACATTCAAGGAGAGGCACTCAACAATTGGATGTCATCCTGTTTGGATGTTCTTGTGAAAAAGAATTATCCAGGACCTGCGAAGGTTCGAAATCTGCTTTACAGCACCCCAATATGAGCTTCGGGATCTGGGTTCAGTCGTCATTTAGTGTCATCTTCATCAACATCTGTCCATCTGCAATGTTTAAGTCATCCATCACTAATAATAGCATTTGAAAGACAAAACAAACTTTCATCGAATTAGTAAGGATGAAACTCCAATCAAGCCTAATAATGTCTCCTTACCTTGCTATAGTATGTATATATATATATATATATATATATATATATATATTTGTAATCACTCACACACACGCACACACACACACACACACACACATATATATATATATATATATATATATATATATATATATATATATATATATATATATATATATATATATATATATATATATATATATATTAACGATTTTATCCTTGTATTTTCAGTTTCATAATAGACTTTGAAAGATAAATTTATATTTTCTTTAGTCACGTTATAATCACCTAGCCGTGCAGTAAGTGGATTAACTGCCTGTGTTTTTATGGAATATTGTTATATCAGTTTTGTGAAATGTGTTAATCTTTAAAATTTTTGTCTTTAAAAGTGTATTTAAAATTGTTTAAGTGCATATTTAATTAAGTCTTTACGGATTGTTATTAATCATAAGTGTAGTTAAATTTCACAAGGTATGTTCTTTCGTTTTCAGCTAAGGTAATCCTCGACCCTTGGGGAAACAGTGCACGACCTTAAGCAATCCCGAACCAAGAGATGCACTTTTTATAAATACTCGAACTATAATCACAGGTTCCCGCTGTTACATCGAAGCATACGTTTTATAGGTGACTCTGAATCCGAAATCCAAATTGGTTTGTTATTCAGCGTATGATAAATGTCAGAGATCCATGAACAGTGACTTGTGTTACGTTCTGTGTCGTAAGGTTTATTTTTCTTGAGCAATTGTTGAGGTATTTATTCGTAACAAGACCTTTGGTGATTTATTGTTTTTGTAATGAGTATTAAAAGGGTGTCAGACAGATAAGTTAATTAATATTTTTATTGTTCGTCATTTGTTTATTTCTTTATTTCACTATTATATCTTTCATTTTCATAATCCATAGTGGTGTTAATAAATTATAAATTGTATTTAAACTTTATTTCTAAATTTCTGAATTTGTTTTACCATACCTAATCACATATAAGCAGTGCTATCTTTACCAGGGAAAAATGTCTAAGGAATTCCCTGACATTAAGTGGTGTGCTCACCAGGGCTAATTTGAATATTTCCTTGTTAATAGTAGCCTGTGTCATTTTGTGATTGGGTTGGTGATAGTCATTTATTTTCTATTACAACATTTAAAAGTGCAATTAATTGGAGTGGCGGAAATTTTCTTTGAGTATGTGGGCATTTTAAGAATACGGCTGGAAGGTCGCAAGTGGGAGACTTCCGATAGTTAATGGAATATAAACCGAGTTCTTGAAACAGTGTCCGGTAACAGTTGTTACGTAAGAGTCCAGTTGACTCTAGAGATATACTGGTTTGACAATTTTAAAATTATTGTTTTGTACTTCATATTTATTTTTATTAACTTTATTGTTGAATCTTGATGCTTGGTGAATGGTTACTGTTATTTAATGAAAGTGTGTGATTGTCCTTTATTCATAATAATTATTTCTAGTACAATTCAGTTCCCGCTTATTGTCATTGAGTAACAGGTATCTTTAATGTTTCTTAAATTAAGTTGTTTGTAGGCAATGGTTAAAAACTGGATAATTTAAAATGGAATTTTATAAATTCTGGAAGGATGAAGGTTTGTCCATGGGACTCTCGGATGAAGCTCTTTTGAACTTTATAGAGAAGAAAATCAAAGATAGTGATGAGCGTGATAGAAGACATGCTGAAAGAGAAGAAAGGGCTTTGATGATTAAATACGAAGAAAATGAAAAGCAGAGGGAAGAAAATGAAAAGCAGAGGGCACATGAACTTGAATTGCAAAAGATCAGAGGAGCAACATCTAACCCTAGCCATGTAACAGTTGCTGTGGATACTACTAGACCTCTTCCATTTTGTGATACTGATGATATCACCGCCTGCCTAGTAAGGTTTGAAAAGGTAGCAGTTTCTCTCAACTGGGAGCGGAACTCTTGGTCAGTTCAGTTGGCATCACTTTTAAGAGGTAAGGCATTAGATATCTACACGTCGCTCTCAGATGATGTTACAAGTGACTATGCATCATTGAAGGAAGCTCTTTTGAAAGGATTCAAGAAGACTAGTGACTGGTACAGGACAGCGTTTAAAACTGCAAAAATGGATTCCAAGAGCACATATGAACAATATTTGAATATGTTATTTCGAAATTTTGACTTGTGGATAAATAGTCTTAGGATAACGAAAGACTACGAAGATTTGAGAAACATTATAGTCTGTGTTCAGTTCATGTCTACTTTACCTAAGGAAATGCGTCTTTTTCTTAAGGAGCGTAAACCTAGAACTCCAGAGGATTATTCATCATTGGCAGACACATATGCTTCAGCACACAAATGTTATCCTAAAGATGAGCAGAAATACTTTAGGCACAATGCAAATGTATCTAGTTCCAGTGACAAGATCAGTGAGAGTGAGAAACCAGAGAAAACTAGTTCGTCACGTCCTGGTAAGATTGCATGTTACGGTTGTGGTCAGAGTGGACATATTTCGAGAAACTGTCCTAACAAGGTACACAAAAAGAAATCCGAATCTTCTCTTGAGATAGGACAAGTTCTGGATAACACTGGAGTATGTGGACCTATGGTATGTGGAACAGTGAATGGTGTTACAGTATCTAAAATACTTAGAGATACAGGTTGTACAGGAGTAGTGGTATCAGAGGATTTGATTCCTGATCCTGGAACAAATTGTTCATATTCTACTCTTATTGATTATTTGGGCAGAAAGGACAGACTCCCTATTGTCAAGATTTATTTGAAATGTAATCTCTTTACAGGTTGGGTTAATGCTGTTCGGGCTCCATTAAAGTACTGTACTGTCTTATTAGGCAATATTCCAGGTGTTCAGGACCATAATTTGTTTCCTCTAAAAAATACGGATTCTAACATAGAAGTAAATGCAGTAACAAGAGCACAGGTAAAAAGGAGAAATATTGTACACACTCTTTCTTTACCAGAACCATTTGATATATCCATTGATCATGAATCTTTTCTTAGAGAACAGCAGAATTGCGAAGCTTTGAAATATGCAAGAGAAATGAGTCAGTCTGGAGACTTCAAATGTTGCAAGAATGGTTTGCAGTACGAGTTTGTGATGAGAAATGGACTTCTCTACAGGAAAATACAGAAATGTAAAAAGCCTCAGTTACTGGGAAAGGAACAGTTGGCTGTACCAGTTAAATGCATAAAATTAGTTTTGCGCCTTGCACATGATATTCCGGTAAGTGGACATTTTTCTCATAGGAAAACCTTTAATAAGATTAATGAAATTTTCTGGTGGCAGGGTATGACGTCTGACATATATAAATATTGCAAATCTTGGGATGTATGCCAAAAATCTTCTCTTGTTGGAAAAGTAAAGAAGGCTCAGATGGTTAAATTACCAGTGATCTCTACGCCATTTTAAAAAGTTGCTATTGACTTAGTGGGCCCGATTTCTCCTCCTAGTGAAGCAGGGCATAGATATATTCTGACTATGGTATATTATGCTTCAAGCTTCCCAGAAGCAGTCGCTTTGAAGAACATAACATCTGAAGACATTGCAGAAGCCTTAATATCTATTTTTTCCAGAGTGGGAGTGCCGAAAGAAATTCTTTCTGACAGAGGACCACAATTTCGATCAGAACTTATGTTGCAAGTACACAAGTTATTAGGAGTCAAACCTCGTTTCAGTACCCCCTATCATCCTGCTGCCAATGGAAGAATAGAAAGGCAACACCAGATTTTAAAGAGTATATTGAAGAAAATATGTGAGTTAAAACCTAATCAATGGCATCATTTCCTTCCAGCAGCACTGTTCGCCATAAGGGAAATCCCAAGTGATACAACAAGTTTCTCACCATTTGAGATTTTATATGGCCGTCAAGTGAGAGGTCCCTTGACAATATTGAAGGAACTATGGACAAATTCGGATATGTCTGCAGGGGAAACTGATCTTTATTCTTTTGTTTTGGAACTACGTGAAAAGTTGTCCGATGTTTCTGATTTGGCTGTTCAAAACATGAATATATCTTCCAGTACATATAAGTCTTATTTTGATTTGAAGAGTAGTAAGCGCCAATTTAAAGCTGATGATGAAGTACTTTTGCTTATTCCAGAAAAACTAGGTAAATTGCAGTTCTCATGGAGAGGTCCATACAAGATAATTGATAAGCATGGTCCAGTTGACTACTGGGTAAACGTAGAAGGTAAGAAGAGATTGTATCATAACAAATTTTATGAAAAAATATTACCGTAGAGAGAATGTTAATATGTTACATGTAGCAGATGAAGATATAACTGGAATGATAAACACTGTTCATGTTAACAAAGTTGCTGTTATTAATGCTGTTGAGGATGATTATCTGAAAATTGAAACTGTGGATACCAATCAGAGTACATGCAACATAAACCCTAATCTTTCAGATGTACAGAAAGATGATCTTCGTAACTTATGTCAGAAGTACAAACATGTATTTTCAGATAAACCAGGTAAAACTTCTTTACAAGAGCATAATATTAAGATTAAGACTACTGAACCCTTTGTTCGTAAATATTATCCAATCCCAGCTCATTTAACTAAGGATTTCGATGACGAAGTACAAAGTTTGCTTGATCTTGGAATAATAGAGCAATCATCTTCTAATTATTCATCTCCTGCATTGCTTGTCAAAAAGAAAGAAGGTAACTACCGATTGGTTGTTGATTTTAGAACTTTAAATGCAATTACAGATTTTGATTGTGAGCCCATGCCAAGCTTTGAGCAAGATCTTCATAAGTTTGCAGATTTTATGTACATTACAGAACTTGATATCTGCAAAGCATATCATCAGATTCCTCTAACACCAGAAAGTCGCAAGTATACAGCCTTTTCAACTAATCTTGGACTAATGCAATATGTAAGATTGCCTTTTGGCCTTAGTACAGCTTGCGCGACGTATATTAGTTTAATGAGGCAAGTATTGAAAGGTCTTTCTTTCGTAGTTTGCTATTTTGAGAATATCTTTATTGTATCCAAAGACTGGAAAATTAATATGGCAGATTTGGAAACAGTCATATTGCGACTGCAAGAAGCGGGATTAACTGCTAAACCAGGAAAGTGTTTCCTCGGTTATGAAGAGATACAATATTTAGGATATGTAATCAACAAAAGGGGTATTTTTCCTCAACAGGATAAAATTACAGCTATTTTGGATATGCCTGCTCCCACTACCAAGAAACAGTTACGAAGCTTTATTGGATCTGTAAATTTTTATGGTAGATTTATTCCAAATTTGTCAGATAAACTAATTCATCTTACGAAGTTTTTGAAGAAGGGTAGTTCAGAAAAATTTAATTTTGATGAAGATGCATGGTGCAAATTTAATGAACTGAAATCTTGTTTAACTTCTCCTCCGATTCTTCAGGTGCCTGATCTAAATAACATTTTCTGTTTAAGAACGGATGCATCGTCTACAGGTCTAGGAGCAGTTTTGCTGCAGTATATAGACGGTGAACCTTATCCAGTAGCATTCGCAAGCAAGAAACTTCTTCCCCCCGAGACTCGATATGCAGCTATCGAGCGAGAATGCTTGGCCATAGTATGGGGAATAAAGAAGTTTGAGTACTACTTAATGGGGAGAAAATTCCTCTTGGAAAGCGACCATAAGCCACTCATGTATTTAGAGACTTCAAAGTCTAGTAATGATAGACTAATGCGTTGGTCTTTGGCATTACAAGTTTATTCTTTCTCTGTTGTTCATGTGAAGGGTACCAATAATATATTTGCTGATTTGTTAAGTAGAGGTTAAGGTATTTTGTATTTTCTATGAAATTCCATGTTATTTACCTTTTATATATAAAAGGCTTAATGGGGGGTTTTGTAAGGGAATTTCATGTTAGTAACGCCATCTATTGATTGGTTTTGAAGTTACCGTATTTGCGAAGTTTCTGTTAACGATTTTATCCTTGTATTTTCAGTTTCATAATAGACTTTGAAAGATAAATTTATATTTTCTTTAGTCACGTTATAATCACCTAGCCATGCAGTAAGTGGATTAACTGCCTGTGTTTTTATGGAATATTGTTATATCAGTTTTGTGAAATGTGTTAATCTTTGAAGTTTTTGTCTTTAAAAGTGTATTTGAAATTGTTTAAGTGCATATTTAATTAAGTCTTCACGAATTTTTATTAATCATAAGTGTAGTTAAATTTCACAAGGTATGTTCTTTCGTTTTCAGCTAGGGTAATCCTCGACCCTTGGGGAAACAGTGCACGACCTTAAGCAATCCCGAACCAAGAGATGCACTTTTTATAAATACTCGAACTATAATCACAGGTTCCCGCTGTTACATCGAAGCATACGTTTTATAGGTGACTCTGAATCCGAAATCTAAATTGGTTTGTTATTCAGGGTATGATAAATGTCAGAGATCCATGAACAGTGACTTGTGTTATGTTCTGTGTCGTAAGGTTTATTTTTCTTGAGCAATTGTTGAGGTATTTATTCGTAACAAGACCTTTGGTGATTCATTATTTTTGTAATGGGTATTAAAAGGGTGTCAGACAGATAAGTTAATTAATATTTTTATTATTCGTCATTTGTTTATTTCTTTATTTCAGTATTATATCTTTCATTTTCATAATTCATAGTGGTGTTAATAAATTATAAATTGTAATTAAACTTTATTTCTAAATTTCTGAATTTGTTTTACCATACCTAATCACAAATAAGCAGTGCTATCTTTACCAGGGAAAAATGTCTAAGGAATTCCCTGACATATATATATATATATATATATATATATATATATATATATATATATATATATATATATATATATATATATATATATATATATATATATATACTGGATATATATAGATAGATAGATAGATAGATATATGTGTATATGTATATATATATGTATATCTATCTATCTATCTATCTATATATCTATATATATATATATACTGTATATAAATACAACTATATATTGTTAGTAATGGCGGTCATGACGCCACCTTTTTTCAAATAACAAAAGACCCGCCAGCAAGCATGAGTCAAAATGCCACGAATTTTGGGACCCTACCCAGAGTCTCACTCCCCCTCCAACCATCCTATACCAGTCTACTCCCCCTGAGATCTCATTTTCAGCTACCTTCTACGAGTCATGTGACAACATCGAGGTCCCAGGAGAAGGAGGGAGGCGAGCTGTGAAGGATTTGGGGACACGTGACCAAGCCTGACCAATAGGACAGCAGTCAGGCCAGTCCCCCCTACCCCCCCCCCCCCAATTGGGGGCCAAGTGGGGTTGATCTACCCAGGGAAAGCTGGGGATCCTTCTTCTTATCTCAACCTCCATGAGGATAACATCTCTTCTTCGTGACTCAGCCTCCTTGAGGGAACCACCAGCGCTCTTCCCCCTCAAGACATCAAGGAGGCAGGACCTCTGTTTACATATCTTTCCATAAGGGAGGGAACCAGAGTCCTTTTTACTAAGGTAAGGTGTCTGATTTTGAGATTCTCAATATCCTTACCCAACCTCCCATCCCTTCCTTATCACATCCCACTTTTCCTTATCCTCTAAAGAAATCCTACCCACTGAACCTTGTATCCTATCCCCTATACCCTGACCACGTGTGCCGTTTAGTCTAGTCTTATCTGATTCACCCTGTGACAGTGTTGATTACCATTTGTATGTTTAAATCCCTAAGCTTTTCACTTTTCATTTAATTTGCTTAAAGGTTTTAACCACACGACTTCATCGTGTTCCCAGCCGGTAGGAGTAAGTGTGCTGTTAATAATTCAATTTATTTCCCCTTCCAGGGAACGTTGATTGCTGTGCTGGGGTTTCATCCACGGCCCACGAAACTCCATCCGAAGCTCCTCTTGGCATAAATTAAAATTACCAGTAGCTGTTGGGCTCCCCCTTCTTTTATTAATTTTTATTTAAATGTTATTGTAAATACATAATTTTGTCAGTATTCCTTGTATTATTGCTGACTGGCGACCTTTACCATTGTTATTTGTTTTGTTATGGCCCTTAGGTCCCTTAAGCAAGGCCGGACTCGAACCAGTGGCCCGTAACATATTGGCGACCATATGCCAGGATTCGCTAAGACAGTAATTTCAAATTAATTTTATTAAAGTCAAATTCTCCCCTTTTTTCTGTCTTTAGCGACTTGACGAACCTCAATTTCATTTCAAGTAAATTATATAATCACTGGAGTTGGAACCGTGGAAGAAAACAGCAAAAGCATTCTATTCTCATTGTTAAAGTTTTGTGTTTATTAGTGCGTGTGTTTTGAAAACCACGTGGTAGATTATAGTCCTATTGTTTAGCAGGATAGCCAACGGCGTGAGAAGTTGTGTTCTGTTTTTGTTTTTTTCTGAGTTTATTTTCACAGTGGTTAAAATTTGCCATTTATTAAATATATTGTGTATTAAGTGAATATGTTATCTTGTATTTAAAAAAAAAAGTGAAGTGAAATTTACGAAATTTTACGACAACAAACATGGTAGACTAAAACACCTTTTAATTTCCAGTGAGGCCTAATTCCTGTGTTGGTAACAGTAAGAATACGTGGCGTTCCTTATTTTGATTTTTCTATTGACAGTAAGGGTATGTAATTTCATTTTGTTACTTTTCGTGGGATATTATTTTTATGTACATTTTTGAAAGGGATAATTTTCGTAAGATTGTGTAATATTGTTAACCTAAAGATAAAGGATTTATGATATCACATTCAATTTAATTTTTTTCATTCAGGGTATAGGATCATTTAGATAAAATATTTAGGAAGTGTAATTTCTTAAACTAATTTTTTTTTTATCAAAGGGAAAGTATATAAGGGGGTTGATGTTCTTAACGAAGCATTAAGCAATCTCAGTGACATTGATTGTTTAATTTAATTCATTATACTTTAAGTATAAATACAAACTTCGCTTTAAAGTCAGAGTTGCAAGTGGTGGTGTTGCAAGAACGCACCCACACATTTCTACAAATCCATTTTTTCCCTTATGACTGGCATAGGAGGGTCAGACACCGTGGAGATTCCATTTTTTTCCCTCAAGACTAGCATAGGAGGGTCACACATCGTGGAGATTCCATTTTTTTTCTTTAAGACTAGCATAGGAGGGTCACACATCGTGGAGATTCCTTTTTTTTTGTTTCTTATGACTGGTATAGGAGGGTCACACATCGTGGAGATTCCATTTTTTCCCTTAAGACTAGCATAGGAGGGTCACATATCGTGGAGATTCTATTTTTTTCCCTTAAGACTAGCATAGGAGGGTCACACATCGTGGAGGTTCCATTTTTTTTCCTTAAGACTAGCATAGGAGGTTCACACATCGTGGAGATTCCATTTTTTTCCTTAAGACTAGCATAGGAGGGTCACACATCGTGGAGATTCCATTTTCTTCCTTAAGACTAGCATAGGAGGGTCACACATCGTGGAGATAACTTTTTTTTCCTTAAGACTTGCATAGGAGAGTCACACATCGTGGATATTCCATTTCTTTCCTTAAGACTAGCATAGGAGGGTCACACATCGTGGAGATTCTATTTTTTTCCTTAAGACTAGCATAGGAGGGTCACACATCGTGGAGATTCCATTTTTTTTCCTAAAGACTAGCATAGCAGGGTCACACATCGTGGAGGTTCCATTTTTTTTCCTTAAGACTAGAATAGGAGGGTCACACATCGTGGATATTCAATTTTTTTCCTTAAGACTAGCATAGGAGGGTCACACGTTGTGGAGATTCCATTTTTTTTACCTTAAGACTAGCAAAGAGGGTCATACATTGTTGTGATTCCATTTTATATGACTAGCATAGAGATTCACCCATTGTTGTGATTCCATTTTTATTGACTTGCACGGATATTCACCCATTGTTGTGATTCCTTTTTTTTAAGACTCGCATAGAGATTCACCCATTGTTGTGATTCCATTTTTTATGACTAGCATAGAGATTCACTCATTGTTGTGATTCCATCTTTTTCTAGGACTAGCATAGAGATTCACCTATTGTTGTGATTCCATTTCTTTTTATGACTAGTATAAAGGTTCACCCATAGTTGTGATTCCATTTCATCTCGTCCAGCATAGTGTCACCCATAGTTGTGATCGCATTTATTTTCCTGACTAGCCTAGAGGGACACCTACTGTATAGTTGTGATTCCAGTTTTTTTTGTCTAGTATAGAGGGTCACCTATAGGTGTGATTCCAATTTTTATTTTGTAGCACAGTTGTCAAATATATCGTTACTTGTTTGGACGCATTACAGCCGGACAGCCTAAGCTCACCCATTGTCGTGACCCTGGTTTTCGAGTTAGGCTCCTATCCAATTACTTGCAAGGCTTGCTACTCGGTGGTAGTTATTTCTTGTGACGCATTTTTACAGCCATTGTGCATTTTGCCCAGCTCCATCTTCATCCTTCCTTCCATGAGACTCTTGCGTAAGGCTAAGAGCGTCTTTCCCCTTCGTGTAATTTCTTATATGGTCAACATCGTACCTTGTGCTGTTGAGTTTCTTCTTGTCGCTGTCTCCACAAGAACTTAGCAATATGACTGCTGCTGAAATCAGTGCGTTTGTGGACTTGGCAGAAAGACAAGGCTATGAGGGAGAAGCATTGCGAAGGTATGTGCGGGAGCTCATGCATGAAGACAAAGCCCGGAGAAGAACAGAGCAAGAAATGATGCGGTAAGAAAGAGAGAGCGCATGAATTAAGAATGCAGGAGATGGACGCCCGATTGGCACAACTCAATTACTTGCCACCTCAACCCAATGTTGCCAAAGTCCAGCAGGACAATCGCAGGAGGACCCACTTCATTGAAGGGTTCACCAAGGAACTCCCTACTGTGGAACTGAAGGTGATCACATCCCAGCTCAGCAAGAAGTGCGGACTGGGGGCAGGGAGTGATCTCACACATGAGGGCTACAACTCAAGCTTGGGTCAAAAGCCCGTGAAGGGTGTACAGCGAGTGCCCCTCAGGTGCATGAAGGCTGCCAAGCCGGATCCTAAAACTGTGAGGACGCAACATGCAGGGGAAGACGACTGGCTAGGTACTATTGACCTGGGTGAGGAATCTTGGCTAAGTGAGGAGGCCCAAGAGTTCTCCTCCTCCAGCAGTGAGGCTGAGCCTCACACGCCAGAAGTTAATTCTGGTGAAGGTGTGCTGCATCCTACCACAGGTGATAGAGCTATATCCAGCACCATGCCAGAGGTCTCAGAGGAGGGCCAGGAGTCTCCCCTTCCAGAAATGAGTAAGCCTCGTACCCGAGAGAGAGCTCCCCAGCTAAAGCAATGATGCTTCCCACCAGGCCAGAGGTCTCAGAGGAGAACTGAGGGGAAACAGCCATCTTTCCAGAGAACCCAAGGAGCCAAACAGAGCCCATCAGATTTCAGCTGTCGGACGAGACGCTGAAAGACTACGGGGAAGCTGCCGATTCAGACGAAGCAGAAATGATTACTCTCTCAAAGGAGAACTTCCCGCAGAAGGATGGAGTGCTCCTCAGAATCACCCGAGGCCCTCATGATCCTGCTGAGGCCCTGCGCCAGCATGTAGTTGTCCCCCGTAATTCCCGCTTGTCGGTGCTACAAATGGCCCATGAGGGACTGGGAGGGCACTCTGGGGTGAAGCACACAACCAAACTGCTGCAGCCCCATTTCTTCTGGCCGGGCTTGCAGAGGGGTGTTAAGGCTTCCGCAACCTCTCGCCATCCGTATCAAGTCATCGGTAACTCCAAGAAAATAGTGCCGAGGGCCTCGCTCCAACTTATCCCATCCATAAGTGTTACAGAGATGAAACGATTCTTTTATTGGTTTGGCTTTCTAGCCACATTTCAGAGGGACAAGGGTTTCCACTTCATGGCAGAGGAGTCACGACCTCTGACCATACTCTTGATTCATTTTTGGCTTCACCAGGTGCAGGCAGGAATTCCCAACTGTGGAGTTTACTTAAATGGCAGCATAAATTTCTTCGACATGGGAAAAACTCCAAACTCAAGAGAAAGAGCTCTCAGGCATGGGCTCATCTCTTGAACATCTTGGTTCCTATCGCGCTGACCATGTGTTCCCACAGACATTCCTAACGGACCATAACCATCTAACCTACTTGACTGAGCTACGTAATGGGAATAAAGGGCTCATGAGGTGGGGCATAGACCTCCAGAACTACAACTGGAAGGTCAAGCACCTAAAGAACTCGTATGAGAGAGATGTGTTCTCCCGGCATAGTGCCCAATGCACAGTGCCATGTCCATAGCGTAGCCATAGTCAGTAGGTAAATTTAGTTTGTATGAAAAAATATTAATTGGCCTTGGTGTCTCCCCAGGTAGATAAACTTGAGGAGCCATCTTGGCATCATTATTTGCATTTAATTTATTTTCATGTATTTATTTTATCTTTTTTTGCATATATGCCAATTTTCTTTAATTTTATGCCTACCACTGCACTAGGTCACTTAAATTTAACCATCTTTTACATTTTAATTTTCAATTTTGCATTTTTTAATTTTTTATTTGCTGCCTCACAGCCAGTATACTTATTTCTATGTGGCAATTAGAGTTAATTTACTGTCAAAATAATGTAAAATGATGACCCTAGTTGCAGCTTAGATATTTATCCATTATCGTGGTGAGACTCACTGAGGGAGGAATCATTAAGGCTAGTGGCTTCAGACCTTGCTTGCAGAGTTCTTGTCCTGTTTTAGGAAAAAATCTCTGCTAAAATGGGGGCCTGTTAGTAATGACGGTCATTACGCCACCTTTTTTCAAATAACAAAAGACCCCGCCAGCAAGCATGAGTCGAAATGCCACGAGTTTTGGGACCCTACCTAGAGTCTCACTCCCCCTCCAACCATCCTATACCAGTCTACTCCCCCTGAGATCTCATTTTCCGCTACCTTCTACGAGTCACGTGACAACATCGAGGTCCCAGGAGAAGGAGGGAGGCGAGCTGTGAAGGATGTGGGGACACGTGACCAAGCCTGACCAATAGGACAGCAGTCAGGTCCGTCCCCCCTACCCCCCCCCCCCAATTGGGGGCCAAGTGGGGTTGATCTACCCAGGGAAAGCTGGGGATCTTTCTTCTTATCTCAACCTCCATGAGGATAACATCTCCTCTTCTTCGTGACTCAGCCTCCTTGAGGGAACCACCAGCGCTCTTCACCCTCAAGACATCAGGGAGGCAGGACCTCTGTTTACATATCTTTCCATAAGGGAAGGAACCTTTTTACTAAGGTAAGGTGTCTGATTTTGAGATTCTCAATATCCTTACCCAACCTCCCATCCCTTCCTTATCACATCCCATTTTTCCTTATCCTCTAAAGAAATCCTACCCACTGAACCTTGTATAGTATCCCCATTACCCAGACCATGTGTGCCGTTTAGTCCTACTCTTAACTGATTCACCCTGTGACAGTGTTGATTACCATGTGTATGTTTAAATCCCTAAGCTTTTCACTTTTCATTTAATTTGCTTAAAGGTTTTAACCACACGACTTCATCGTGTTCCCAGCCGGTAGGAGTAAGTGTGCTGTTAATAATTCAATTTATTTCCCCTTCCAGGGAACGTTGATTGCTGTGCTGGGGTTTCATCCACGGCCCTTCAAACTCCATCCGAAGCTCCTCTTGGCATAAATTAAGATTACCAGTAGCTGTTGTGCTCCCCCTTCTTTTATCAATTTTTATTTAAATGTTATTGTAAATACATAATTTTGTCAGTATTCCTTGTATTATTGCTGACTGGCGACCTTTACCATTGTTATTTGTTATGTCATGGCCCTTAGGTCCCTTAAGCAAGGCCGGACTCGAACCAGTGGCCCGTAACATATTGGCGACCAAATGCCAGGATTCGCTAAGACAGTAATTTCAAATTAATTTTATTAAAGTCAAATTCCCCCCTTTTTTCTGTCTTTAGCGACTTGACGAACCTCAATTTCATTTCAAGTAAATTATATAATCACTGGAGTTGGAACCGTGGAAGAAAACAGCAAAAGCATTCTATTCTCATTGTTAAATTTTTGTGTTTATTAGTGCGTGTGTTCTCACCGCGAACCCTTTTGTTTTAAAAACCACGTTGTAGATTATAGTCCTATTGTTTAGCAGGATAGCCAACGGCGTGAGAAGTTGTGTTCTGTTTTTTTTGTTTTTTTCTGAGTGTTTATTATCAAAGTGGTTAAAATTTGCCATTTATTAAATATATTGTGTATTACGTGAATATGTTATCTTGTATTTAAAAAAAAAAAGTGAAGTGAAATTTACGAAATTTTACGACGACAAACATGGTAGACTAAAACACCTTTTAATTTCCAGTGAGGCCTAATTCCTGTGTTGGTAACAGTAAAAACACGTTTCGTTCCTTATTTTGATTTTTCTATTGACAGTAAGGGTATGTAATTTCATTTTGTTACTTTTCGTGGGATATTATTTTTATGTACATTTTTGAAAGGGATAATTTTCGTAAGATTGTGTAATATTGTTAACCTAAAGATAAAGGATTTATGATATCACATTCAATTTAATTTTTTTCATTCAGGGTATAGGATCATTTAGAAAAATATTTAGGAAGTGTAATTTCTTAAACTAATTTTTTTTTTATCAAAGGGAAAGTATATAAGGGGGTTGATGTTCTTAACGAAGCATTAAGCAATCTCAGTGACATTGATTGTTTAATTTAATTCATTATACTTTAAGTATAAATACAAACTTCGCTTTAAAGTCACAGAGTTGCAAGTGGTGGTGTTGCAAGAACGCACCCACACATTTCTACAAATCCATTTTTTCCCTTATGACTGGCATAGGAGGGTCACAGACCGTGGAGATTCCATTTTTTTCCTTAAGACTAGCATAGGAGGGTCACACATCGTGGAGATTCCTTTTTTTTTTTTTTATGACTGGTATAGGAGGGTCACATATCGTGGAGATTCCATTTTTTCCCACAAGACTAGCATAGGAGATTCTATTTTTTTCCCTTAAGACTAGCATAGGAGGGTCACACATCGTGGAGGTTCCTTTTTTTTTCCTTAAGACTAGCATAGGAGGGTCACGCATCGTGGAGATTCCATTTTTTTTCCTTAAGACTAGCATAGGAGGGTCACACATCGTGGAGATTCCATTTTCTTCCTTAAGACTAGCATAGGAGGGTCACACATCGTGGAGATTAATTTTTTTTTCCTTAAGACTAGAATAGGAGGGTCACACATTGTAGAGATTCCATTTCTTTCCTTAAGACTTGCATAGGAGGGTCACACATCGTGGAGATTCCATTTTTTTCCTTAAGACTAGCATAGGAGGGTCACACATCGTGGAGATTCCATTTTTTTTCCTTAAGACTAGCATAGGAGGGTCACACATCGTGGAGGTTCTATTTTTTTTCCTTAAGACTAGCATAGGAGGGTCACACATCGTGGAGATTCCATTTTTTTTCCTTAAGACTAGCATAGGAGGGTCACACGTCGTGGATATTCAATTTTTTTTTTACCTTAAGACTAGCATAGAGAGTCATACATTGTTGTGATTCCATTCATTTATGACTAGCATAAAGAGTCACCCATTGTTGTGATTCCTTTTTATATGACTAGCATAGAGATTCACCCATTGTTGTGATTCCATTTTTATTGACTAGCACAGATATTTACCAATTGTTGTGATTCCTTTTTTTTTAAGACTAGCATAGAGATTCACCCATTGTTGTTATTCCATTTTTTATGACTAGCATAGAGATTCACCCATTGTTGTGATTCCAATTTTTAAGACTAGCATAGAGATTCACTCATTGTTGTGATTCTATCTTTTTCTAGGACTAGCATAGAGATTCCCCTATTGTTGTGATTCCATTTCTTTTTATGACTAGTATAAAGGTTCACACATAGTTGTGATTCCATTTTATTTCGTCCAGCATAGTGTCACCCATAGTTGTGATCGCATTTATTTTCCTGACTAGCCTAGAGGGTCACATACTGTATAGTTGTGATTCCAGTTTTTTTTGTCTAGTATAGAGGGTCACCTATAGGTGTGATTCCAATTTTTTTTTTGTAGCAGAGTTGTCAAATATATCGTTACTTGTTTGGACGCATTACAGCCGGACAGCCTAAGCTCACCCATTGTCGTGACCCTGGTTTTCGAGCTTGGCTCCTGTTCAATTACTTGCAAGGCTTGCTACTCGGTGGTAGTTATTTCTTGAGACGCATTTTTACAGCCATTGTGCATTTTGCCCAGCTCCATCTTCATCCTTCCTTCCATGACTCTTGCGTAAGGCTAAGAGCGTCTTTCCCCTTCGTGTAATTTCTTACATGGTCAACATCGTACCTTGTGCTGTTGAGTTTCTTCTTGTGGCTGTCTCAACAAGAACTTAGCAAAATGACTGCTGCTGAAATCAGTGCGTTTGTGGACTTGGCAGAAAGACAAGGCTATGAGGGAGAAGCATTGCGAAGGTATGTGCGGGAGCTCATGAATGAAGACAAAGCCCGGAGAAGAACAGAGCAAGAAATGATGCGGTATGAAAGAGAGAGAGCACATGAATTAAGAATGTAGGAGATGGACGCCCGATTGGCACAACTCAATCACTTGCCACCTCAACCCAATGTTGCCAAAGTCCAGCAGGACAATCGCAGGAGGACCCACTTCATTGAAGGGTTCACCAAGGAACTCCCTACTGTGGAACTGAAGGTGATCACGTCCCAGCTCAGCAAGAAGTGCGGACTGGGGGCAGGGAGTGATCTCACACATGAGGGCTACAACTCAAGCTTGGGTCAAAAGCCCGTGAAGGGTGTACAGCGAGTGCCCCTCAGGTGCATGAAAACTGTGAGGACGCAACCTGCAGGGGAAGACGACTGGCTAGGTACTATTGACCTGGGTGAGGAACCTTGGCTAAGTGAGGAGGCCTAAGAGTTTTCCTCCTCCAGCAGTGAGTCTGAGCTTCACACGCTAGAAGTTAATTCTGGGGAAGGTGTGCTGCATCCTACCACAGGTGATAGAGCTATTTCCAGCACCATGCCAGAGGTCTCAGAGGAGAGCCAGGAGTCTCCCCTTCCAGAAATGAGTAAGCCTCGTACCCGAGAGAGAGCTCCCCAGCTAAAGCAATGATGCTTCCCACCAGGCCAGAGGTCTCAGAGGAGAACTGAGGGGAAACAGCCATCTTTCCAGAGAACCCAAGGAGCCAAACAGAGCCCATCAGATTTCAGCTGTCGGACGAGACGCTGAAAGACTACGGGGAAGCTGCCGATTCAGACGAAGCAGAAATTATTACTCTCTCAAAGGAGAACTTCCCGCAGAAGGATGGAGTGCTCCTCAGAATCACCCGAGGCCCTCATGATCCTGCTGAGGCCCTGCGCCAGCATGTAGTTGTCCCCCGTAATTCCCGCTTGTCGGTGCTACAAATGGCCCATGAGGGACTGGGAGGGCACTCTGGGGTGAAGCACACAACCAAACTGCTGCAGCCCCATTTCTTCTGGCCGGGCTTGCAGAGGGGTTTTAAGGCTTCCGCAACCTCTTGCCATCCGTATCAAGTCATCGGTAACTCTAAGAAAATAGTGCCGAGGGCCTCGCTCCAACTTATCCCATCCATAAGTGTCACAGAGATGAAACAATTCTTTTATTGGTTTGGCTTTCTAGCCACATTTCAGAGGGACAAGGGTTTCCACTTCATGGCAGAGGAGTCACGACCTCTGACCATACTCTTGATTCATTTTTGGCTTCACCAGGTGCAGGCAGGAATTCCCAACTGTGGAGTTTACTTAAATGGCAGCATAAATTTCTTCGACATGGGAAAAACTCCAAACTCAAGAGAAAGAGCTCTCAGGCATGGGCTCATCTCTTGAACATCTTGGTTCCTATCGCGCTGACCATGTGTTCCCACAGATATTCCTAACGGACCATAACCATCTAACCTACTTGACTGAGCTACGTAATGGGAATAAAGGGCTCATGAGGTGGGGCATAGACCTCCAGAACTACAACTGGAAGGTCAAGCACCTAAAGAACTCGTATGAGAGAGATGTGTTCTCCCGGCATTAGTGCCCAATGCACAGTGCCATGTCCATAGCGTAGCCATAGTCAGTAGGTAAATTTAGTTTGTATGAAAAAATATTAATTGGCCTTGGTGTCTCCCCAGGTAGATAAACTTGAGGAGCCATCTTGGCATCATTATTTGCATTTAATTTATTTTCATGTATTTATTTTATCTTTTTTTGTATATATGCCAATTTTCTTTAATTTTATGCCTACCACTGCACTAGGTCACTTAAATTTAACCATCTTTTACATTTTAATTTTCAATTTTGCATTTTTTAATTTTTTATTTGCTGCCTCACAGCCAGTATACTTATTTCTATGTGGCAATTAGAGTTAATTTACTGTCAAAATAATGTAAAATGATGACCCTAGTTGCAGCTTAGATATTTATCCATTATCGTGGTGAGACTCACTGAGTGAGGAATCATTAAGGCTAGTGGCTTCAGACCTTGCTTGCAGAGTTCTTGTCCTGTTTTAGGACAAAATCTCTGCTAAAATGGGGGCCTGTTAGTAATGACGGTCATTACGCCACCTTTTTTCAAATAACAAAAGGCCCCGCCAGCAAGCATGAGTCAAAATGCCACGAGTTTTGGGACCCTACCTAGAGTCTCACTCCCCCTCCAACCATCCTATACCAGTCTACTCCCCCTGAGATCTCATTTTCAGCTACCTTCTACGAGTCACGTGACAACATCGAGGTCCCAGGAGAAGGAGGGAGGCGAGCTGTGAAGGATGTGGAGACACGTGACCAAGCCTGACCAATAGGACAGCAGTCAGGTCCGTCCCCCCTACCCCCCCCCCCAATTGGGGGCCAAGTGGGGTTGATCTACCCAGGGAAAGCTGGGGATCCTTCTTCTTATCTCAACCTCCATGAGGATAACATCTCCTCTTCTTCGTGACTCAGCCTCCTTGAGGGAACCACCAGCGCTCTTCACCCTCAAGACATCAGGGAGGCAGGACCTCTGTTTACATATCTTTCCATAAGGGAAGGAACCTTTTTACTAAGGTAAGGTGTCTGATTTTGAGATTCTCAATATCCTTACCCAACCTCCCATCCCTTCCTTATCACATCCCATTTTTCCTTATCCTCTAAAGAAATCCTACCCACTGAACCTTGTATAGTATCCCCATTACCCAGACCACGTGTGCCGTTTAGTCCTACTCTTAACTGATTCACCCTGTGACAGTGTTGATTACCATGTGTATGTTTAAATCCCTAAGCTTTTCACTTTTCATTTAATTTGCTTAAAGGTTTTAACCACACGACTTCATCGTGTTCCCAGCCGGTAGGAGTAAGTGTGCTGTTAATAATTCAATTTATTTCCCCTTCCAGGGAACGTTGATTGCTGTGCTGGGGTTTCATCCACGGCCCTTCAAACTCCATCCGAAGCTCCTCTTGGCATAAATTAAAATTACCAGTAGCTGTTGTGCTCCCCCTTCTTTTATTAATTTTTATTTAAATGTTATTGTAAATACATAATTTTGTCAGTATTCCTTGTATTATTGCTGACTGGCGACCTTTACCATTGTTATTTGTTATGTTATGGCCCTTAGGTCCCTTAAGCAAGGCCGGACTCGAACCAGTGGCCCGTAACATATTGGCGACCAAATGCCAGGATTCGCTAAGACAGTAATTTCAAATTAATTTTATTAAAGTCAAATTCCCCCCTTTTTTCTGTCTTTAGCGACTTGACGAACCTCAATTTCATTTCAAGTAAATTATATAATCACTGGAGTTGGAACCGTGGAAGAAAACAGCAAAAGCATTCTATTCTCATTGTTAAATTTTTGTGTTTATTAGTGCGTGTGTTCGCACCGCGAACCCTTTTGTTTTGAAAACCACGTTGTAGATTATAGTCCTATTGTTTAGCAGGATAGCCAACGGCGTGAGAAGTTGTGTTCTGTTTTTTTTGTTTTTTTCTGAGTGTTTATTATCACAGTGGTTAAAATTTGCCATTTATTAAATATATTGTGTATTACGTGAATATGTTATCTTGTATTTAAAAAAAAAGTGAAGTGAAATTTACGAAATTTTACGACGACAAACATGGTAGACTAAAACACCTTTTAATTTCCAGTGAGGCCTATTTCCTGTGTTGGTAACAGTAAAAACACGTTTCGTTCCTTATTTTGATTTTTCTATTGACAGTAAGGGTATGTAATTTCATTTTGTTACTTTTCGTGGGATATTATTTTTATGTACATTTTTGAAAGGGATAATTTTCGTAAGATTGTGTAATATTGTTAACCTAAAGATAAAGGATTTATGATATCACATTCAATTTAATTTTTTTCATTCAGGGTATAGGATCATTTAGATAAAATATTTAGGAAGTGTAATTTCTTAAACTAATTTTTTTTTTTATCAAAGGGAAAGTATATAAGGGGGTTGATGTTCTTAATGAAGCATTAAGCAATCTCAGTGACATTGATTGTTTAATTTAATTCATTATACTTTAAGTATAAATACAAACTTCGCTTTAAAGTCACAGAGTTGCAAGTGGTGGTGTTGCAAGAACGCACCCACACATTTCTACAAATCCATTTTTTCCCTTATGACTGGCATAGGAGGGTCACAGACCGTGGAGATTCCATTTTTTTCCTTGAGACTAGCATAGGAGGGTCACACATCGTGGAGATTCTTTTTTTTTTATGACTGGCATAGGAGGGTCACATATCGTGGAGATTCCATTTTTTCCCACAAGACTAGCATAGGAGATTCTATTTTTTTCCCTTAAGACTAGCATAGGAGGGTCACACATCGTGGAGGTTCCTTTTTTTTTCCTTAAGACTAGCATAGGAGGGTCACACATCGTGGAGATTCCTTTTTTTTCCTTAAGACTAGCATAGGAGGGTCACACATCGTGGAGATTCCATTTTCTTCCTTAAGACTAGCATAGGAGGGTCACACATCGTGGAGATTCCTTTTTTTTCCTTAAGACTAGAATAGGAGGGTCACACATCGTAGAGATTCCATTTCTTTCCTTAAGACTTGCATAGGAGGGTCACACATCGTGGAGATTCCATTTTTTTCCTTAAGACTAGCATAGGAGGGTCACACATCGTGGAGATTCCATTTTTTTTCCTTAAGACTAGCATAGGAGGGTCACAGATCGTGGAGGTTCTATTTTTTTTCCTTAAGACTAGCATAGGAGGGTCACACATCGTGGAGATTCCATTTTTTTTCCTTAAGACTAGCATAGGAGGGTCACACGTCGTAGATATTCAATTTTTTTTTTACCTTAAGACTAGCATAGAGAGTCATACATTGTTGTGATTCCATTCATTTATGACTAGCATAAAGAGTCACCCATTGTTGTGATTCCTTTTTATATGACTAGCATAGAGATTAACCCATTGTTGTGATTCCATTTTTATTGACTAGCACAGATATTCACCCATTGTTGTGATTCCTTTTTTTTTTAAGACTAGCATAGAGATTCACCCATTTTTGTGATTCCATTTTTTATGACTAGCATAGAGATTCACCCATTGTTGTGATTCCAATTTTTAAGACTAGCATAGAGATTCACTCATTGTTGTGATTCTATCTTTTTCTAGGACTAGCATAGAGATTCACCCATTGTTGTGATTCCATTTCTTTTTATGACTAGTATAAAGGTTCACCCATAGTTGTGATTCCATTTTATTTCGTCCAGCATAGTGTCACCCATAGTTGTGATCGCATTTATTTTCCTGACTAGCCTAGAGGGTCACATACTGTATAGTTGTGATTCCAGTTTTTTTTGTCTAGTATAGAGGGTCACCTATAGGTGTGATTCCAATTTTTTTTTTGTAGCACGGTTGTCAAATATATCGTTACTTGTTTGGACGCATTACAGCCGGACAGCCTAAGCTCACCCATTGTCGTGACCCTGGTTTTCGAGCTAGGCTCCTGTTCAATTACTTGCAAGGCTTGCTACTCGGTGGTAGTTATTTCTTGTGACGCATTTTTACAGCCATTGTGCATTTTGCCCAGCTCCATCTTCATCCTTCCTTCCATGACTCTTGCGTAAGGCTAAGAGCGTCTTTCCCCTTCGTGTAATTTCTTACATGGTCAACATCGTACCTTGTGCTGTTGAGTTTCTTCTTGTGGCTGTCTCAACAAGAACTTAGCAAAATGACTGCTGCTGAAATCAGTGCGTTTGTGGACTTGGCAGAAAGACAAGGCTATGAGGGAGAAGCATTGCGAAGGTATGTGCGGGAGCTCATGAATGAAGACAAAGCCCGGAGAAGAACAGAGCAAGAAATGATGCGTTATGAAAGAGAGAGAGAGCGCATGAATTAAGAATGCAGGAGATGGACGCCCGATTGGCACAACTCAATCACTTGCCACCTCAACCCAATGTTACCAAAGTCCAGCAGGACAATTGCAGGAGGACCCACTTCATTGAAGGGTTCACCAAGGAACTCCCTACTGTGGAACTGAAGGTGATCACGTCCCAGCTCAGCAAGAAGTGCGGACTGGGGGCAGGGAGTGATC
The DNA here is from genome assembly GCF_036898095.1 of Palaemon carinicauda. Taxonomy (NCBI): domain Eukaryota; kingdom Metazoa; phylum Arthropoda; class Malacostraca; order Decapoda; family Palaemonidae; genus Palaemon; species Palaemon carinicauda. The sequence goes on along the minus strand of NC_090742.1, from coordinate 88,989,571 downwards.
TCACACATGAGGGCTACAACTCAAGCTTGGGTCAAAAGCCCGTGAAGGGTGTACAGCGAGTGCCCCTCAGGTGCATGAAAACTGTGAGGACGCAACCTGCAGGGGAAGACGACTGGCTAGGTACTATTGACCTGGGTGAGGAACCTTGGCTAAGTGAGGAGGCCTAAGAGTTCTCCTCCTCCAGCAGTGAGTCTGAGCTTCACACGCTAGAAGTTAATTCTGGTGAAGGTGTGCTGCATCCTACCACAGGTGATAGAGCTATTTCCAGCACCATGCCAGAGGTCTCAGAGAAGAGCCAGGAGTCTCCCCTTCCAGAAATGAGTAAGCCTCGTACCCGAGAGAGAGCTCCCCAGCTAAAGCAATGATGCTTCCCACCAGGCCAGAGGTCTCAGAGGAGAACTGAGGGGAAACAGCCATCTTTCCAGAGAACCCAAGGAGCCAAACAGAGCCCATCAGATTTCAGCTGTCGGACGAGACGCTGAAAGACTACGGGGAAGCTGCCGATTCAGACGAAGCAGAAATTATTACTCTCTCAAAGGAGAACTTCCCGCAGAAGGATGGAGTGCTCCTCAGAATCACCCGAGGCCCTCATGATCCTGCTTTGGCCCTGCGCCAGCATGTAGTTGTCCCCCGTAATTCCCGCTTGTCAGTGCTACAAATGGCCCATGAGGGACTGGGAGGGCACTCTAGGGTGGAGCACACAACCAAACTGCTGCAGCCCCATTTCTTCTGGCCGGGCTTGCAGAGGGGTGTTAAGGCTTCCGTTGCGGAAGTCATCGGTAACTCTAAGAAAATAGTGCCGAGGGCCTCGCTCCAACTTATCCCATCCATAAGTGTTACAGAGATGACACAATTCTTTTATTGGTTTGGCTTTCTAGCCACATTTCAGAGGGCCAAGGGTTTCCACTTCATGGCAGAGGAGTCACGACCTCTGACCATCCTCTTGATTCATTTTTGGCTTCACCAGGTGCAGGCAGGAATTCCCAACTGTGGAGTTTACTTAAATGGCAGCATAAATTTCTTCCAGACATGGGAAAAACTCCAAACTCAAGAGAAAGAGCTCTCAGGCATGGGCTCATCTCTTGAACATCTTGGTTCCTATCGCGCTGACCATGTGTTCCCACAGACATTCCTAACGGACCAAAACCATCTAACCTACTTGACTGAGCTACATAATGGGAATAAAGGGCTCATGAGGTGGGGCATAGACCTCCAGAACTTCAACTGGAAGGTCAAGCTCCTAAAGAACTCATATGAGAGAGATGTGTTCTCCCGGCATTAGTGCCCAACGCACAGTGCCATGTCCATAGCGTAGCCATAGTCAGTAGGGAAATTTAGTTTGTATGAAAAAATATTAATTGGCCTTGGTGTCTCCCTAGGTAGATAAACTTGAGGAGCCATCTTGGCATCATTATTTGCATTTAATTTATTTTCATGTATTTATTTTTTTTTGCATATATGCC